>NC_089812.1:21053411-21380911 GCF_029633855.1 Hoplias malabaricus | reverse complement strand
CACCCGCTGGACAGAAACTGCGATAGAAGTCACTGCCCCATAGACCCCCAGAGATGCTGAGCGTCCGATGGGCGGGACAAAGCCCAGCATTTATCCAATGACTCGTCTCATTTTGCTGCACTTCGCTGCTTCGCTATTGAACCCTGTGGATGCTCAGTGTCCTCACTGTTTAAAGCACTGTGAAGCTGCGCGAATGATTGAGAGGAATGCTGTGTCTTTACCAGTGATAAGAAGCTGATTCTGAACAAAGGTTGAGCACGTTGTAGTGCATATTTATTCACTGACATGTACACACAACAGTATATATTTGATCACTTATTTTTTGACATTTTAGGGGAAGCTGACCTTCCCTTGCAGTCTTAGAGCAATCGCTTCTGGTCAATACATACATAGTGTACAGAGCTGTAAAACTGCATCGCAGACTGGGCATGAAATAATTAAGTCCCTGACCCTTCATGTCTGATTTGGTCAGATTTCAGTTCCCAAATATGGCTCCAATTGGGCTCCAAATCCCAGCTTCAGAGAAATAAGAGCATTGAGTAAAAACGACGAAACTGAGTGAAAACGGCTAAAAACCAGAACTTCTGCTCCTCGTTCCTCACTGCTGTGCACTTGGGGTCGGGGTGAACAGTGAGCGGCTTATTATCATTATATTCTATTATGCTCATTATAAAGGAGCAGGTGCTGAAAGCGGGCAAACACTGCTGTAGGGTTTAGTCCTTGTGGTGTTTTGACCAAAGCAGGTCACAGAACTGTTTTCACCTTTGGAAAAGGGGGAGAATACATCTCTTTTAAACAGGCAGCCCCCCTCCAAAACACACACACACACACAAATTAACAGCCCGGTGAAGATGAAATGAAGAAAGGATGCTTGTGTACCTCTGCTGCTTCCCTTTCCGGGTGGAGTGATGGGGTGATGGAGGGGCTGGGAGGGTGGAGAGATGATGGGGAGAGAGTAAGACAGGCAGAGAGACAGAACAAGAGTGAGACCAAATGTCAAATGACAATAACAGCTTCACACACACACAAACACACACACACACGCCCACACACACACACACACACACCCCCCCCCCCACACACACACGCACACACACACACACATGCGAGCGCACACACACACACGTGCGCGCACACACACACCCTGAGTCAGAAATGGCTCCCTATTCATTATTCCCTATGTTATTCACTATATTGTGCACTATTATAGGGAACTAAAGTCAGGAGGGAAGTGATTTCGAACACTACCTCATGCGGGTTATTACCAAACAACACAGTGCGTTATGGGTAATCTGCTATCTGCTAGTGTACATGGGTAGTTCAGTATTTTATGCAGTGCATTGTTGGATTGTTTGTGTGCCCTGAAAATAACTACTACAAAATGGCCGAACCCAAAAATAGTGCACTACGCAGTGAACAGGGTACAGTTTCAGACCCAGTGACAGTGTACCTGATGTGTCTCATCCCAGCCGTTCTCATCCCGGAGCCCGAGCTTGGCTCTGTGAAAGAGGAGTGTTTCGCAACAGGAGGTGTCGCCCCCTGTCAGCACAGTGTGGTAAAGTGGCGTCAGCCCACGGCGGTCCTTATAGTCAGGAGACGCTCCCAAAGACAGCAAGGTCTGCCAGGAAAGATAGAGAGAGTGGACAGGGGGGATTTGTGTGTGTGTGTGTGTGTGTGTGTGTGTGTGTGTGTGTGTGTGTCTGTGTGTGTCTGTGTGAGTGTGAGTGTGTGTGTGTGTATCTCACCAGCAGGGCGGTGTGGGCGTGGGCTCGGACCGCCTTATGCAGGGACGTGAGGCCATCTTTGGCCCTGAAGTCGATGTGCGCGCCACCCATCACCAGGACCCTGATGACTTCTCCGGCCCCAGGCTCACACTGCACCGCCATTGTGAGGGGGGTCTCTGTAACACACACACACAAACACACACACACACATACCCACAGACGGATGAATAAATGAACTAATGAATGAACAAATGATTTAATGAGCAAATGATTGAATTCATGGATAAATGAACAAATTAATGGATAAATGAATGAATGAATGAATGAATGAACGAACAAATGAGCAAATGAATGGATAAAATAACAAATGAATGAATGAATGAATAATTAAATGACTGCAGGAATGGATGAACAAATTACTAAACAAATGAATGAATGAATAATATCCTAAGGGAAAATCGCGGAGTGCTTGAAACTGGGGATTTGGGAAGGTGTAGCTCTTATCATTCTTTAGTTAAAGTGGTAGATCTTAAGTTGGTCGTAGTTACAGTATGTCTACATGAATATATTCTGAATGAGTGAGTCTAGAAACTTTCTAGGATAGTTTTCTAGGATCCTGGACACAGCTAACCCTCTGCGGGATGTGTAGAGGATCAGCCCAACTCAGGTATACAGATGCACCTGTGCGTGTCCTTAAGATGCTCACTGAATATTCATGACACTGAATGCGGATGTGTGAAGTACAGCCTGAGCAGCTTTAAATTATTCAGAGCTGGAGGAGCCTCCTAATACACTCCCTATCACCAGAGAGGACCCTTCCAAACCTGGATCACAGACTGCACACATGTCTTTTATCAGAATCCCTAATGCTCTGAATCCCTGCGTGGAGAAGATACACTCAACACTTAGTCCCCTTGGAGGTGGAAGCCGTATCCTCAGGTGTAGAATTTGGATGGTGGATCATTCTGAGTGCTGCAGTGACACTGACGTGGTGGTGGTGTGTTAGTGTGTGTTGTGCTGGTGCGAGTGGATCAGACACACTACTCCCTCGTTGGTCCACCTTGTAGATGTAAAGTCAGAGACAGTAGCTCATCTGTGACTGCACAGTGTGTGTCGGTCGCCCTCTACTCCTAGGACACAGGACACCACCCACTATTCTCAGTCCAGCAGTGACACTGAGGAGTTTAAAAACTCCAGCAGCACTGCTGTGTCTGATCCACTCACACACTACACACCACCACCACGTCAGTGTCACTGCAACGCTGAGAATGATCCACTACCACATCACACCTGCTCTGTGGGGGTCCAGAACGCTGAGGAACAGGGGAAAAGGGGGGTAACAAAGTATGCAGAACTACAGATGTCGATAGCGTAAAGTTATAAAGTTCTCCAGTGTGGTCAATGGTTAATTATTATGAATTAAGCCTGGCTCGGTTTAAAAGCTCAAGTGAAAATGTGGATGACTCTCACCTCCAGTGTCAGGGTCATGATAGTTGGGGTCAAGCCCTTTGTCCAGAAACTTGGCGACTTTCTCCACTGATCCCGTTTGGATGTAGTCCATGAACTTCTTCAGACTGGCCTGCAGAGGGAGCCAGAGACAGAGGCAAAGACAAGGAATGAGCCGCCACATTCAGACTAGTCGGGTCTGCCAAAGCTCTGAGGACTAACTGTTAGACATTTTAGCTCATTCAGGCGAGAAAACACACACACACACACACACACCCATTCAGGCATATAAACACACACAAACACTGACTGTGAAACAGCAAGCAATTAATCCATGGATGTGTGCACAAATTACCCCTCGCAAACACACAAGGGAGCAATGCTAAACACACACACACACACACACACACACACAATGTAATTCTCCTTATCTGACTATCCAATTAAAACCGTTCAGGCTCTGGGCCCAGTACCTTGGTGTGCAGTTTGGCGAGTTGTTTCTCGTCGAGGTTTGTCTGCTTGTAGACTCTGGTTTTGTAGCGAAACTGTGTTGGGGGAGACACACAGAGAAACAGTGAGTCCATCAGAGACTGAATGAGACTGTGGTTGTGGGATGCCAAGGACACAGCAGTGATTTCTCTGATTTTTGCCCGATATCCTTGAAAACACACTGGGCCCATGGTGGAGGGTGAAGGAACCGCAAATCTGAGTCTCTGTCCTCCTGCTACTGCAATATTAACAGTGCAATGCTTCGGAAAACAGGGCCACTATCGTAGTGCAAACCTGGCCAGAGCCTTCTCACTGTTAGATTTCAAGTTAAAACCTAATCTGGGATCTCAAAGCGCTTCTCATCAGTTCAGCATTAAACCTGCAGCTGTGTGGTTTGCCCATAAGTATTTGCTTTTGAATAAGACCTTTCATGACTCACATCGGTGAGGAAGCGAGATATCACCAAGGTAACGCAAGATCTCAGGACCGCATCCTACCACGCACATTCACGACCAATTACATGACGGTCCAAATGTGGACCATCTCAGCCACCTTCATCAGAGCCTTCGTCCAAACCTGCTCCTGCTTACAGAGCTTACAGTTACAGAAAAGAGAAGTTAGACTTAATCTTAGTCCTTAGTCCTAATCTTAACTACACTACACACAGTCTAGGCCTAGTATTAACTACCCAAAACACAGTACAGTATTCTCAGGAAAATGTACTTAATTTCACACACATTTCACAGCAGTCATACTGTAATGTTTGTAACTCGTAAATAATTGTAGTTACAAACACAGCCTTCACTAAAGCCTAGAACATCCCGCTGTGGAACGGCGCTCGGCTCCATGCTCTGTCTCAGAGACGAAAATACTCCTGTGTTTGGACACAGCTCTCTCTGCTTCCACAGAGTGGGTTTGGATGGACAGGCAGTGCCATGATAGTTTTGCAAGACACGGGAGTCTCGACTGAAACGACTTCCAGTAGCATAACACTGGCACTGCTGCGTCTGCGTCTTGTGTGACACGTTGGTAGATGGGTAACTCCAACCTGCAGTTTCTGTCAAATTCTGGAATGACTTTAGTCAGCCGATTTACAGCCACTGTCAGATAAAGAACAGTTACCGGGTCAAAGATCTGCTGTGCTTTCAGCAATCAGCTGCTGGTCGATGAAATCCACATTGCATTATTCTCTCCTTTGACTCGTCTCCATACAGATAATAGTGCCGGATCTGCTTTATTTGCCTTTGTTTACATTTACCTTTCATTTACCCAGACAAATCATTAACAACATATTCTTATTTACAATTAAAATCTGAACAATGAAAGAAAAACTCAGTCAGAGTGATTTTCACAAGGCAACTGAAAGTGAATAAGAACCATGTGAAATCCAGACACTACTTAAATGTCAAATTTCACAGTCCGTGATGTGATTTTCACAGCTGTGAATGAGATAGGGCCCCACACACATCACCTACCCCTGCTCTAAACTACCCCGACACCTAATGCACCCAATAAACTACCTCTGCCCTTAAAAGGAACCAGCTCCTCCCTGAGTTATATATATGATGTGGTTCAGGCCTAAATTTGTGCCTGGATCACCTTGTCATTCCTTACTTTAATAAATGTTACCTCTAAGTAGGGCACCCCTTTCTCAAAGGATTGTGGGTAATCTCTGAGCGGCCTCTCCTCCTCCAGGAACTTGGCGTCGTGTCCGTCTGTGGCCGGCTGGAAGAGGCCGTAGTTCAGGACGTCTCTCAGAGACTCGGTCAGGCTGCAGAGCACCTGCTGCTTCGCCTTCCACACGGTGGCTTCAGGGTTAAAGCGCAAGCACTTCTGCAGAGAGAGAGAGAGAGAGAGAGAGAGAGAGAGAGAGAGAGAGAGAGAGAGGATGTAAACTACCCTTTAGGGAGATGTCACAAAACCTATTTAAAGCTTTGAGGCAGAGAAGTGAGTGCTCCAGTGCGCTCATGAAACAGGAGAGATGTCTGCCTCATATATTTTTCACAGTTTTGAGACTGGTCTTCTCTCAGAGCGTTTCTCACCTCAGCACAACAAAACCGAGCTGACCGCAGCGCAAAATGAGACAGGAATTTCACACCAATCACATTACAACCTCAACTGTCTCACTACGGTGGACAAAGATATCCAGAGAGTTATCCATTTCTGTGGCTGATCGATACCACCACAGCGAGTCGGCTGTTCCTGTGAGGAATACACACAGACAGAAAAGAACCGCTAATGTCCCTCACAGCAATTATCCCAATCCGTGCAGTGAAACAAACATTTACACACACACACACACACACATACACATACACACACACACTAGTGAACACTAGGGGGCAGGGCACTTCAGTCATGACCTGCTGGCACTGGAGATCGAACCAGCAACCTAAGTAACCAGTAATCCGGTGCCATAGAAGAACCACTTTAGGTTCCAAAAAGAACCATTTCTGCTGATACATTTAAATATGTAAAGAACCTTACGACAGATTGATGGACTTTTAAACCTTTAAAACGTTCTTTACACTCGCACAGCTCTCTTAAACAAATAATGTGGTTTCATTCATTGTCTGTAACCCTTATCTAGTTCTGGGCGGCGGTGGGTCCGGAGCCTACCCAGAATCACTGGGAGCAAGGTGGGAACACACTCTGGAGGGGGCACAAGTCCTTCACAGAGTGACACTCACGCTCATTCACTCACACACTGACACCTATGGATACTATTTTGTCTCCAATCCACCTACCAACGTGTGTTTTTGGAGCGTGGGTGAAAACTGGAGCACCCAGAGGAAACCCACGTGGACACAGAGAGAACACACCACACCCCTCAAAGACAGTCACCCGGAGCAGGACTCGAACCCACACCCTCTAGGACCCTGGAGCTGTGACAGAGACACTACCTGCTGCACCATTGTGTCGCCCTCTGACATTCAAATATTACAAACTATGATGTTAAATGTGTGTTTAACATTCAGCGTTGTGTTAGTGGTGACAGTAAAAGGGATTTAAGGACAAATAGAAATAAAAACTAATATCCTTTTTTCCATCCCATAATGAGTGCATCACAAAACACTTTAAGTGTTTGGTTCCTCACTACCTACTGGGACTGGAAGACGAAACACTGGAAGGTGAGTGGCCTCACAGACAGAGGAACTGCCAGATTACTTTAGGCAAAGCAAGTTTATTTATAGAGCACCTTTCATACAGAAGCAATTTAAAGTGTTATACAGAAAAAAAAAAAAAAAAAAAAAAAAAAAAAAAAAAAAACTTAAATTAAGAGCCAGAATAAAATCATAAAAGTTCAATAAAACAATTACATAAAAAGAGTAAAATTATTAAATGATTAAAAATTAATGAATTAATTCATTCATTCATTATCTGTAACCGCTTATCCAATTTTGGGTCGCGGGGGGTCCAGATCCTACCTGGAATCATTGGGCGCAAGGCGGGAATACACCCTGGAGGGGACGCCAGTCCTTCACAGGGCAACACAGACACACACACACACATTCACTCACACACTCACACCTACGGACACTTTTAAGTCACCAATCCACCTACCAACGTGTGTTTTTGGACTGTGGGAGGAAACTGGAGCACCCAGAGGAAACCCACGCGGACACGGGGAGAACACACCAACTCCACACAGTCACCCGGAGCAGGAATCGAACCCACAACCTCCAGGTCCCTGGAGCTGTGTGACTGCGACACCACTGATTAAAAATTATTAAAACAATTTAAAATGATACAATAAAAGAAAAGAAATAAAATGCCGTTACAGAAATAAAAGTGAAGAATTATTTAAACTGAGCTGTAGCTGCTCAAACAGGAATGTTTAAGCCTTGATTTAAAAGTGTCTAAAGTCGGGGCTCTTCTAATATTCTCAGTCATCTGGTTCTGTTTATGAGCGGCATAGGAGCTAAACGCTGCCTCTCCATGTTTAGTTTTGACCTGAGGCAGGACTAACTGACGAGTTCCTAAAGATCTGAGAGCTCTGCTCGGCTCATATTAAACACAGCAGCTTTTTATGTGTCTTAATGTTCATATTTTAGAAAATATTAGACTGTGTGGAATATTGAAGCACTTCTTTGTAATTTA
This sequence comes from Hoplias malabaricus, assembly GCF_029633855.1. NCBI lineage: Eukaryota > Metazoa > Chordata > Actinopteri > Characiformes > Erythrinidae > Hoplias > Hoplias malabaricus. Next base: position 21,373,151 of record NC_089812.1, on the reverse strand, counting down.
ATAAAATCAGTACAGTAACAGTATTGAGTATTGAACAGGCTTGGTATTGACATCCTCGATGGGCTTAGTCTCCGCCCACAAACTGACAGAGAGTCTGTGCATTCAGTGCGTTAATCTGGCCTCATTGTCAGCTGCGTTCTGATTGGCTGTCTGCGTCTGGATTGTGAGTGGCCCCTTTGTGTGTCAGTCAAATTTCTTTTCCTGCTGTAGTAGGCAGAGACCGTGACGTGTGTCTGCTCGGCCAAGTCTGCGATGCATATTTTTAATACAGCACACAGTGGCAGTGCTGAGATTCAGACACTAGGTGGCGACTGTGTGATTTCTGAGACCTCTGAGGAGGCCGGAGTGAGGGCCGAGCGGGTGAAACCGCAGGAGGCGGTGGATTAGAGGCTTGTGGATCAGAAACCGTCCATCAGAACTCATCTCCGGACTCAGAACCATACTCACACACACACAGCAGCGCTGGGCTGACTGCTACACACGCTCCTCGGCTGCAGGAGGACTCAGAGGCGTGCGTGAGGAATACAAATCGCAGCAGAACTAGGCTACGAGGCCTGGCACAGTGTGTGAAGTGAGTTTGGCACGACGAAGCGCGGTAGAGCCATCATACAGACAGAGCTACACAGCGACCGGACTCAAACAGATGTGCGGGAACAGCTGGAAAACAGAGTTGAGCATGACCTTGAGGCAGGATGAACCCAGGGCTCGAGCTGCATATGTTCCATTCTGTTCCCACGGTCTCTACGTCTTCCTCTAAAGGGCCACGTCTCTCAGAAAATGCAGCATCGAAGCACACAGTTCAAGATTTTCAGTCTCCAGTTCATACATGAAACACGCTGATTTGAAACTTCATTTTACTGATTTTTCTGGTGTTTATTCATTCATCTACAGCACTTTAGCCCCGCCCATCCACAATACAGGACAGCCAATCAAATAATAATAATAATTATTCACAATTTGTTTAATGTCCCAACTTTTTGGAATCCGGTTTGTAATAATAATAATAATAAACAAATAAATAAAATAACACTAAGAAAATGATCACAGTAACCGTATGAAGGCTGGAGGAGTGGGCGTGGTTAGCGTGTAAAATTATTAAAGCGTGTGAAAATATGGGAGTGGTCTTTTGGTAAAAGTATAAAAGTTGGAGGAGTGGGCGTGGTTATTGGAGGAGTAGGTGTGGTCTCTGGTAATTATGCAGGTAATAAGAATATTTTGCTAAGTAAAAGTGAAGGCTGGTCATGAGTGGGCGTGGTTACTGGGGTAAGTGTATAACAGCTGGGGTGTGGTTTGTTGGTAAAAGTGAGAAAGCTACAAAAGTGTGTGTGGTCTTTTGGTATAACTGATGGTGGGGGAGTGGGCGTGGTTAATAGTTAATATGAAACTTTTGGTAGTGGGGGTGGTTACTTGGTAAAATTATGAAGGATGGGGAAGTGGGCGTGGTCACTGGGTATGAGGGTTTGGGGAGGGCTGGCTGTGGTGATTGGGTAAAATGAAGAGTGGGCGTGGTTACTGAGTAAATATATGAAGGCTGCTGGTGTGGGCGTGGTTACTGAGTAAATGTATGAAGGCTGTAGGAGTGGGTGTGGCTACTAGTTAATAGTAAGTAAATATGAAATATAAAATTTGTAGGAGTGGGTGTGGTAACTGGGTAAAAATGAAGGCTGTGGAAGAGTTGGTGTGGTTAGGGGGTAAAAAAGGGTGTGAAATAACACCCCCTTACTCTTCCCCCTGAACAGATTTGCTTGTATCTATAGCTTGTTCAGGAAAGAAAGAAAGTATGTGTTTGTGTGTGTAAATAAGTCTCTGTGAATGTGTGTGGGAGAGTGTGTAGGTGCCTCTGTGTGTGTGTGTGTATGTGTGTGTGTTAGTGGTGGTGAGGAGTGTAAAACTTCTTTTTATTCACTTTCTCATTTTGTGCACAGCCAACCCCCGTTGCCATGGCAACCGGTTCATTAGAGGAGCAAGCTGCAGGTTACCATGGAAACATCTCAGCAGTCCCTCGGTGACCGAGCACCACAGTACACTGTATGTGTGTGTGTGTGTGTGTGTGTGTGTTTGTGTGTGTGTGTGTGTATGCATGCAGGGCTAGGGGTGTGTCTACGTGTAAGTGCATGCATAAACTATGTGTATGCGGCATGTATTCTGAAATACACACACACACACACACAGCTGAAACAGGAGCAGCAGATGGTGTGTTTCGACATAAATTTGTAAATAATAAGTAATTACAGTGTAATACACGCAAATGTAAATGATATATTTATGGCACAGTTTCAGACACAGACCTTGGTATTTACACTGTCTAACACTGTTCATCTGGAGTGTTCTTATTGGTTCAGAAAAACACATTAAATAGTGGAATATACTTTAGATTTAGAAATGATTTGATATTTCATTCATTCTTCTTCTGTCACTGGTTCATCACGATCAGCGTGGTGATGAGTCCGGAGCCTAACCCAGTATCATTGGATACAACACAGGAAAACGCCCTACGCAAAGCATCTCACACTCACCCTGTCACACACTCACCCTCTCACCCTGTCACTCACACACTTAATGTCACTCACACTCACCCTGTCACTCACACACTTAATGTCACTCACACTCACCCTGTCACTCACACACTCAACCTGCCACTCACACACTCACCATCACTCACACTCACCCTGTCACACACACACTCAACCTGCCACTCACACTCACCATCACTCACACTCACCCTGTCACTCACACACTCAACCTGACACTCACACACTCACCATCACTCACACACTCACCCTGTCACTCACACACTCACCATCACTCACACTCACCCTGTCACTCACACACTCAACCTGCCACTCACACTCACCCTGTCACTCACACACTCAATGCCACTCACACACACCCTGTCACTCACACACTCAATGTCACTCACACACTCACCATCACTCACACTCACCCTGTCACTCACACACTCAACCTGCCACTCACACACTCACCATCACTCACACTCACCCTGTCACTCACACACTCACCATCACTCACACTCACCCTGTCACTCACACACTCAACCTGCCACTCACACACTCACCATCACTCACACTCACCCTGTCACTCACACACTCACTATCACTCACACTCACCCTGTCACTCACACACTCAACCTGCCACTCACACACTCACCCTGTCACTCACACACTCACCCTGTCACTCACACACTCACCATCACTCACACTCACCCTGTCACTCACACACTCAACCTGCCACTCACACTCACCCTGTCACTCACACACTCAATGCCATTCACACACTCACCATCACTCACACACACCCTGTCACTCACACACTCAATGTCACTCACACACTCAATGTCACTCACACACTCACCATCACTCACACTCACCCTGTCACTCACACACTCAACCTGCCACTCACACATTCACCATCACTCACACTCACCCTGTCACTCACACACTCACCATCACTCACACTCACCCTGTCACTCACACACTCAACCTGCCACTCACACACTCACCATCACTCACACTCACCCTGTCACTCACACACTCACTATCACTCACACTCACCCTGTCACTCACACACTCAACCTGCCACTCACACACTCACCATCACTCACACACTCACCCTGTCACTCACACACTCACCATCACTCACACTCACCCTGTCACTCACACACTCAACCTGCCACTCACACACTCAATGTCACTCACACACTCACCATCACTCACACTCACCCTGTCACTCACACACTCAACCTGCCACTCACACACTCACCATCACTCACACTCACCCTGTCACTCACACACTCACCATCACTCACACTCACCCTGTCACTCACACACTCAACCTGCCACTCACACACTCACCATCACTCACACTCACCCTGTCACTCACACACTCACTATCACTCACACTCACCCTGTCACTCACACACTCAACCTGCCACTCACACACTCACCATCACTCACACACTCACCCTGTCACTCACACACTCAACCTGCCACTCACACACTCACCATCACTCACACTCACCCTGTCACACACTCAATGTCACTCACACTCACCCTGTCACTCACACACTCAACCTGCCACTCACACACTCACCCTGTCACTCACACACTCAACCTGCCACTCACACACTCACCCTGTCACTCACACACTCACCCTGTCACTCACACACTCAATGTCACTCACACACTCAACCTGCCACGCACACACTCACCGTCACTCACAATTACCCTGTCACTCACACACTCACCATCACTCACACTCACCCTGTCACTCACACACTCAACCTGCCACTCACACACTCACCCTGTCACTCACACACTCACCCTGTCACTCACACACTCAACCTGCCACTCACACACTCACCATCACTCACACTCACCCTGTCACTCACACACTCAACCTGCCACTCACACTCACCCTGTCACTCACACACTCACCATCACTCACACTCACCCTGTCACTCACGCACTCAACCTGCCACTCACACACTCACCCTGTCACTCACACACTCACCATCACTCACACTCACCCTGTCACTCACACACTCAACCTGCCACTCACACACTCACCATCACTCACACTCACCCTGTCACTCACACACTCAACCTGTCACTCACACACTCAACCTGCCACTCACACACCATCACTCACACTCACCCTGTCACTCACACACTCAAGGTCACTCACACACTCAACCTGCCACGCACACACTCACCGTCACTCACAATTACCCTGTCACTCACACACTCACCATCACTCACACTCATCCTGTCACTCACACACTCAACCTGCCACTCACACACTCACCCTATCACTCACACACCATCACTCACACTCACACACTCAACCTGCCACTCACACACTCACCATCACTCACACTCACCCTGTCACTCACACACTCAATGTCACTCACACACTCAACCTGCCATGCACACACTCACCGTCACTCACAATTACCCTGTCACTCACACACTCACCATCACTCACACTCACCCTGTCACTCACACACTCAACCTGCCACTCACACACTCACCATCACTCACACTCACCCTGTCACTCACACACTCAATGTCACTCACACACTCACCATCACTCACACTCACCCTGTCACTCACACACTCACCATCACTCACACTCACCCTGTCACTCACACACTCAACCTGCCACTCACACACTCACCATCACTCACACTCACCCTGTCACTCACACACTCAACCTGCCACTCACCATCACTCACACTCACCCTGTCACTCACACACTCAACCTGCCTCTCACACACTCACCGTCACTCACAATTACCCTGTCACTCACACACTCAACCTGCCACTCACACACTCACCATCACTCACACTCACACTCACACACTCAACCTGCCACTCACTATCACTCACACTCACCCTGTCACTCACACACTCAACCTGCCACGCACACACTCACCGTCACTCACAATTACCCTGTCACTCACACACTCAACCATCACTCACACACACCCTGTCACTCACACACTCAATGTCACTCACACACTCACCATCACTCACACTCACCCTGTCACTCACACACTCAACCTGCCACTCACACACTCACCATCACTCACACTCACCCTGTCACTCACACACTCACCATCACTCACACTCACCCTGTCACTCACACACTCACTATCACTCACACTCACCCTGTCACTCACACACTCAACCTGCCACTCACACACTCACCCTGTCACTCACACACTCACCCTGTCACTCACACACTCACCATCACTCACACTCACCCTGTCACTCACACACTCAACCTGCCACTCACACTCACCCTGTCACTCACACACTCAATGCCATTCACACACTCACCATCACTCACACACACCCTGTCACTCACACACTCAATGTCACTCACACACTCAATGTCACTCACACACTCACACTCACACACTCACCCTGTCACTCACACACTCAACCTGCCACTCACACATTCACCATCACTCACACTCACCCTGTCACTCACACACTCACCATCACTCACACTCACCCTGTCACTCACACACTCAACCTGCCACTCACACACTCACCATCACTCACACTCACCCTGTCACTCACACACTCACTATCACTCACACTCACCCTGTCACTCACACACTCAACCTGCCACTCACACACTCACCATCACTCACACACTCACCCTGTCACTCACACACTCACCATCACTCACACTCACCCTGTCACTCACACACTCAACCTGCCACTCACACACTCACCATCACTCACACTCACCCTGTCACACACTCAATGTCACTCACACTCACCCTGTCACTCACACACTCAACCTGCCACTCACACACTCACCCTGTCACTCACACACTCAACCTGCCACTCACACACCATCACTCACACTCACCCTGTCACTCACACACTCAATGTCACTCACACACTCAACTTGCCACGCACACACTCACCGTCACTCACAATTACCCTGTCACTCACACACTCACCATCACTCACACTCACCCTGTCACTCACACACTCAACCTGCCACTCACACACTCACCCTGTCACTCACACACTCACCCTGTCACTCACACACTTAACCTGCCACTCACACACTCACCATCACTCACACTCACCCTGTCACTCACACACTCAACCTGCCACTCACACTCACCCTGTCACTCACACACTCACCATCACTCACACTCACCCTGTCACTCATGCACTCAACCTGCCACTCACACACTCACCCTGTCACTCACACACTCACCATCACTCACACTCACCCTGTCACTCACACACTCAACCTGCCACTCACACACTCACCATCACTCACACTCACCCTGTCACTCACACACTCAACCTGCCACTCACACACTCACCCTGTCACTCACACACCATCACTCACACTCACACACTCAACCTGCCACTCACACACTCACCATCACTCACACTCACCCTGTCACTCACACACTCAATGTCACTCACACACTCAACCTGCCATGCACACACTCACCATCACTCACAATTACCCTGTCACTCACACACTCACCATCACTCACACTCACCCTGTCACTCACACACTCAACCTGCCACTCACACACTCACCATCACTCACACTCACCCTGTCACTCACACACTCAATGTCACTCACACACTCACCATCACTCACACTCACCCTGTCACTCACACACTCACCATCACTCACACTCACCCTGTCACTCACACACTCAACCTGCCACTCACACACTCACCATCACTCACACTCACCCTGTCACTCACACACTCAACCTGCCACTCACCATCACTCACACTCACCCTGTCACTCACACACTCAACCTGCCTCTCACACACTCACCGTCACTCACAATTACCCTGTCACTCACACACTCAACCTGCCACTCACACACTCACCATCACTCACACTCACCCTGTCACTCACACACTCACCATCACTCACACTCACACTCACACACTCAACCTGCCACTCACACACTCACTATCACTCACACTCACCCTGTCACTCACACACTCAACCTGCCACGCACACACTCACCGTCACTCACAATTACCCTGTCACTCACACACTCAACCATCACTCACACACACCCTGTCACTCACACACTCAATGTCACTCACACACTCACCATCACTCACACTCACCCTGTCACTCACACACTCAACCTGCCACTCACACACTCACCATCACTCACACTCACCCTGTCACTCACACACTCACCATCACTCACACTCACCCTGTCACTCACACACTCACTATCACTCACACTCACCCTGTCACTCACACACTCAACCTGCCACTCACACACTCACCCTGTCACTCACACACTCACCCTGTCACTCACACACTCACCATCACTCACACTCACCCTGTCACTCACACACTCAACCTGCCACTCACACTCACCCTGTCACTCACACACTCAATGCCATTCACACACTCACCATCACTCACACACACCCTGTCACTCACACACTCAATGTCACTCACACACTCAATGTCACTCACACACTCACCATCACTCACACTCACCCTGTCACTCACACACTCAACCTGCCACTCACACATTCACCATCACTCACACTCACCCTGTCACTCACACACTCACCATCACTCACACTCACCCTGTCACTCACACACTCAACCTGCCACTCACACACTCACCATCACTCACACTCACCCTGTCACTCACACACTCACTATCACTCACACTCACCCTGTCACTCACACACTCAACCTGCCACTCACACACTCACCATCACTCACACTCACCCTGTCACTCACACACTCAACCTGCCACTCACCATCACTCACACTCACCCTGTCACTCACACACTCAACCTGCCTCTCACACACTCACCGTCACTCACAATTACCCTGTCACTCACACACTCAACCTGCCACTCACACACTCACCATCACTCACACTCACACTCACACACTCAACCTGCCACTCACTATCACTCACACTCACCCTGTCACTCACACACTCAACCTGCCACGCACACACTCACCGTCACTCACAATTACCCTGTCACTCACACACTCAACCATCACTCACACACACCCTGTCACTCACACACTCAATGTCACTCACACACTCACCATCACTCACACTCACCCTGTCACTCACACACTCAACCTGCCACTCACACACTCACCATCACTCACACTCACCCTGTCACTCACACACTCACCATCACTCACACTCACCCTGTCACTCACACACTCACTATCACTCACACTCACCCTGTCACTCACACACTCAACCTGCCACTCACACACTCACCCTGTCACTCACACACTCACCCTGTCACTCACACACTCACCATCACTCACACTCACCCTGTCACTCACACACTCAACCTGCCACTCACACTCACCCTGTCACTCACACACTCAATGCCATTCACACACTCACCATCACTCACACACACCCTGTCACTCACACACTCAATGTCACTCACACACTCAATGTCACTCACACACTCACACTCACACACTCACCCTGTCACTCACACACTCAACCTGCCACTCACACATTCACCATCACTCACACTCACCCTGTCACTCACACACTCACCATCACTCACACTCACCCTGTCACTCACACACTCAACCTGCCACTCACACACTCACCATCACTCACACTCACCCTGTCACTCACACACTCACTATCACTCACACTCACCCTGTCACTCACACACTCAACCTGCCACTCACACACTCACCATCACTCACACACTCACCCTGTCACTCACACACTCACCATCACTCACACTCACCCTGTCACTCACACACTCAACCTGCCACTCACACACTCACCATCACTCACACTCACCCTGTCACACACTCAATGTCACTCACACTCACCCTGTCACTCACACACTCAACCTGCCACTCACACACTCACCCTGTCACTCACACACTCAACCTGCCACTCACACACCATCACTCACACTCACCCTGTCACTCACACACTCAATGTCACTCACACACTCAACTTGCCACGCACACACTCACCGTCACTCACAATTACCCTGTCACTCACACACTCACCATCACTCACACTCACCCTGTCACTCACACACTCAACCTGCCACTCACACACTCACCCTGTCACTCACACACTCACCCTGTCACTCACACACTTAACCTGCCACTCACACACTCACCATCACTCACACTCACCCTGTCACTCACACACTCAACCTGCCACTCACACTCACCCTGTCACTCACACACTCACCATCACTCACACTCACCCTGTCACTCATGCACTCAACCTGCCACTCACACACTCACCCTGTCACTCACACACTCACCATCACTCACACTCACCCTGTCACTCACACACTCAACCTGCCACTCACACACTCACCATCACTCACACTCACCCTGTCACTCACACACTCAACCTGCCACTCACACACTCACCCTGTCACTCACACACCATCACTCACACTCACACACTCAACCTGCCACTCACACACTCACCATCACTCACACTCACCCTGTCACTCACACACTCAATGTCACTCACACACTCAACCTGCCATGCACACACTCACCATCACTCACAATTACCCTGTCACTCACACACTCACCATCACTCACACTCACCCTGTCACTCACACACTCAACCTGCCACTCACACACTCACCATCACTCACACTCACCCTGTCACTCACACACTCAATGTCACTCACACACTCACCATCACTCACACTCACCCTGTCACTCACACACTCACCATCACTCACACTCACCCTGTCACTCACACACTCAACCTGCCACTCACACACTCACCATCACTCACACTCACCCTGTCACTCACACACTCAACCTGCCACTCACCATCACTCACACTCACCCTGTCACTCACACACTCAACCTGCCTCTCACACACTCACCGTCACTCACAATTACCCTGTCACTCACACACTCAACCTGCCACTCACACACTCACCATCACTCACACTCACCCTGTCACTCACACACTCACCATCACTCACACTCACACTCACACACTCAACCTGCCACTCACACACTCACTATCACTCACACTCACCCTGTCACTCACACACTCAACCTGCCACGCACACACTCACCGTCACTCACAATTACCCTGTCACTCACACACTCAACCATCACTCACACACACCCTGTCACTCACACACTCAATGTCACTCACACACTCACCATCACTCACACTCACCCTGTCACTCACACACTCAACCTGCCACTCACACACTCACCATCACTCACACTCACCCTGTCACTCACACACTCACCATCACTCACACTCACCCTGTCACTCACACACTCACTATCACTCACACTCACCCTGTCACTCACACACTCAACCTGCCACTCACACACTCACCCTGTCACTCACACACTCACCCTGTCACTCACACACTCACCATCACTCACACTCACCCTGTCACTCACACACTCAACCTGCCACTCACACTCACCCTGTCACTCACACACTCAATGCCATTCACACACTCACCATCACTCACACACACCCTGTCACTCACACACTCAATGTCACTCACACACTCAATGTCACTCACACACTCACCATCACTCACACTCACCCTGTCACTCACACACTCAACCTGCCACTCACACATTCACCATCACTCACACTCACCCTGTCACTCACACACTCACCATCACTCACACTCACCCTGTCACTCACACACTCAACCTGCCACTCACACACTCACCATCACTCACACTCACCCTGTCACTCACACACTCACTATCACTCACACTCACCCTGTCACTCACACACTCAACCTGCCACTCACACACTCACCATCACTCACACACTCACCCTGTCACTCACACACTCACCATCACTCACACTCACCCTGTCACTCACACACTCAACCTGCCACTCACACACTCACCATCACTCACACTCACCCTGTCACACAATCAATGTCACTCACACTCACCCTGTCACTCACACACTCAACCTGCCACTCACACACTCACCCTGTCACTCACACACTCAACCTGCCACTCACACACCATCACTCACACTCACCCTGTCACTCACACACTCAATGTCACTCACACACTCAACCTGCCACGCACACACTCAACTTGCCACGCACACACTCACCGTCACTCACAATTACCCTGTCACTCACACACTCACCATCACTCACACTCACCCTGTCACTCACACACTCAACCTGCCACTCACACACTCACCCTGTCACTCACACACTCACCCTGTCACTCACACACTCAACCTGCCACTCACACACTCACCATCACTCACACTCACCCTGTCACTCACACACTCAACCTGCCACTCACACTCACCCTGTCACTCACACACTCACCATCACTCACACTCACCCTGTCACTCATGCACTCAACCTGCCACTCACACACTCACCCTGTCACTCACACACTCACCATCACTCACACTCACCCTGTCACTCACACACTCAACCTGCCACTCACACACTCACCATCACTCACACTCACCCTGTCACTCACACACTCAACCTGCCACTCACACACTCACCCTGTCACTCACACACTCAACCTGCCACTCACACACCATCACTCACACTCACCCTGTCACTCACACACTCAATGTCACTCACACACTCAACCTGCCACGCACACACTCACCGTCACTCACAATTACCCTGTCACTCACACACTCACCATCACTCACACTCATCCTGTCACTCACACACTCAACCTGCCACTCACACACTCACCCTATCACTCACACACTTACCATCACTCACACTCACACACTCAACCTGCCACTCACACACTCACCATCACTCACACTCACCCTGTCACTCACACACTCAATGTCACTCACACACTCAACCTGCCATGCACACACTCACCGTCACTCACAATTACCCTGTCACTCACACACTCACCATCACTCACACTCACCCTGTCACTCACACACTCAACCTGCCACTCACACACTCACCATCACTCACACTCACCCTGTCACTCACACACTCAATGTCACTCACACACTCACCATCACTCACACTCACCCTGTCACTCACACACTCACCATCACTCACACTCACCCTGTCACTCACACACTCAACCTGCCACTCACACACTCACCATCACTCACACTCACCCTGTCACTCACACACTCAACCTGCCACTCACCATCACTCACACTCACCCTGTCACTCACACACTCAACCTGCCTCTCACACACTCACCGTCACTCACAATTACCCTGTCACTCACACACTCAACCTGCCACTCACACACTCACCATCACTCACACTCACCCTGTCACTCACACACTCACCATCACTCACACTCACACTCACACACTCAACCTGCCACTCACACACTCACTATCACTCACACTCACCCTGTCACTCACACACTCAACCTGCCACGCACACACTCACCGTCACTCACAATTACCCTGTCACTCACACACTCAACCTGCCACTCACACACTCACCATCACTCACACTCACCCTGTCACTCACACACTCAATGTCACTCACACACTCACCATCACTCACACTCACCCTGTCACTTACACACTCAACCTGCCACTCACACACTCACCATCACTCACACTCCCCCTGTCACTCACACATTCAACCTGCCACGCACACACTCACCGTCACTCACAATTACCCTGTCATTCACACACTCACCCTGTCACTGCTGTTTAATTTAATAAACTGATTGCTTTAGAAATATAATATAATATAATATATATTTCTGTTATTACTACAAATCAGATGAATATTTTGGGGAGACTGGATAGATACAGACAAAGAAATACAACAAGAACACACACACACACACACACACACAGAACTGATCCAAACACAGATTGTACTGATACAGAAACACACTCCAGATTCCTCCATCCGCCGTGAAGAAGGATTGGAGACACTAGCGGCTGTTACTTCCTTTACTTATGGTGTAAACATCAGAAGGGGCTTAGCAGATCCCCCAAACACACACACACACACACACACACACACATAACAGCTTAAAAACCTTTCATACACACAGCAGATCAGATTTATCTCAGTTTACCTGTCCATCCTCCTCTCTCTCTCTCTCTCTCTCTCTCTCTCTCTCTCTCTCTCTCCCACTCTCTCGCTCTCTCAGGTCTTTTCCTGCAGGGCGAGTGCAGGAGGGATTAGAAGTCTTTAATGAGGTCTGCAGGGAAATAGTCTTCCCTCTCCTTTTCCCTCTATCCCTTCTTCTATCCACCAATCCCTCTCTCTCTCTCTCTGGGGTTAGCAGTGTCTTCTCTTTTGTATCTATTTCCTTTACTCATTGCAGACATACTGAGAAATCCTCATCCTTTCAGACCCACTGTGCTGAGCTGTGTCAGTCATTCGTCTCTGACTTTTCCTCTTGACATGAAGGATCATGTGTGTGTGTGTGTGTGTGCGCACGCACCACGCATTCCTCCCTAATCTCATTAAAATGTGATTAACCGGCTATTACAGCTGATTGAGGCCAAATGATCAGAACATGAAGAACAGAGCGGATGTGCAGGGATTACACATGGATATACTGAGAGAGAGAAAGGAGCAGGGGAGAGGGAGAGAGAGAGAGAAGGAGGGACGAGAAGTGCAACGTTCTCTCCATCTTTCCCTCATCTGTTTTGGTTTGGCCACTTCAGAACAGTGGTCAGTTCAATAAAGCCCTAAGAGAATATGTTTACATCCTTCCCCTCCATAAAGACATTCAGGACATAAAGACTTCCAAAAACTTCTGCTACTGCTCCTATCCTCCCTGGAAAGAGTTGAATTCACCCAGACCCCGAGCACACAGCAGTGAGCAGCGAGGAGTATAAGCACTGGTTTTTAGCCATTTTTCTCCATTCTGTTTCTCCTCTGTTCTCGTTTTCTCCACTTTTACTCCATTAGTACTCTTGTTAATCTTCTCTTTTTCCCTCATCTCTCTCGTCTTTAGTCCTTTTGTCTGTGGGTGTTTCTGATAAAGTGGCCAGTGAGTGTCAGTAGAAGGGGGTGTTTCTGATAAAGTGGCCAGTGAGTGTCAGTAGAAGGGGGTGTTTCTGATAAAGTGGCCAGTGCGTGTCAGTAGAAGGGGGTGTTTCTGATAAAGTGGCCAGTCAGTGTCAGTAGAAGGTGTGTTTCTGATAAAGTGGCCAGTGAGTGTCAGTAGAAGGGGGTGTTTCTGATAAAGTGGCCAGTGAGTGTCAGTAGAAGGGGGTGTTTCTGATAAAGTGGCCAGTGCGTGTCAGTAGAAGGGGGTGTTTCTGATAAAGTGGCCAGTGAGTGTCAGTAGAAGGGGGTGTTTCTGATAAAGTGGCCAGTGCGTGTCAGTAGAAGGGGGTGTTTCTGATAAAGTGGCCAGAGAGTGTCAGTAGAAGGGGGTGTTTCTGATAAAGTGGCCAGTGTGTGTCAGTAGAAGGGGGTGTTTCTGATAAAGTGGCCAGTCAGTGTCAGTAGAAGGTGTGTTTCTGATAAAGTGGCCAGTGAGTGTCAGTAGAAGGGGGTGTTTCTGATAAAGTGGCCAGTGAGTGTCAGTAGAAGGGGGTGTTTCTGATAAAGTGGCCAGTGCGTGTCAGTAGAAGGGGGTGTTTCTGATAAAGTGGCCAGTGAGTGTCAGTAGAAGGGGGTGTTTCTGATAAAGTGGCCAGTGCGTGTCAGTAGAAGGGGGTGTTTCTGATAAAGTGGCCAGTGAGTGTCAGTAGAAGGGGGTGTTTCTGATAAAGTGGCCAGTGCGTGTCAGTAGAAGGGGGTGTTTCTGATAAAGTGGCCAGTGCGTGTCAGTAGAAGGGGGTGTTTCTGATAAAGTGGCCAGTGAGTGTCAGTAGAAGGGGGTGTTTCTGATAAAGTGGCCAGTGCGTGTCAGTAGAAGGGGGTGTTTCTGATAAAGTGGCCAGTGCGTGTCAGTAGAAAGGGTGCTGTAGTAAAGTTTCTAGTGGGTGTATATCTGGATCCAGATGTGGATGGTGTTGAGCTTGTCAGTGTACAGTCGGTCCGAGGCTGGATGCTGAGTGCTGTGCGTGCGTGTGTGTGTGTGTGTGTGTTCTCAGAGGAGAGTGTGATGGTGCCAGACTGCTGGCTGTAATATTCTTGCTGCCGCCAAATAACACCTAGTAATAACGGCATTATTTCACAGTGGGCTGGTTCTCCTGTGTTTAACCCTTTACTCTCTGAGGCACTGGGGGCCATTCTGAACAACCCGCACTGGTCCACTCAGCTCCACTGACCACACAGGAGCACATTGTAGTTCTACAATTACACACTGTAGTCCATCTGTTGCTCTCCATACCTTACCTTTAACATATTAAAGGGCCACTAGGTAGTATTTTAACCTTCAAATTACTGCTTCAAAATCATTGCGATGCTCCTCCGAGCTGAAACAGGGAAACCAGAGCCACTGTTGTTGCTATGCTGGACTCGGCAGTGCAGAAAATTCTATATATAATGTTTGGAGAAGGTTAGGAAACCACCCTCTCCCCCTGGCATTCCTCCTCCTGTTGATGTCAGGGTCAGGACAGTGTGGTAAAAGTTAATTAAACTCACCTGTAGGGGGAGCCCAGGCCCAAAAATAGTGAAATCATACCTAGTGTTGCTTTAAATAAAATTTATTGTGTAAATATTTTTTATTAATCACACTGGAATTGTTTTGTCCATTTAATTAGCATCATTTACCAGTGAATGTTTAATTTCCATTCTGATATGGGTTGATATTCGTGAGTTATAATAATCTGAGCAGGAGATATAGGTTGTGTCATATATGACATTTTATGAGTCCCACTGGTGACTGTCTGTGAGGAGTGTGGTGTGTTCTCCCTGTGTCCATGTGGGTTTCCTCCGGGTGCTCCGGTTTCCTCCCATGCTCTAAAAACACACGTTGGTAGGTGGATCGGAGACTCAAAAGTGTCTGTAGGTGTGAGTGTGTGTCGCCTTGTGAAGGACTGGTGCCCCCTCCAGGGTGTGTTCCCATCTTGCGCCCAGTGATTCCTGTTAGGCTCTGGACACACCGCCTCCCCGAACTGTATAAGGGTTACAGACAATGAATGAATTATAATTCAGGAGGAGTTACTATAATTTTGGTGTTAATTATTGTGAGATTACCCACCCCCACAGTTGTGTATAACAGACTATATCAGTATATAAAAGCTAATGAACGTAGTGGAGTGTGTGTGCCGTCGTCTTTTCCACCAGCTTTGTCTGAGGGTCATTCTGTTGACTGTGGAGATATAAATGAAAATAGCTGTATGTGTCTCTTGCCATGCTCTCCTCTTTAATATCTTTAATGCAGGGAGCTTGCGATGGCCTTTTCTAATGCCCCACTGAAGATAAGCTCCTCCGCTGGGCTTGATTTTTCATAGCAGTTATTGAATAATAAGCCTTAGGGTTAATCATAATATAATAGGCCTGGAGAAAGCCACATATTAACCCCAAAGCACTTTCACACAGTGGAGAGGATCCTACACGCTGCAAACTGTAACAGCTCCTGCGCTCCTGGAAAGAAGTACGCTAGATGTTTGCTCTGAGAATTTGATGGCAGCCTCGAGAGCATTAATGAGTTTGGATGGTTTCTTCTAACTTGTGAGATTAAAGCAGGATTGGGTCTCTGGTTTGATCCCTGCGACTGGCAGGAAATTGGAGATGGGGGGAAGTGAAGAAACGGCACTATCTTCTCCCTTAACATCCACGGCTGAATGCACTAGAGCAAGGCACACAACTGCCAACAGCTCCCAGGCACATGCACAATGCTAAAGGCACTGTATGGAGCTCCATCACTCCTGAAACAACAGTTCCCCTTCTCCCCAGCTCCAATACCACACTTTGCATTGAGCATGGTTACCTTAGTGCACATGTAACACCATGCAAGGCTTTACTTTTGAGATTTAAAAGACGAATTAAGGTGAATCATTTCTGGACCACCTCAGTCCTGTACAGAGATATCCTAATCAATGATTCTCACGTTTGTCTTCTTCAGGACGTGCTGTTCTAGATGTGGTGGTCACTGAGGGTTTGTATAAGGTCAGTAAAAAGGACAGAAGAGTGTGTATTGACTGGAGAAAAATCTCCAGTGCGTGTCCTTGTTTTTTTATCTGCGTCTCTTCTTCTGTTCGGAGGCTGTGTCTGGGGAAGTGGATTCTGCAGAGCTTTGCTAATCAGAATGTGAAAGATGCTTGGATAAGATCTCCACACACACCCACACACACACACACACACACACACAGAGAGAGAGAGAGAGAGAGAGAGAGAGAGAGAGTTTGATGTATTGTGTGGTTATTTCATACACTTCCATTCATTTTGAGACTATCCCCTTGCCTCTTGCCTTATTTACAAGTATTGTTAGCCTAATGCTAATGCTAACACTAACCTGACCCTACTCCAATACACACTTTACATTTCTGAACCTTAAAATTTAGCAGCATACTTTGTGGTGACCACAGAAAATTACCCAAAATATGAGTTTATAAACAAGTTTTGGTCCACACAAGTTTTGGTGATTTATACATGGTACACACACACACACACACAGAGTATGGGGAAGAGTACACTACAGGGCTAGCTAGCACAAAAGAAACTCCCGCTGCAGGAATAAAACAGACAAAGCTAATCCACAGTGACTGGAGCAATGGAACCCCTCTCTGAATTAAAGCACTCAGATGGATTGTGCATTGATTATTCTGGCCTGCTCCTGAAGGGAAGCAGCTTACTCTACTGTATCTGAAGAAGTTCACTCTAGTGACAGTTGGCATGTGTGTTACAGCCCTCACTTACTCTGCTACTGAAATCTTATCTGAGTTCAAGAAAGTAGTCTAAGAACTAATACAGCACACACAGGTTAATACTGTTCATCCAGTACATCCAGGTTTAAATTCCCTTTAAAGGGAAATGTGGAGCCTGGAGACTGGCTAATGCTTATGTTAATAACACAAAAGAATGGCTTGTGTATCTTTACACACAGGGCTTTAATCACACAAATGTGAACACTGGACATGTTTGATCTGAGTCATCAAACCAGAACCGTGTGTGTGTGTGTGTGTGTGTGTGTGTGTGTGTGACAGAGAGAGAGAGAGAGAGAGAGAGAGAGAGATATTTTGGCAGGTTTGGGACTGTGCCCAGGAGAAGGAGGGGGCCGATACGGCACTGATGGTCTGTTAGATGACAGGGTTGTGAAAGAGAGAGAAAAACTGTGTGAGAAAGAAAAAGAAACAGAGAGAGAGAGGAGGCGGAAATGAACTGAAAGAGAGAGAGAGAAATTGAAGGAGAAAAGTAGGGAAAGAGAGAGAAAGCGTGAGAGATAGACGGTAAGAAAAAAACCAGAAGAAGACAGGAACGAGGATAAATACTGAAAATATGAACTGAGTGTTCTCCTCCAAGTGTGTTGAGGATGCTTTGAAGGGATGTGATGGTACTTTGCTTTAAAAAACAGACCACCCTTGCTTAGTTCTAAATATCAGACTGGTAAGTCCTTGTCCAGACGGGCATTATTCCAGATAATGCTCCGGCTGATGTTTTCCGATTGATGAATTCCGTCTGATGTTCCAGTTGATATTCCAGATGATGTTCTGGTTGATATTTCAGATGATGCTCCGGCTGATGTTCCGGTTGATATTCCGGCTTATGTGCCAGCTGATGTTCCAGTTGATATTCCAGATGATGTTCCGGTTAATATTCCAGATGATGTTCCGGTTGATATTCCGGATGATGTTACAGTTGATGTTCCGGTTGATATTCCGAATGATGTTCCAGTTGATGTTCCGGTTGATATTCCGGATGATGTTCCGGTTGATATTCCGGCTTACATTTCGGCTGATGTTGCAATTGATATTCCAGATAATGTTCCGTTTGATATTCCGGATTATGTTCCAGTTAACGTTCCGGTTGATATTCCGGATGATGTTCCAGTTGATGTTCCGGTTGATATTCCAGATAATGTTTCGTTTGATATTCCGGATTATGTTCCGGTCTATGTTCCAGTTCATAATCCGGTTGATATTCCAGATGATGTTCCGTCTGATATTCCGGTTGATGTTACTGTGTATCTGATTGATCGAGATAGATCCTCTTCAGTCTGAACCACAAAAGTACACAAGAAATGGGACTGGCTTCAACACTAAACTTTGAGCAGTCATTTCGACCAATCACATTCGATTACATCATTCGGACAATGGCCTGCATTGTTACTATAGCAACCAATGTAGCCACAGTCTGATCACACAGATCTGATCTGGACACAGATCCAACTTGTCCCGCCGTGTTAACACAGCCTGCTGCTCTGCTCTGGTCTCAGTTCAAAGTTGGTCTTCCAGAAGTCAGTGGTCAGTGAGGGTCTCTGTAAGGTCAGTGCAGACAGCAGTGAGTGCTCACTTAGAGTGAAAACCTTGACTCGATGTCCTTGGTTCTGTCTCAGACTTCAGTCTCTCTCCCTCTAATTCTCAGTCTCCTTCACACGCTCATTCACTCACACACACACTTATGGACACTTTGACATACCCACTCATTCTTTCACACACTCATGGACAGTTTCACACACTCACTAAGTGATTCACACACTCTTACAATCACGCACACTTGTGGACAGTTTCACCATCTCACCCATTTATTCACACACTCATTCACTCACACACACCTGTAGACAGTTTCACACACTCACCCAGTCACACAACACACACACAACCCTGGACAGTTTCACACACTCACCCAGTCACATACACAGGCAGAGACCCCAGACGAGGCTCGAACCCTGGACCCCTAGACTTTCATTCATTCATTTATTATCTGTAACCGCTTATCCAGTTCAGGGCCCTGGACCCCTAGACTTTTCCTTTATTAAAGGTGCAGCTGTTCCACAGCGAAATGTGTCCATCTCTGACTTCACTTGTCTCTCTCCTCTGACCACGGCGTCTGGGTTAGCTCCTGCACTGATGGCACAGGCCAGAACTCGCTCAGCTTCAGCAGAAATAGACTCACTTTATCTTCACATCTGCAGCCGCCTCCGATTCTCCTCGGGGGCAGTGTCCTTGCAGACTGCCGGCTGGCGGGCAGCAGAATGGCCTCAGGGCCAGGGCTTGATGCTGCCGCAGCTGAACTCTCGAGGAAAGAGCTTTCACAGCGAGAAATCCTTTTCACTCTGCAGCTCCTATTGTGACTCAAGCTCTGACTGACTCCTGCTGTGAGGGTGTGTGTGAGAGTGTGTGTGGAGATGGGAGTGATTAGACTCTAGTGGCTGAAATGACCCCAGAGTGGGTCCTACTGGTAAATCTGTACAGTAAAGTAGTTAAAGGAATAATGATGATGATAGGGGGGCACTTTTTGACTGTAGTCTGAACAAAACTGGACAAAACGGTGACCATGACTCATTTAATTATTCTCCAATTCAATTAAAAATGTCGGTCCAAGTGATTCATTTTTCAGGACAAATGTCCAACTCCTCCCAAAGGTCCCAGGCTGGAGCGTCATCACTCCAGAGAACAGAGTTCCACTGTTCCAGCGCTAGACGTAGGTGTATGTGTTTGTATAAGTATGGGTGATTGTAGGTACATGGAAATATGAGTGTAGTTGTGTATGTGTGTGAGATTGTTGATCACTCAGGGTGTGTGTGTGTATGTAGTCTGTAGGGGTTTGTTTGGGTTTCTGCAGTTGTGTGTATATATGTACACGGGTGTGTGTTTGTGTGTGTGAGACTCACTGTCTGTTTGATGTCCGGGATTCCGATGCGAAACACCATCATGGCGATGTGTGTGTCGTCGGGGGCGGAGCTGGAGCTCCTCTCGCGGAGCCTCTTCTGCGGCTGCTGATTGGCTGAGGTCTGGTGGGCGGGGCCTGGGTTGGATGAGTAGGGATTGGCCGCGTGTCCTGGGTTCCCGCCTCTCATTGGACGCTCAGCTGCCGGGCGTCCGGTCATGAGGCTTTTCTGCCTGTGCCCCTCGTCCCTGCCTCCCATCCGCCCTCCCCTCCTCATCTCCTCCTCATCCTCCTCATCCTCCTCTCCGTCCAGCTCCCCGTTCTCCTCCTCCTGCCCTTCATCATCCTGATACTCCTCATCCAACTCCTCCTCTTCCTCCTCGTCCTCCTCCTCCTCCTCCGCCCCTGGGTAAAGGTGCTGACTGTTTCCCAGCATTCTCTGTTGCTCCTCGTCACTGGAGAGGGGGCTGAGTGGCATCGTCATGGCGACAGGGAGGGTGGCACCAACGGCAATGGCATCATCCCTGGAGACACACTGAGGACAAGAGAGAGAGAGACAGCAAGATAGAGAGACAGAGACAGTGAGACAGAGCGAGAGATTGAGCGAGACAGACAGCGAGACAGAGAAAGAGACAGACAGACAGCGAGACAGAGAGTGATGGAGAGAATATATAGAGAGGAGAGAAAGAGACAGACAGACAGCGAGACAGAGAGTGATGGAGAGAATATATAGAGAGGAGAGAAAGGACAGAGAAAGAGAGATTGAGCAAGAGAGAGAGAGAGATGGAGAGAAGATAGAGAGAGGAGAAAACGAACACAGAAACAGAGAGAGAGAGAACTGAAATTACTTATCAGTAAAAATCTATGCCTGAGAAAATTTTTCATGGGATTAAACGTTAAATAAGGAACACAATTCACTCCTCAATGCAAAATAGTAATACAACTCTAATGTATTACACACCTCCAAGCAGCAGGCATGCTGACAGGGTTATTGCACTTGTCCTGTGTGTGATGTGAGACAGACGCGGTGTAAGTGTGAGTGTAAAATGTGCAGAAACACACTCAGGACTCTGGCAGTAATGTCACACAGGGCAGATTTAGTCTGATTTCACACACCATTCGCATTACACTGTAACACAGAACACTCCAGAGCCAGGAGTTTGGTTCCAGAACCAAAACATCTGTCCACCGTCCGACTAATGAAGCCACTAACCGTGAACACACAGGAATGCTCCATTACCCAGAGTCACATTAGGCTAAAGCAAAATTAGCAAACGCAAAAAAAACCATTACAGCAACAACACGGCACATTCTGAAGAGAAACACTATCAGGCCTTAATCATCCGTTAAGAACCAGGGCACACACTGTGGGTTTAATCTCTACAGAAAAGCAAGAAATGAAAGGGGACACTCTGGAGCAGCTGCATATGAGTCTAAGGTAACTGTGCGCAATGCTACGTTTCGCTAGCCGACTGCATTGGGTTGTGTTCTCTAAACTGATCTAATCTAAATCAGCACCTGACCTCACTAACGTTCTTATAGCTAAATGCAATCAAATCCTAACAGCAGTGTTCCAGGGTCTAGTCTACAATCCCTCCCAGAAGAGTAGTTACTGAAGCAAACAGGGGAGTAAACCCCCTTGTCATACACTTCATTTCAGAAGAAGTGTCGGACAGAGAAGTGTCCACAAACTTTTGGCCATGTAGCTAGTCTGTTTGTAGCAACTATTGTTTTATTTGAAAAATGAAAGACAGGCGCAATGTGCTCTACACCTGGAAATAATTTAGAGATCATGTAGCAAAGTCCAGAGAATTCATAGCTTAAGCTGTTGTTTTGAATTGAAAGGTAGCAGGAAAGACTTGCTAGCTTGCCCTGCTAATGCTAGATTCTTTTGAAGATCTTTAGCTATGTAGATTTAGTTAATTTAGTACTTTGTGGATAACAATGTGGTTCCTATCTTGCAGAATTATGGGGATTCAGTGCTGTTTATCTTTAGTGAGCTAGGCTACATAGTTAGCCAATAGTTTTTACTATTACAAACAGTTGTTTAAGGCTTACTGAACAAATAATAACAAGTAGCTTAAAATTTAAGCTGGTTAATGCTGGTTAATGCTAGTCTGATTCTTATATAGCATTATCATTCTAAATACAAATTATCCCCAAACAAAAAAACTCACATCTCCCCAATGTCAACATAGCTTTCACTGTAAAGCAGGACACACATTCTGCAGCTAAGCCACTTAGCACTTGTTGGAGGAAACTGGAGCACTCGGGGGAAACCCACAAAGACACAGGGAGAGCACATCACACTCCTCAAAGACCCAAGGCAGGGTTTGAACCAACTACCCCAGTGACACTACCTGTTGCGTCATCATACTGCGTTCTTAGGTGTGAACAGCGGCTCATTATCGTTTTAAGGAACAGGTGCTGAAACCGGCCATTAGACTGCTGTGGGGTTTGATCCTTGTGGTGTTTTGACCAAAGTAGGGCACAGAAGTTTCATTAAGATCCAAAATGTTGTGTTCACTTATATGTATATGTAGCCTTAAACACACACACACACACACACACACACACACGCACACACACAAACACACACACACACACGCAGATCACGCCTCCCTTCTTAAGTGCCCTACTTGAAAGTCACACCCTGTGAAACTGTAAGCCAGAGGTAATGGGGTGAGACTATAGTTCACTTGGTAGAACAGCTCTCAGTGTGGAGTGAGCTCTTCATGTTTGGAGCACAGCTCATGGAGGAGTGTGTGCTTTAATGATGTTACACTGGCACTTCACTGCTGGGCTCTAGAGTCCACACACACACACACACACACAAACACACCATCTAGTGTCTGTGAACTGTGGGGACATTACATAGCCTTACATTAATTTTGTGGAGACTTAACTTTAAATTTCCCACAAGCACAACTATCTTGAGCTCAACACTAACTCTGTTCTTAATCTTAAATCTAACCCTAATCCCAAACCTAACCCTAAAACCGGTCTTCACAATGAACCTTAATGATTTATATTGTGGGGTGACACACAAAGTCATCATCATCATCATCAACTCTTTAAAGTAACACTAGGTAAAATCTGGTGTTTGCTTCTGGAGCCCCCCCTAGTGGTGTTCATTTTTACAGCACTGTACAGAAACCAATGGGGTTGAGGTGAGAGGAGGTATTTCCTACTCTCCTCCAAAAGTTACATAGTGCAATTTCTGCAGTGCTGAGCCCAGAGCAACAACAACAGAGGCTCTATTCTCCTAGGCTCTATTCTCACTATGATTTTGAAGCTGTAATTTTAGGGTGAAAATATTACATAGTGCTCCTTTAATGTACAGCCTATGGTTTGTGAAAGTTTAATTGCTGTCCAATGAAAAACATGTATCTCTGTGTTTGTGGGCTTTTAGTTTACTACATCATTTGAACACAGCAGCTTTCATGATGAATGACCAATAGAAATGCTCTAAAATGACTTTGAATACTTTTATTTTTCCATTGACTTCCATTGAAAGTTAAGGAGATTTCTACCTTCACCTGTAAAGTTTCTATTTTGGAGACATATATTTATCTTTGGATAGCAGCGATTCGCTTCCCCAGCATTTATACTGAAATAAAATATAGAATTTGGGAGGCAGGTACTGATGGTTTGTTCATGATCACAGAAGTCACTTCAACTCACCTCAGACATATTGGATGGAGCTCCGTTTCTCCAGAGAACACAGTTCCACTGTTCTTTATACCTCTCTAGCCCACGCTTGGCATGAGGCATGAAGTGCTTGTCTGTGCCTACAACTGGTCCACCTTAAAAGTAGTTGAAATTACTAATTTTAATAGGTGTCTACAAACTTTGCACCTACATATAGTACATCTAAGGCTCTACAGGATCCACTGCAGTATGTACCATCACCTCTCACTGTATGGATTTCACACCTTATGTTGCAGCATAAGCGTTCCAGCTTTTCCAGCAGTGACAGAGGAACACTGTTTATATCGTCTCAGTACTCACTGAACCCAGACTAGCTACCGTATTTCCCCGATAGTAAGACACCCCCGATATTAAGACGCAGTGTGGGTTTTAGGGGGGTCGGCTAATGTAAGACGTACCCCGAAAGTAAGACATAGTAAACTGTACGTTGGAAAAATATAAGCCATAGTACTGGTACCTTTTGCTGCATTAAATGCGGGATGCGGACGGATCTGGAGCGGAATGAGCGGAGGGATGTGGAGGCCGCGGGAGCAGCAGTAATGTTGTCCGTGGTCCAACACGCAGCCTCAGTGCCCTCATGTGCAGCCGCTGGTGGCCGCTCTGATTGGCATGGCCACGGTTGTCATGGAATAAATCTGTTTTATCTTCCAGTATAACATATTCAAACTGTTTGTTCTTACCGTTTTTCATTGTTTTACATGTTATACATGGAAATATCGTCATGATACGGTTGTAACAAGACATTCTTGGCACTTGCTTTTATAAAACTGTTTTATGGTGAATACCATACTGTTCAGGTTGTTAATAAATGTTAATTTTATGGTTAAAACAAAAATCGACATTTTTTATCAATATAAGACATACCCCGAAAGTAAGACATAGTGGGACTTTCGGGGGTAAAAAGAATGTAAGACACTGTCTTACTTTCGGGGAAACACGGTAGGTAGTGATAATGGAACATATTCTTGGATGCTTTAAAGGGGATATAATCCTGTCTTTCTTCACAGTGGAACGCAATTCAGGTTCTTAATAAAACGTCTGTGGCCTGCTTTGGTCCAAACCCCACTAGCCCCCAGCAGTGTTCTCCCCCTCTGTAAACAGCCCTGTTCAGAACGCCTGCTTTCAGAACCTGTTCCTTTAAATGATAATGAGCCGCTCACTGTTCACCCCGACCCCGAGCCCCACAGCAGTGAGGAGCAGAGGCTCTGGTTTTTAGCCGTTTTCACTCGGTTCTCTTTCTTTTCCGTTTTTACTCAGTGCTCTTATTTCTTAGTGCTCATTGTGTCTGTTTTGCTGCGTTTAACCTCATCTTTGTTCTCTCACATAAACACGAGTCCAGTGCTGTGATTGGACAGACTCAGATGAGGGGGCAGGGTGATTCTTAAGTCTCTGCAATTGACGTCCGAAGTGGAGCATAATCAGAACGGCTCGTTTTATCCTGTGTTTTCTGACTTAGGCAGCGCACAGAATACTGATCTTGTTTCACAGTGTGTGGGTTGGTGGGCTCATGCCCATACACTGAAGTGATTTTTTAAAGTATGTCCAGTGAGCCTGGTGTTTGTTTCATGCTCATATTTTGTTTGATTCTCACTTTAGCGTTTCTTTTTTACTGTTCATACAAACGTCATCCGTGTTTGTGGGTGAAGAAAAAATGGGAGAAAATAGAAATAGGCAGCAAACCTACGCACGTCCAGCTCTAACCCTGGGCTTAGAAGAGGCACAGTGGCCTACATATATTCTCTGTTTAAATATTTCCAACTTCTCACACTCATCTCACAACTCATCCTCCACCCTGACGATCTGTGGTGGTCCTCCGAGGGGTGCTGAACATACACAAAGTTATAGCTGCTCTGTGTGTGTGTGTGAACATTGTTGGAAAGTCCTCCCAGACGACCCCTCCTCCCTGATTCAGCTCTGTCACTGTTACACTGCACACAGAGAGGCCACAGTTTGTTAGGAACGATAGAGATGTACTCTCCTACATTGTCCATCACTGCGTCCGGATGGCAGCACGGCCTCTGCACCTCCCAGCGGAGTCACAGACTGAACACATACCCAAAACACACTGACTACAACATGACGCAACTGCTGAAACAGAACCACACTCGCTCAGAAAGACACATTCACGAGTGAAGTCTTTTTACTTCTGTAGGGACCTGTAATGAGAGAGAGAGAGAGAGAGAGAGAGAGAGAGAGAAAGTGAACGAGAGTGTGTGTGTGTGAGAGAGAGAGAGAGAGAGAGAGAGAGAGAGAGAGAGAGAGAGTGAGAGTGTGAGAGAGAAAGTGAATGAGTGTGTGAGAGAGGGAGAGTGAGAGAGAGAGAGAAAGAGAGTGAGAGTTTGAGAGAGAAAGAGTGATTTGGAGAGAGAGAGAGAGAGAAAGAGAGAGATGTATATAAACAGTACAGCTGATTAGGGAGATGGACTCAGGTGTCCTTTGGGAAGGAGGTGAGAGAGAGAGTGTGTGTGTGTTCATTCATGGTTTGTGTGTGTGTGTGTGTGTGTGTGTCTAAATGTCAGAATGTGTTGATGTTAAATGTGAACAGATGGAAATTAAGAGGCAGCTGAGGCTGAAACTAAAAAGATTAGCTCTGGGTTTGGGTTTAAGAAGCGAGGCTTAAAACAGGGGCCTTCAACAAATAAAAAAACACTAAAGACGTGATTTATTTTAGTAAAAATGACCTACACAAAACCTTCCTTCAATGTGGACCCAGTGTCACCGATACAAACCCTGAACGGCTCCCCCAACAGCCCATTCTTAACAAACAAGTTTTGTGATGTCACAAAGGAACCGGAGCCTTTCGGTACAAAAAACAACACAGATGTATTAAAGAGACATGAAGGAAACAATAAAACACAGGGAAAACGTTAGCGATGACCGCTCTGGAAGAGGCGAAGCCTGCAATGGAAGTCCTCTGTGGACAGTGAGGAGGTGGAGATGGAGAGACTGTGAGATGGAGATAACTCTCTCTCTCATTTATAATCCAATCACTGAGTCACTCTGTATCTCTCTTCATCATTCTGATGTTCCCAGCTGTGGGATCTTTAGGGAAATATCTCTCACATTCTCCAAGTGTCACACTGTTTAGTTCCAGCTAGAGTCATGATGTGAGCCAAGTTCTGCCCCGTCACCTTCAAATCTGCACAGAACTGAGCTTGATCTAAAAGGAGCCTTTCCTCTTTTCCACAAGTGCACAAAGTTCTGGGTCAGAACGCTCCCTTTCAGCACCTGTTCCTTTAAATTATAATGAGCCGCTTACTGTTCACCCCGACCCCGAGCGCACAGCAGTGAGGAGCGAGGAGCAGAAGCTCTGGTTTTTAGCCATGTTGTTCTCTTGGTTCTCTTTCTTCTCCATTTTCATTTTTACTCAGTGCTCTTATTTCTCCGCGCTCGTTGTGTCTGTTTTGCTGCGTTTAACCTCGTCTTTGCACTCTGGCATAAGCGCAGGTCAGCACTGTGATTGGACAGGCTCAGACAAGGGGGCCTTTTTATAAAGTCTCGGAACCTGACATCAGAGGCGGAGCAAAATCAGAACGGCTCGTTTTATCCCGTGTTTTCTAACTTAGGCAGATCACAGAAAACTGACTGGGGGGGGGGGGGGGGGGGGGGGGGGGTCTTGTTTCACAGTGTGTGGGTTGGTGGGCTCCATTTCCCCACATTAATGTTGTGGGATGATGATGGGATTGCAAGTATTCTTTGTGGACTATTTTGCCTTCTCACAACCTGCAAGTACCCCTCCACCAGTGTCTGGTCAAGGCACTAAAACTATTCAGACGTCTGGTTCCATTCACCATCACTTTACACAATTCCATTAATATGTTCACATCTCTGTCTCTCTCACACACACACACACACACACACACACACACACACACACAGAGGTGTTCTGCCCTCTCTCTCTCTCTCTCTCTCTCTCTCTCTCTCTCTCTCTCTCTCTCTCACCCTCACTTTTATGTAGGACAAAGTGCGTATATAGATGGATATTTTCAGTGTCTCGGTCCCCAGGACATTTCACTGGGAAACTTCCAAGGAACAGACCGCCCCACTTTTACACCACAAAACTGGAGCGTCCGATTTCTCTCTCTCAAACACACCCACACCCACACACACACACACACACACACACACACACACACATACACACACACACACACACTCGAGTACACACCCAGTGGCTAAAGGCATACATAAATGTGTGAAGAGTGTATGTTTGTGTGTGTCACTCCATGAGGGACTTGCGTGTGATGTCTGTGTCATAACTCACTTCACACACTAGTGACCCAAACACATTACTTTCATCCACTGCCCCACAAGAAGTTGTTAAAGGCACAAATTTCACAGCAAATCACACATAAGCCAACATTTCAGAAACACAGAGTTTTCCACGTACCCTGGGTCCACCCTTCACCTCTTTACAGTTCCCTTCTTTTTATGAGAGTCAGCTACCCCTCGAAGATTCAGTCTGAGAAGTTGGTTGCATTTTCTGATTCTCACGACCCGAGTTACTCCCCAACACATTCAGTGATGTTGAGGTCTGGTGGTGGCAGTCTGTAAAGTACACCCAGGCCACATTATGTTTACTTTTCTGCAATAAATAAATGATAGCTGTGTGTTAAAATATGCAGAAGTGTGTTCTCTGTAATAATTAGCATATCATTAGCATATCATTAGTTTAGGTGTGCTCTCTCTCACACACACACACACACACACACACACACACACACATACAGGCAGCCACCTGAATGCATCACACACAGTCAATGAGCTCATATTTATTCCTGCCCGAGGTTTACTTATTCATAAGTTTTGAATAATGGACGTACATATGCTCAGTCACTTCAGTGGGTCAGTGATAAAAGTGGGTGGGGCTTGGACCACCGCCTCTACATACCCACTTCTACAGAGAATATCTGTCCTGAATAACTGGAGCAAGTCTCTCCCTGAGCACGAGGCATGCTGAGGAAAGTAATGATGATGATGATGATGATGATGAGAAGGAGGGGGATGATGCCAATGACCCACTTCCAAGGAGCCCCCCTGACATGTTCAATCTAATAATTACGTAACACCATATGTATGGCCTGGGGATGCTTCATGGAGCAGGATCTCTCCGAAAACTCAAGGCCAATGTCCATGAAGGTGATGATGTTAACATCCTTACATTGGGCTTAAAGGAGACCAGTTTTTCCAAATTTCTGCATGATTCAATTATTGTAGCATTCAAATCCACCATTTCTTTCACTCTCCAAGACCTCCAGCTGCCTAAAGCGCTCCAAGGGGTTAAACTGTGTAAGCTGATTTTTTTGGGATTGACCTCGTTGCATGAGCGCTTAGTAAATTGTATTTCAGGTAATAAAGGACCTTTTAAAGGTATCAGCATCTTCATACATCTTGTTCTTATCACCGCCACTGAACAATTCGAACTTGGTAAGATTCTCAACAACTCAGCACTTCACACTTAAACATTCCCTATGACCCAGTAAACAAGCGTCCCTGGACGTTCAAAATAGTAGTCTGTCCGTCAAGGACATATTTTAAACGTCAATAGACGTCCAAATTCCATGTTAATAAGTTAGTTAAGTGGTGACCAATCGATAACATCATTGGACGTCCAAAATGCGTTTTATACAAGTAATCTATTTCAGGACCAATTAATTTGGACGTTTGGACGTCTTTTCAACTTTCATTTTCAACCTTAAGAGAACGTTGATTAGACAGCAGTCATTACGTTATTTCAACGTTGAATCAACGGCTAAATGTTTACTGGGGAGTGTGTACGTCTTAAAGGGGCTCAACGCACTTTTCTTTCATTCCTTATTACAATTTAACTATTACAAATTAACTTACTTTTCAACTGTTATTTAAGCACCAACATCAGCACTAGTGCGTTCTTGGCCTGAGAAAACATATTTGTGAAACTGCCCTCAGAGACGAATGTGCTGTCTTTGTTGATGTGGTTTGCCTGCTTGGCCACTGGAGGTCACTTTGTCTAATGCACTAGAGCATGGTTTGGGATACAGGATGCACTTGGCAAGTCCCTATGTACACTCACCCAAAAAAGGTACGGTACAGGTACATTATTGTCACTAAATGTACAAACAGTGTAATGTACCTTTAAATGTACAGCAGTGGGGGATATCTGTAATCTTTCATTATAGAACTGTGTAATATCAAAGAACATTATATAAGTCCTGGAGATGAAACAGGGAGAATGAACTCAACACAATTTTAAAATCTAAATTTAACACAGAATATGGTGCAATTATGTTCCATAATTAAAGGTTTATTATGGAATTATGGATTATTGTAAAAACAATAAGGATTTCCCTTTATGTTCCCCTTCTAAACTTGTCGGCAATCACATCAGATTTATGTTTTTAGAAACACCTGATGTTTCACAAGCCTTTTCTGCAATGTACTGAACATTTTTTCCTCATATAGAAAGACACAAAATTGCCCCGAGGCAAAAGCAGACAGTGCTACCTCCTGGAGAGAATGTACTGAGGTATGTAAGGTTTAAACAGAGTAGGAAAAATATCAGGTATTAAAGGAACTCAGAATGAAATGAGTCAGAATCCAACTGAGCACTTTCCAATCTCCCAGAATCCAGCAGTGCTCTTCATTCAGGAGCTTATCAGTGCAGTGACAGAGAGAGAGAAACACTGCAGCTCATGAATCACAACCGGGCTCTGTATCCTCACTGTACTCACACACAAACTAAGTGTACGAACATAAACACAGCCTTTACCACAAGAGAAGTGGATTACTTCATCAGGAATCACTCAGCAGAAACTGTACTTGCTGTAAAAAGTGGCCCAAGGCTGGCTTTGTAACTTCATTTCTGTGTGACATTATGCTAACACAAATAGCACATAACACATCCATTTATTCCACTAATTAGCCACATTAGCAGCCAATATTTTTCACACTGTATATTATTCTGCTCATATTAAATTATTTCTAATGTGTTGTTAAACTACATTTATATTTTCATGTCAGTTTTCTGTAAAGTGAAGAGAAAACTACCTTACTTGCTGAGGTACAGCAGACTAACAACAACAAGCAGTGCTAAACTTAGCATAACCATCCAAATGGCTGCATTAAAGGGCACTCCAGGCAAAAATGTAAACGTAACCAATGCTACATCTGACTACTGTGGCCTATATATCTATGCCTTTTTTGTTCGTTTGTTTGTTTTGTGTTGTTTATTTGTTTTTAGAGTGGGATTTTCATGTTTAAAAAACAGGAAAATTAACCCTTTCTGAGAGTCTCACACACACATGAGACACATGAATTTCAACAAGTTCACACACTCACACATGGCATTTCTCACAAACAGGATTTCTTGTTGTTGCCCAGTGAAGTCTGAAAAATGTTTCAGCTGCTAGCACAGTTGTGGTCGAGCTGGAGGAGGAAGAGAACCATCAGGATCATCTGGCAACATATATATATATATACACACACACACACACACACATACTACACCCCCACCCCCCAATCTCACTCCAAGTAAAATTGTAAACTTTAGAGCCCTGCCTTTCTGATGATTTTCACTCAAGTTTGAGGATCTCTTAAAAAGCTACAGCTGCTGTAGTTAGAGATCACACTTGACAATATAAAGAGTCATGTTTATATTCATCAATCAACCACAAGGTTAGAACCACTGACAGGTGAAGTAACTAACACTTATTATCTCAAAACAATGGCCCTTGTGGCATGGCACAGGAGTGCAATATGTTAGGCAGCAAGTGGACAGCTTAAATTTGTATCTTCTAAAAGTAGTCTAAGGAAAGACAGCCAGTGACAGGGTCATGGGGGCCCAAGGCTTACAGATGCACATGCGGAGTGTCGGCAAGTCCATCCTCTCCAGTAGCACACACTGCTGAAAGTTAAAGGCATGCTGTTTATGAGGCTGTGTTCCCATGCTGACGACACATCAGTGAGCCTTGGAGGCACATGACCCCGTTGCTGGTTCACATGTTGTCATTCTTGCAACATGTTTGGCAGGTACTTACTTACCATTGCACACTGGGAACACCCCACAACACCTCTTGTGAAAGTTAGGAGGGCTGTAACCAGATAATCAGTGTTATTCACTTCACGTGTGAGTGGTTTTAATCTTGTGGCCGACTGTGTATGCAAAAACCCTTCTTCCTTTGGATTATAGGAATGAATGATTAATATCCGAAGACTGAGCCATACTGAGGTTGGCTGTCATCACTAGAGTAACGTCTATGGGACACAATGCCCCATAAAATGTCCTCCATAATGCAATTCTGGCCTCACCACTGGATCACAGTGTTTCCTTTGGAATCACCTGAAGAGCGGTTATTCTAGCACTCACCATGCTGGCCTCCTTTCTTTTCCTCTCTCTAGTATTTCATCATTAAGGTGTGCACAGCTGAGGGCTCTTTAGGGAATCTCTCTGCCAGTGTCACACTGTTCTGTCACACTGTTCTGCTCCAGCTACCATCACACCACCAGGTGGATTCAGAAAGTTACATAACGTGCCTCATAATGTGCTTCGCTCAGTTACGATCTCTTTTTCTGTTTCATAAATCAGCAGAACAATCACCTAAATATCTTCTGCTTAGATTCCCATTCTCCCAAATGTCATTTCAGTGAACACCACAGCAACATAAAAGTAAGCTTCCTTTTGTTTCCTTCCTTACTGTCTTTAAAACCAACAGAAGCAGCTTCTTTAAAGTGCTGCAGCAGTCGAAAAGAACTGCTTCTACACTTACTACTTCTGAGAGAAGGCTTTGCACTAGATGTTGGAACATGGCTGGGACACTGTGACTGCACTAATGATCATTGTATTAGGTTTTAACAGGTGATCAGTGTTGTTTTTGTGGAAAAAAACTTTTTACTACAGAGACAAAACAGGCCTGATTTGTTTATTATGGAATGTTTATTTCCAAAAGCTCCTTGTGCACAAAGGAAAATGCACTTGAACGATTTAAGGTGGAACTTCACTTTAATGTTTGTGGCAGCATGTGAGTGAGCACCGTTTAAGGTAGAACGAGTCTTAGAAATTTATTCTCAGTCTATTCTCAATGTGGAATATAATTATAGCACCATGTATTTCAGGCTAGACTGAGTTCTTTTTTGCAAACCAGCACATTTCTACAGCCACGCATGTGTTTACAAGAGCATAAACATCAGTTACAGCCCATTAGCAATTCCTCAGTCTTCACTCACTCTGGTGTGGTTCAAAATCTCACCTCCCCATACTGATTTAACCTCCCCTGGTTTTGAGGGTCCTTGGGGAGTGAATTCAGGACAGGGAGATGAGATCTGGCACCACACCATGGCGCTGTCACATGCGCCATGACACACACAAAAAAAAACAACAACGTTATGTTGTAATTTAGGTGGAGGCTGTAACTTACACAAGGTTTCAAAATTGCGGTAGTTAACTTTACAACGATATCACAAACCGACAGGACTTTTTAACGTGGTTTACCAAAAAACTGGTCTAATCTACACAAACCACAGGGACGTCGCCCCCTGCTGGTCCCACCAACACCACCTCCATTCACCCAAGCTTCCCCAGGAGGTCTTCTGTTAAAGTCCGGGCCAAGTCCAGACCTGCTTATCTTCAGTGGACCTCCAGGTTCTGGTGATTAGGTGCCTCTGTTTGGTCAGAAGCTTAATCCAATGGCTGCTTACAAGTCCCAACCCTAACCAGCCACAGAGGTTAACATGCAGCATTGAGTTGCCATGGCGATGTATCCTGGGATAAAGTGATCTCTCGTCATAAGACCGAAAATCCAGGGTTAGATCAAAGCTAAGCTTAAAGTTAGTCGGCTAAGTAAGTAATCCCAGCTTCAGAGACAGACCCAGAGTCTCGGCTGGGAGAATGGACGTGTCCTCGATTTTAATTCAGATTTCACAGAAGTCCAGTCCCAAGGCATCCCCAGGTGTGTTTTCATTACCAGATTGGGCCCTGAGAGACACTGCGTGTTTATGAAACAGAATGTGATACGCACAGTCAGCGCGTCTGAAATATTACAGTACATTACGCTTTAATTTAATCACCTGTAATAATGTTCCATATAGTGCTCCAGGGTGTAGGCTGGATGTGTTTGAGGACCCAGACCCCTCGAGGCCTGATGGAGGGGCCTCACTAACACCCCCAACCTCACCCGTACCCTGTCACTCACACACTCACCCAGCCACTCACACACTCACACCTGTGGACTGTTATACACACTCACCCAGTCACTCACACACTCACACCTGTGGACTGTTATACACACTCACCCAGTCACTCACACCTGTGGACAGTTTCACACACTCACCCTGTCACTCACACACTCAGCCAGTCACTCACACACTCATATACACCTGTGGATTGTTACACACACTCACCCAGTCACGCCTGTGGACTGTTACATACACTCAACCTAACACTCACACACTCAAACCTGTGGACAGTTTTACACACTCACCCAGTCACTCACACACTCACACCTGTGGACAATTTCACACACTCACCCTGTCACTCACACACTCACACCTCTGGACAGTTTAACACACTCACCCTGTCACACACACTCACCCAGTCACTAACACACTCACCCAGTCACTCACACACTCACACACTGGGTGTCACACAGTCACAGCTATTGACTGTGGAAGTACTCAATGGAAACCCACACAGACACAGGGAGAACACACAGTATGAACAGTGATATTATTATAGGAGATAGTGGTTGGAGGACAGTGTCTCTGAGAGTGTGTGTTCGAGGCGAGTGTAAGTCGTGGCTTTGTTTCCTCTGTGACCATCAGAATAAACAACGTGCTGCTTGTGTCTTGTCCAGCTGTCAGTCAGCGATGACCTCCAGGGCCAGAAGACTCTGTGGTACTTTCCCAAGGTCAATGGCAGGCCTCGTGGATCACTGATAATGCCATTAGAGGCAAGAGGAAGAGGAGGAGGAGGGGGTGGGCTGGAGCCTGAGGAGGAGGAGATAAGAGCTGAGCTGGAAATCTCCAACAGTGGCTGCACAAGAGAGAGAGAGAGTAAAGAGGTCACCCAGCACAGGAGGAGGACAGACAGATCACTGCTGTGTGCTGTGGGGTGCTGTCTCGCTGCAATACCACTGCTATGATGATGATGATGTGAAGGGTAAACTGTGGACGGATACTTCCAAAGGAGATAAAATGGGTCGAGGGGGAAAGAGCACTTATTGCGGGGACTGCAGCACTCACTACAACAGCAGAGTAGACCTCACACTGTTTAACCGTCCTCTGGTTCCATTCAGAACCCAACCACAAATACATCTACCAGCCAAAACATTAAAACCACCTAAGTGTTCCTGTGGTTATTATCCACTTTATCAGTTCCACTGACCATGTCTCCCTTTGAGAGAGAGAGAGAGAAAACTTTCACCTTTCAGTCTCAGCTCTCACTTCACCCACTGCTGTTTGTCTTCATCCTTCTACTGTGAAAAGTACAATCCAACACTGGGGGTCTGAAAGGATGCGGAGCGTTCGAGAAATCTGCAGTGTGATACATACGATGGTAGATGATTTATGACTGGGTGAGTGTGTGAAACTATCTACAGGTGTGAGTGACAAGGTGACTGAGTGTGTGACAGGGTGAGTGTGAGAGACTGTTCACAGCTCTGAGTGTGAGAGTGACTGTGCGAGTGACAGGGTGAGTGTGTGAAACTATCTACAGGTGTGAGTGACAGGGTGACTGAGTGTGAGAGACTGTTCACAGCTCTGAGTGTGAGAGTGACTGTGCGAGTGACAGGGTGAGTGTGTGAGATTGTCAGCAGGTGTGAGTTACTGTGTGAGTGTACGAGTGACAGGGTGAGTGTGTGAGATTGTCCGCAGGTGTGAGTGACTGTAAATGACAGGGTGAGTGTGCGAGTGACTGTGAGTGTGTTAGTGACAGGGTGAGTGTGTGAGATTGTCAGCAGGTGAGAGTGACTGTGAGAGTGTGCGAATGACAGGGTGAGTGTGTGAGACTGTCAGTGGGTGAGAGTGACTGTGAGAGTGACAGGGTGAGTGTGTGAGATTGTCAGCAGGTGTGAGTGACTGTGAGAGTGACAGGGTGAGTGTCTGAGATTGTCCACAGGTGTGAGTGACTGTGAGAGTGACAGGGTGAGTGTGTGAGATTGTCCGCAGGTGTGAGTGACTGTAAATGACAGGGTGAGTGTGCGAGTGACTGTGAGTGTGTTATTGACAGGGTGAGTGTGTGAGATTGTCAGCAGGTGAGAGTGACTGTGAGAGTGTGCGAATGACAGGGTGAGTGTCCGAGTGACTGTGAGTGTGTTAGTGACAGGGTGAGTGTGTGAGATTGTCAGCAGGTGAGAGTGACTGTGAGAGTGTGCGAATGACAGGGTGAGTGTGTGAGACTGTCAGTGGGTGAGAGTGACTGTGAGAGTGACAGGGTGAGTGTGTGAGATTGTCAGCAGATGTGAGTGACTGTGGGAGTGACAGGGTGAGTGTGTGAGATTGTCCGCAGGTGTGAGTGGCTGTGTAAATCACAGGGTGAGTGTGCGAGAGACTGTGAGTGTGTTAGTGACAGGGTGAGTGTGTGAGATTGTCAGCAGGTGAGAGTGACTGTGAGAGTGTGCGAATGACAGGGGGAGTGTGCGAGTGACTGTGAGTGTGTTAGTGACAGGGTGAGTGTGTGAGATTGTCAGCGGGTGAGAGTGACTGTGAGAGTGTGCGAATGACAGGGTGAGTGTGTGAGATTGTCAACAGGTGTGAGTGACTGTGAGAGTGACAGGGTGAGTGTGTGAGATTGTCCGCAGGTGTGAGTGACTGTGAGAGTGACAGGGTGAGTGTGTGAGATTGTCCGCAGGTGTGAGTGGCTGTGTAAATGACAGGGTGAGTGTGCGAGTGACTGTGAGTGTGTTAGTGACAGGGTGAGTGTGTGAGATTGTCAGCAGGTGTGAGTGACTGTGTGAGTGTGAGAGTGACAGGGTGAGTGTGTGAGATTGTCCGCAGGTGTGAGTGACTGTGAGAGTGACAGGGTGAGTGTGTGAGATTGTCCGCAGGTGTGAGTGGCTGTGTAAATGACAGGGTGAGTGTGCGAGTGACTGTGAGTGTGTTAGTGACAGGGTGAGTGTGTGAGATTGTCAGCAGGTGTGAGTGACTGTGTGAGTGTGTGAGTGACAGGGTGAGTGTGTGAAATTGTCTGCAGGTGTGAGTGGCTGTGTAAATGACAGGGTGAGTGTGCGAGTGACTGTGAGTGTGTTAGTGACAGGGTGAGTGTGTGAGGTTGTCAGCAGGTGTGAGTGACTGTGAGAGTGACAGGGTGAGTGTGTGAGATTGGCCGCAGGTGTGAGTGACTGTGAGAGTGACAGGGTGAGTGTGTGAGATTGTCCGCAGGTGTGAGTGGCTGTGTAAATGACAGGGTGAGTGTGCGAGTGACTGTGAGTGTGTTAGTGACAGGGTGAGTGTGTGAGATTGTCAGCAGGTGAGAGTGACTGTGAGAGTGTGCGAATGACAGGGGGAGTGTGCGAGTGACTGTGAGTGTGTTAGTGACAGGGTGAGTGTGTGAGATTGTCAGCGGGTGAGAGTGACTGTGAGAGTGTGCGAATGACAGGGTGAGTGTGTGAGATTGTCAACAGGTGTGAGTGACTGTGAGAGTGACAGGGTGAGTGTGTGAGATTGTCCGCAGGTGTGAGTGACTGTGAGAGTGACAGGGTGAGTGTGTGAGATTGTCAGCAGGTGAGAGTGACTGTGAGAGTGTGCGAATGACAGGGTGAGTGTCCGAGTGACTGTGAGTGTGTTAGTGACAGGGTGAGTGTGTGAGATTGTCAGCAGGTGAGAGTGACTGTGAGAGTGTGCGAATGACAGGGTGAGTGTGTGAGACTGTCAGTGGGTGAGAGTGACTGTGAGAGTGACAGGGTGAGTGTGTGAGATTGTCAGCAGATGTGAGTGACTGTGGGAGTGACAGGGTGAGTGTGTGAGATTGTCCGCAGGTGTGAGTGGCTGTGTAAATCACAGGGTGAGTGTGCGAGAGACTGTGAGTGTGTTAGTGACAGGGTGAGTGTGTGAGATTGTCAGCAGGTGAGAGTGACTGTGAGAGTGTGCGAATGACAGGGGGAGTGTGCGAGTGACTGTGAGTGTGTTAGTGACAGGGTGAGTGTGTGAGATTGTCAGCGGGTGAGAGTGACTGTGAGAGTGTGCGAATGACAGGGTGAGTGTGTGAGATTGTCAACAGGTGTGAGTGACTGTGAGAGTGACAGGGTGAGTGTGTGAGATTGTCCGCAGGTGTGAGTGACTGTGAGAGTGACAGGGTGAGTGTGTGAGATTGTCCGCAGGTGTGAGTGGCTGTGTAAATGACAGGGTGAGTGTGCGAGTGACTGTGAGTGTGTTAGTGACAGGGTGAGTGTGTGAGATTGTCAGCAGGTGTGAGTGACTGTGTGAGTGTGAGAGTGACAGGGTGAGTGTGTGAGATTGTCCGCAGGTGTGAGTGACTGTGAGAGTGACAGGGTGAGTGTGTGAGATTGTCCGCAGGTGTGAGTGGCTGTGTAAATGACAGGGTGAGTGTGCGAGTGACTGTGAGTGTGTTAGTGACAGGGTGAGTGTGTGAGATTGTCAGCAGGTGTGAGTGACTGTGTGAGTGTGTGAGTGACAGGGTGAGTGTGTGAAATTGTCTGCAGGTGTGAGTGGCTGTGTAAATGACAGGGTGAGTGTGCGAGTGACTGTGAGTGTGTTAGTGACAGGGTGAGTGTGTGAGGTTGTCAGCAGGTGTGAGTGACTGTGAGAGTGACAGGGTGAGTGTGTGAGATTGGCCGCAGGTGTGAGTGACTGTGAGAGTGACAGGGTGAGTGTGTGAGATTGTCCGCAGGTGTGAGTGGCTGTGTAAATGACAGGGTGAGTGTGCGAGTGACTGTGAGTGTGTTAGTGACAGGGTGAGTGTGTGAGATTGTCAGCAGGTGTGAGTGACTGTGTGAGTGTGAGAGTGACAGGGTGAGTGTGTGAGATTGTCAGCAGGTGTGAGTGGCTGTGTAAATGACAGGGTGAGTGTGCGAGTGACTGTGAGTGTGTTAGTGACAGGGTGAGTGTGTGAGATTGTCAGCAGGTGTGAGTGACTGTGTGAGTGACAGGGTAAGTGTGTGAAATTGTCCGCAGGTGTGAGTGGCTGTGTAAATGACAGGGTGAGTGTGCGATTGACTGTGAGTGTGTTAGTGACAGGGTGAGTGTGTGAGATTGTCAGCAGGTGTGAGTGAATGTGTGAGTGTGTGAGTGACAGGGTGAGTGTGTGAAATTGTCCGCAGGTGTGAGTGGCTGTGTAAATGACAGGATGAGTGTGTGAGATTGTCAGCAGGTGTGAGTGATTGTGTGAGTGTGTGATTGTCTGCAGGTGTGAGTGACTGGATGAGTGTGTGACTGGGTGAGTGTGTTAGTGACAGGGTGAGTGTGACCAGACATTGATCCTCAGAGTTGTGTAGAAGCCTCCGAAAGTCAAAGCGAGGACGTATTAAACAGTGTGTGTTACAGATTATTATTATGATTATTATATTTAGTTACAGAGGCTTTGAAAAGATCGAAAGGCGAAAGCAGGCTGAAGGCTGAGAGGGGACAGCAGTAAAATAGAGGTCGTAGCATACGATGTGGAGATGAATGCTGCAGGGTGACGTTTGAGTAAGAAAATAGCACACGCGGCAGACTGTAATCATCCTGTCATTTCACACCAAAGAATTGGGAAATCGTCCAGTGGATATTAATTAATGCTGTGCATATTTGTGTGTACAAATGAAGGGTTTGATGCAGAGTGAACAGCGATGGGAATGATAAGCCCTTCTCTTCCGTACGGGTTTAAATTATCAGCGGATCTGCAGCAGAGCCCTGCATTATGGATTAAACTCTCTGGATCCATGGAAGATGACCCACATAGCAGTAGCTGATGGCTAGTCGCCTTCTGGAGCTGCCGTGGGAAACAAAAAAGCAGGCCAAAGGGCGGGGAGTTTGAAGGAACCCAGTGAAACAACAACCCCCGGAGAAGCAACAGTGCTAATTACTAGGCGCTAATTCCCGCGTCGCTAAAACAGCAGCCCTTCAGGGAGTGTTTAGCTCGGCTCAGCGGTGCATTATCAGGCTCAGTTCCTGCAGGAACGGGTCAGATCCACTGGCTGATTAACAACGAAACGAAAAACCTCCAGGCTGCTAAGAAACACTGGCAGTTGTTGTTCGTTTCTTAGTGAGGGGCTGAGAAAAAAAAACCATTTGTGCAATTTGTACAGAGCAGAAACACACTGGAACTCGCCAG
The DNA here is from genome assembly GCF_029633855.1 of Hoplias malabaricus. Lineage (NCBI taxonomy): Eukaryota > Metazoa > Chordata > Actinopteri > Characiformes > Erythrinidae > Hoplias > Hoplias malabaricus. The sequence goes on along the minus strand of NC_089812.1, from coordinate 21,331,997 downwards.
ATGTTCAACTAACTTCCTTTAATTGCAAATCTGTGCTTTCTGTTCCAATTAAGTTTCAAGATCTTGGCGGTTTTTCACTGCACAAACCATTGCCCTGAGTGTACTATCATTTGGCCTAGAAGCGTCAAGAAAAAAAAACACCCTTAATGATCCCCCAGGGAAAATTGCTTCACACACCGTAGGGGCAGTGATCACACACACAGCCAGAGCAGGGGGCTGTGACCACCTTGGCGCCCAGGATTCAGCATTAGGACCAACAGCACTTCCTTCAAGCTCAGGTTGTCTTCTGGGGGACACGGGTCGACCGCCACTGAAGCCTTTAGTCCAGTTTATGCTTCTGTGTCGAATCTCCAATATGTTGTGAGCAATGCATAGGTCCCAAGCAGCAGTGTAGCCTACAAAGTAGTGTGACACACACCTCTGCAGGAATGAAACTACACATAACATCGACGCACACCACAGCGGATGTGATTGGTTCAGCACATTCATAGCAACCCTCAGATGCAGGGTTAAGTTAAGGAAAAGGGGACCAGGTGGATAAAGTGCTGACTTTGTATTTGTTTCTTTTCTGGAAGCTCATGTAAACCACGCTTCAGTCCAAACAGCAGCCTACTCCCTACCTAGTGCACTTCACAGATTCTATAAAACTAATACTACTTATTCACTGCATTGTGTACTACATAAACACCCACAACAGGCGGCAGCATTTAATCTGCCTTTAGACATTTGAGGCAGGGAGTCAGTTTCATCTTTGGGAAAAACAGCTGCCAAAATAAACCCAGAGTGTCTAAGTCTGCCATTGAAGGGGTTGGTTTTACTGCAAATTGGCCCCATTTGGGTCAGACACATCTCCTGGACTGGGTAGATGTTTGTGAATAGCAGCTCACTTGTAAATTGTCCTCAGCGCTCTGAATTCTGCGGTAAGTACTGTGTTCTAGACGGGGAGCACCACATTGTAGGCCTGTTTACACCTGGCATAGTATCTGGATAAACGTTCACTGGATAAACGTTCACTTGTCTTTAAAATGCATCCCCAGTCCAAGCAGATGACTCTGAATTTACCAGCCGTAAACATGGTTATATACTCTCAAACCTCAGGAATAAACCTTTAAAACAGGCATGGAATCGTCTGCAGCATCCAAGGAAAAGGCTGTGTCTGCAGCTGCTGTGATTTCTGCAATGGTTAGCGCCACAACTGTTGAGAAACAATTGTGTCCTGTCAGGCCACAGATATTCAAATTAATCTGTCACAAGTCCAGCCCCTTACACTCTTAAAAATAAAGGTGCTACAATGGGTTCTTTGGGTGATGCCATAGCCCTTAGCCCTTTGTAGCACCTATATTTTTAAGAGTGTACCTGCGCTGTCCCTCTTTCGACCGATACATTATAACCCTGGCAAAACACTATCTGTTTACACTGGTGTTCAATGTGGACGAGATCCTTCTCTGACCTCCTCTGTGTATGGTTTGAGGGGTGTTTACACCTGGTGAAATTCATAGGAAATCTGAATGTGATCCAATCATGAAAAACACATCCTGATGCCAGGTGTAAACAGGGCTTTAGAGCCTTTAAGCCAGACCCTTAACACTGCATTAAAGCAATGCTAGGTTTTTTTTTACCTTAAAATTACAGCTTCACAATCATGTTCCACGTCCTCTGTACTAAGTACCAAACCTTTAAAACTGTAAATCACTGTGAACAAGGCCTGCTTTACATGTTGGACAAGCTCCTGGTGCATTGGTATTGAAGGGTGTATCTGCTGAAAGCTGCACTTTGCCTCATATTGCAGCAGCGTGGAGAGTGTGGCTGTGGTTAGATGAAGGGTGGGAACTGTTTGATGTGATTCCCTCTGGGCTCAAGGGCTTGTCCAGCGTGTTCTGATGGACGCCTTTGCGGCGAGATGAGGGATTCAAATGAGCAAACTCAGGATTAAAACGTCTCAGTGTGTTGAAGAGCAAGGTGCACGCTCTCAAAGACGACAGCAGACTCTCCTCACTCTCCCTCTCCGGGATTAAGACGAACGGACAGAACCGTGAAAACCCTGCCCTGAACACCGGAGTATAAGAGCTGTACTGTGTTCATCGCTACAGCCTTCCACAGCAGCAGGAAAGTGCCCGGTTTATAGGAGTCCATAAATCATACAGTGTGAAAAGAGCTGTTCATAAAAATTCATAGATCTCGCAGCAAGACAGAGGCCACCGAGGGTTTCCTGGCGCACACAACTGCAAAATGAGATTTACACATTCCCCTTTTACCCCAGTGGATAAAGCGGCAGTGGATCAGCCAAGGCAGGCAAATCTGAGCTCCATCACTAATGTACACAAGTACTGGGCATCCCCAGCACTCAAGAGGCACATGTTCTCCTCTGGTACGAGTCAGAGTCTGAGTCTAGCCGAGTCTAGAGTGTGAGTCAGAATCAGAGTCTCGTGTCTCTAGAGTGAGAGCCAGATTCTCGACAGTGAGGGTCAGAGACTGAGTCTAGTGTCTCTAGAGTGAGTCAGAGTCTGAGTCTAGTGTCTCTAGAGTGAGTCAGAATCAGTCTTGTGTCTTCTGAGAGTGTGTCAGAGTCTTTTGTCTCTAGAGTGTGAGTCAGAATCAGTCTTGTGTCTCTAAAGTGTGAGTCAGAGTCTGAGTCTTGTGTCTCGAGAGTGTGAGTCAGTGTCTGAGTCTTATGTATCTAGAATGTAAGTCAGAATCAGAGTCTCGAGTCTCTAGAATTTGAGTCAGAGTCGGAGTCTTGTGACTTTAGAGTGTGAGTAAGAATCAGTCTTGCGTCTTTAGAGTGAGTCAGAGTCTCCTGTCTCTACAGTGTGAATCAGAATCAGTCTTGCATCTCTAGAGTGAGTCAGAGTCAGAGTCTCGTGTCTTTAGAGTGTGAGTCAGAATCAGTCTTGTGTCTCTAAAGTGTGAGTCAGAGTCTGAGTCTTGTGTCTCGAGAGTGTGAGTCAGTGTCTGAGTCTTATGTATCTAGAATGTAAGTCAGAATCAGAGTCTCTAGAATTTGAGTCAGAGTCGGAGTCTTGTGACTCTAGAGTGTGAGTAAGAATCAGTCTTGCGTCTTTAGAGTGAGTCAGAGTCTCCTGTCTCTACAGTGTGAATCAGAATCAGTCTTGCATCTCTAGAGTGAGTCAGAGTCAGAGTCTCGTGTCTTTAGAGTGTGAGTCAGAATCAGTCTTGTGTCTCTAAAGTGTGAGTCAGAGTCTGAGTCTTGTGTCTTGAGAGTGTGAGTCAGTGTCTGAGTCTTATGTATCTAGAATGTAAGTCAGAATCAGAGTCTCGAGTCTCTAGAATTTGAGTCAGAGTCGGAGTCTTGTGACTCTAGAGTGTGAGTAAGAATCAGTCTTGCGTCTTTAGAGTGAGTCAGAGTCTCCTGTCTCTACAGTGTGAATCAGAATCAGTCTTGCATCTCTAGAGTGAGTCAGAGTCAGAGTCTCGTGTCTTTAGAGTGTGAGTCTGAATCAGTCTTGCATCTTTAGAGTCTTGTGACTCTAGAGTGTGAGTTGGAGTCTGAGTCTTGTGATTCTAGAGTGTGAGTCAGAATCAGTCTTGCGTCTCCAGAGTGTGAGTCAGAGTCAGAGTCTCGTGTCTCTAGAGTGTGAGTCAGAGTCTCGAGTCACTAGCAGGGCTTGAACTCACAACCTCCAGGACCCTGGAGCTGTGTGAGAGACACCACCTGCAGTTGTTGTTACACCAGCTGTAGGAACATTGCTGTGAGGATTTGATGGCATTTAACCACAGAAACCTTAGCGAGGTGAGGTGCTGATCACAAACACCACTCCAACTCATTCCACAGGCAGTGGGTAGAGCTCCATCTCCCCAGAGAACACACTTTCCTAATGTTTATGTGGCTGAGGTCAATCAAACGTAACAGCAGTGCTCCAATGTCCGATCTATAGCCTTCCCAGAGGAGTGGACGGCCGTTAGAGCAACAAAGGAGGGACAGACTCCTGAGTAATGCCCTTCATTTCAGAGGAAATATGTGTTAGCATCAGTGCATTCACTTTGTTCTGTGCAGCTCTGCTTCAGCTCCATTAAATATTTACACCTGCACTCGCAGACACAGTGTCTCCTAACCCCCCCTGACCACCACACACACACACCTATAAAGGTCTCTCTGACTTCTCCACTACTCTATGTCCAGATGTTTGTAGACACTTATAACGAGTGAGTTGTTCGACACATTATGCAGCTGCACACACACAGATTGTAACATCAACGTAGAACAACATTTAATCTGATGACACACTCTGGAACAGCTGCACATGAGTCTAAGCTCAACATCTCCTCCACCAGACAGTGGTGTTTGACCACAATCAAATCCTCACAGCTGTTTTCATCTGAGCACAACTCTTACAGGGGAGCTGGGTCTACAGGAGAATACAGAGAGAGAGAGAGAGAGAGAGAGAGAGAGAGAACAGAAGAGAAGTGTGAGAAAGTGAGAGAGAGCGAGAGGGAGAAGATGGGGAGAGAGATGAGCAGTAATAGAGATATGAAGAGAGGTAGAGAGAGGGGAGAAAAAGAGAAGAGTGGAGAAAAAAGAGAATGGGTGAGGGGAGGAGAAAGAAGGAGCAAAGATGAAGAGGGAATAAGAAGAGAAAGGGATGGAGAAGAGAGAAGGAAAAAAGGGGGAATGATGGTGCATGATGGAGGAGGAAAAGAGAATAAGAGACAGAAAGAAGGCAAAAAGAAACATGAAAAGGGTGATGTGTTTGATCTCTGTTCTTATCTCTAGTGCTGGTTGTTAGTGTCTCTCGCCCGCGTGAGTCAGTGGATGCTCTCTGCTTCGGGAAAGCGTCAGATAAATGATGTGGGAAAATGGAGAGATGAACGAGTGGAAGTCAAGATTAAATCTGATTTAATGCACTCTGTATCTGGAGGAGGAGAGAGAGAGAGAGAGCCTTCTATTGTCTTAATGTGTTTTATGTAGGCCAGTCAATATCACTATACATCAGACATTTTGATCCCTCTCTCTCTCTCTCTCTCTTTCATTTCTTCCTTTCTCCACTCCATCCCTCGTTCCTTTCCTCCTCCATGTCCTTTCTTCTCGTCGAATCTCCAGTAACACCTGAAGTCTTTTCTACCTCTTAATTGTTTGTGGTTCTGAAGCTGTCCGTGGCTGAAAAGACCATATGAGCTTCTTGCTGCACGCCCCCTTGTGGTCAACTCCCGCCCCACAGGGAAATGGAAATCAGCGCAGACATTTTGGATTAAAAGGGACATATTATGAAAGGTCACTTGGTCACTCAAAGTGCTCCTGAATCTGGGAGAGTCTTCCAACCCAACTTGAGATTTTCAAACCTAAAGAGGACAGTGTCCCTCTCTCCACAGTGGAACGTAGTTCTGTTTCTTAATGAAATGCCTGTGACCTGCTTTCATCAAAACACCACAAGGATCAACCCCCAGAGCAGTGTTCTTCCCCTGTCTAAACAGCCCTGTTCAGAACGCCCGCTTTCACCGCCTGTTCCTTTAAATGTTACTCTGAAAAGCTGCTTTGTGACAACGTCAGCAATGTAAATAAATTTGATTTGATATGATAAGTGATAATGAGCTGCTCGCTGTTCACCCCAACCCCGAGTGCACAGCAGTGAGGAGCGAGGAGCAGAAGCTCTGGTTTTTAGCCGTTTTCGCTCAGTTCTCCTTCTTCTGTCTTGTTTTTACTCCGCACTCGTTGTGTCTGTTTAGCTGCGTTTAACCTTGTCTTTGCGCTCTCATATAAATGCGGGTCCAGTGTTGTGATTGGACAGATTCAGACGAGGGGGAGGGGCGATTCTTAAGTCTCTGCACTTGAGCAGAATCAGAACAGCTCTTTGTCTCCCATGTAGCACACTGAAAACTCACTGGGATGGTCTTGGAGGCTAGTATTTCTTTAATTCTGTAAATGTTTTCCATCATTATTGTTATTAGGAGTTTATAAAAGTGTAATAGTTGAATATAAGGAAGTCCTGACTCACTGCTGTGGATAATGGATACAGAAAGAGAAGTGTTAACTCCGCGTGGGAAGAACAACCTTGCTCTGTGGCACAGTTAAAGCCTCTCATTTGAAGCAACTCTTACTGCACAATTAGTGCACTTCTGGACTTTTATTTTTCAGAAAATCTCTCTGTTGATAAACGTAACTCTCACAGCTCACATCGATGTCTTGTTTATCTTGTTTGGGAGAAACCGATGAGGTTTAAGTGCCTTGAAGATTAAATACTTTACAGTATCTCACTGCAAAGAGAGTCCTGCTGGACATTTATCATCGTCCACATTGATCCACAACATCCACATTCGGCCAATTAGTGACCAGCACTCGATAGTGTAGTGTATGACGGGAAGCAGTCCTATGACATTTGAGGGATGTAAATGAGGTCAGTTCTGTCCACTCAGTGAACTCATTAGCGGTAAATAAAGTAGAAGGCTGCATCCAGTAACTGAGGGTGGACTTGACCTTGCGGTCTTTGTGGTCTTAGCGTAGACATATTGTGTTTTTAGGTGACAGTACGTACTGTGACGGGAATAAATTCGGACTGATTAGAATTTCTATAAGCATCACCTTATAAGAGTTTATAAACTTGTTAATTACATGTTATTATGCATTTACAACTATTATTAACCTGGCTATTAATATTTATAAAAGTGTATTTCCATTTTTATTTTCCAGGGACCGAAAAATGGCTCCGTCATCAGTTCAGACAGATCAGTAGAGTAGAGATCCTAGGACCAAAGACCACAGCATAATTTTACGAGCTGCCGTCGTGAGTCGGATAAAAACAAATGTGATCTCTGCTGGACATTTTACAGATGGAGAGTTGGTGCTGGACGTCTGCGTTGCGTGGCGTAGAGTGACGACTCTCTCTGGACAATCAGCGCTCTGAAAAGTTTACACGCTATGGTTTAGTCCCTACTCGACTCGCTCTGAACCACAACAAAAAAAGTAAAAAGTCCAACTACAGTCGAGTCAGCTTCCAGGCACTTTTCCAGTGCTTTCTTTATTTTTTAATTAGAAAAAAGAACAAGAGAGACGCACCAATATGGGTCTGAAAGGACATGTAGATGGAGGTGAGAAACTCAAACTGAGAAAAGGAAACAAACACAAAGGAAGAACAAAGGTAGTGGATTTGTTCCCAGAATGCAGAGAATTTGTCTAACTTCTGGATGTAAGCATGGTCCTTACACAGAGGTAAGGTAAACTCCAGATGTGGACAAGTGGACTGCTTTGTGGCAATTTCCATAACTCTAGGTCTCAGCTTTCAAGTGTTAATACCATCATCAAGGCCATCATTAGAGCAGCTCTCTGTGGTATCTCCCCTGAGATCCAGCAGCTGTTCCCTGGGCGAATCCAGGCGGGAGCTTTGGCAGAGTCTCTGGAGCCATTAGCCGTTTGACCTTGTGGTGACAGCGGTCCAGGAATGGGCCCCTGAGATGGTAATGAAGGGGATAGGGAGTGTCCTCCCTGCCACCATGAGCCTGTGGGCGCAGTGTGGGGGGGATTACCTTGGTGGAGTGTGTTTACATGACTGCGGTACTGTCTGACGGTCTCAGCTCAGAGATAAGAGGCAGGGAGGTAGGGTTGTGGGCTCACCTGCTATTTCTGCAGCTGTTAGTCACGCAGCTCTGGGGGTCTCACAGTGAGATCTTGGGGTCTAGGGAGTGCAGTGGGAAGCCAGTCGGTTTGTTAGGGAAGCTCTCTCATGCATAATTCCCCACTCACAGTGCCGCCGCCTCCCTCCGCAGTTACTATAAATACAGCCTTCGTTCATAATTCATGCACTCCGCCAGCGCAGCCAATCACAGCAGAGCTCCAACAATACATGACGGCAGAGACTGGAGCACTAACATCAGCCTCTAGACCCTCATCCAGGCGGAGACAGCCCTAAACCAACACTGAAACAACCAGGGGTCTCAACATTCACCAAGGTCCAGAGTCTACACTGAACCACACTCACACCTGTGGACAGTTTCACACACTCACCCAGTCACTCACACCTGTGGACAGTTTAACATACACCCAGTCACTCACACCTGTGGACAGTTTCACACACTCACCCAGTCACTCACATGAACGCCCCTGTGGACAGTTTCACACACTCACTCACACACTTATACAGTCACTCACACATTCACCCAGTCACTCACAAACTCACAGCTGTGGACATTTTCACACACTCACCCAGTCACTCACATGAACGCCCCTGTGGACAGTTTCACACACTCACTCACACACTTATACAGTCACTCACACATTCACCCAATCAGTCACAAACTCACAGCTGTGGACAGTTTCACACACTCACCCAGTCACTCACACACTCACCCAGTTACTCACACACTCACCCAGTCACTCACACTCACCCAGTCACTCACATGAACGCCCCTGTGGACAGTTTCACACACTCACCCAGTCACTCACACACTCACACGTGTAGACAGTTTCACACACTCACCCAGTCACTCACACAATCACTCAAACCTGTGGACAGTTTCACACACTCACCCAGTTACTCACACACTCACCCAGTCACTCACAAACTCACAGCTGTGGACAGTTTCACACACTCACCCAGCCACTCACACACTCACCCAATCACTCAAACTTGTGGACAGTTTCACACACTCATCCAGTCAATCACACACCCACCCAATCATTCACACCTGTGGACAGACACACTCAGCTTCACACAGCCATCCCACCTACCAAATTTTGTTTTTGTTTGGACTGTGGGAGGAAACCTACGCAGACACAGCGAGAACACACCAACCTTCTGAGAGGTGGGGACTGACAACTCCAGCCCCCCCCCACCCAGCAGCAGCTCCCCAGGGCTAGGGACTCCCTACCCCCCCCTGCGCTCAGCAGAGACGGTGAGGACGACGAGGATGAGAGGAGGAGGCTCCAGAGAGTAGGAGGACGAGAGGCTTACTCATTCACCCAGTCTCATACACACTCATTCACGCCATCACACACACACACACACACACACAGAGGACTGAGGACGCAGGAGTACACGCTGCAGAGAGGACTGAATGTACAAGGTGTATTTATATATCCTGGTGTACCTCCAGGTATTGAGCAGTGTGTGTGTGTGTTTGTGTGTTTGTGTGTGTGTGTGTGTGTGTGTCTGGGAAGAGAGAGAAAGACACAGAGCAGTGGGTGACATCACAGCTCCCATAATGCACAGATGCCCTCCTCTTACCTTGTTTTTACAGTTATTGTTTATTGTGTGGTAACTGCGTTCGAGTTGGTCTTCCCTCTCCAGTGTGTGCAGCAGCAGATGAGCTACTGTCTCTGACTTTACACCTAGAAGGTGGACCAACAAGGGAGGAGTGTCTCACAGAGTGGACAGGGAGTGGACACAGGGTTTAAACTGACTTGGAACGCGCTTGCTGTGTCTGATCCACTTGAACATACCCCTATTCACCACCTCCCATGGGAGCATTTAAGGTGGAGTGTGATACGGGTGAATAAAAAGCAGACTGTGTGTTGTACACAGTCGTGTTGGTTCTGTGTCTGCGCTGGTGAGAGATTAAAACATTGCCAAGCAAAACAACTAAATTCCAACAAGAATTTCTGAACAGGAAGCTGCCTCAGTCTCGTCCTGAGCGCAGCTGGTGGCTCTTTAATCATTTATGCTGCTGTTTTTCAGACAAATTCTTGCATTTTTCTCCCTCGTGGACAGCTTTTGGTGCTTGAATCAAACTCGTGGTTTATTATCTGAAACAACTGAGCCACTGTAAACGCCGCAAACCACAGGCTTTATTACAACATCTCATAGAGTTCCCTGTGTGTCAAATGCCCTCCATCTGCACTTCACGCAGTGAGGTGACGTCAGCTGCATACAACCACAGTGCTCCTGAGTGGTCAGTGGAGCTGAGAGAATAGACGACACAAGACGGTGACTTTAATGTTACGACTGCTCTGTGTCCTGAGAAAAACTCACCGGCGAAATCTGGCTCTGGTGCTAGAACCGGGTTGTTTTTGGGTCCTAGCTAGAGCCGGGCTACAACCGAGCTGGGTAGGTACTAAATGGTGACGTGTAAACCCTGCAGAGAGCTGATTGGCTCAGCTGTGGTACCTTTAAACAGCTACACAGGACAATCTGAGTACTCTGTTGTTTAAAAACCAGTGAAGGGTAGATATAGATTGGGTATGTTATATCCAGCTTATAGACCATCGAGCAGCCACAAGATTAAAACAAATGACAGGTGACGTGGATTACACTGATGATGTGGTTAAAGTGGCCCACCGTATTGAGAGCAGAGGGTGGTGTTGGGGGGCCTTTACTGGTGGTTCTCTCTTGGACCACAGGCCAAATCATTAACCAGTTCATCCCTGTTATTCACTTCATTCTTGTGGCTGATCCGTGTGTGTTGAGCTACTAGGATGACCTTCGGTTCTCTTCCACGTCTCTCACTGACCCGATCTTTAACATCCCTCTCAGGCCCTGAAAACATCTGCATTCTGGGACAGAGGGGTATCACTCCACAAACAACACAGTTCCACTGCTCCACAGCTCAGTACGGGGAGGTTCTTTTTCACTGACATCTAGTGGCCTGGGTGTATCAGAGATTCCACATTAAATTTGTTAAATATAACGCCCCCTGCTCCACGTTGGAAGACTTGCTCTATGGAGCATATCATCTCTGTCCAAAGAAAAACACGTCTCTCCAAAATAATATCTTTAAATGAGAAGAGAAAGAACCTACTTAACGGCATCATCAGAGAGTGACTACAGAGGCGCTATGTTAATGTAACTATAAATAAAAATAAATAAAGATAAACTGGATTTACTGGACCACTGTACTCCAGGAGGTGGATGTGAGTGTTTCTATTGATTGTGTGTGTGTGTGTGTGTGTGTGTGTGTGTGTGTGTGTCCTCAACAACGTGGGCGGAGCAGGCTCCTGAAAAGCGCTGCATTACCGAGTGCCACATCCAGTTAATCTCTGAGGAATCTCTGAGCATGCACGTTTCTATCCAGGAATGCGGTCGCAGCAGATCTGCAGCAGCTGCAGAACAGCGCATGCAGCAGTGCATCAGGACGGCGAGCGCTCCTCTGAGCCGGACAGCTCCCCAAAACAGCATCCACTCGCTAAAAATAACCCCACTCTGATGATGCTGCGGTGACTGCTGGGAGATTTCTTACCCCACACCCTCCCCCCTTCTCTCTCTCTCTCTGGTGTAATTAGAGCTAATAGACTGGGAGCAGTGCAGGAAGCTGAAGCCAAGTGCTCGGCCTTGGTTTCCATGAATGAGTTCATTTCCATAGAGTTGAGAGAGAGAGAGAGAGAGAGAGAGGGAGAGAGAGAGAGAGAGAGAGAGAGAGAGAGAGAAAGTTATCATTTGGGATTTTCCAAAGTCACTCACTCACAAACACCTTTCTCTGTCATCACCAAAGCAGAAAGAACACACACACACACATTCCGTAACACACCCCACTGTTCAGTCTGACACCACTCTGCTCTACAACCAACACCATCAACACTAACACACAGTGTATAGGGGGCAGAGCTGAAGTAGGCCAGAGCACAAGGGAGACCGTCTGTCCCAGATCAATCGTTTACCTCAGGCAGAGAGAGAGAGAGAGAGAGAGAGAGAGAAGAGGGTTAGTGTGGAGGGCTAAATACGAAAAGCTAACTTCCCTCAAACTCAGTCCCCAGGAGCAAACACAGCAAATATTAGAGGAGCGGAGGACAGAGAGACGGGGAAAGTGGACAGGGATTTGATAGGGGGTAGTAGACAGAGGGGAATGGGATCAGAGCAAAGGGGGTGGGGTTAAAAGAAAGAATGAAAGTTAGAGAGAAAGACAGAAAAAGATACAAGTAAGAGACAGCAGGAGAGAGACATAGAAAACAAAATAGAGGAATTAAATGAGATAATGTATGGTGACGAGAGACAAATATAGAGATAAAGGGAGGGAGAGAGAAATAGAAAAAATACAAAGAGCTATCAAACAACAAACAGATGTAGAAAGAGAGAGTGAGAGAAAAAACAGATGAGTAGAATAAAGCAGATGACAGTAAGAGCTGCACAGTGGTGCGTAACTGAAAGGGTCGCAGTGGAATGGATCTGATCTGCGTGGGAGGCTCAGACGCAGCCGAGGAATGCAGGCGCGCAGTTAATAACACAGTCTGATAAAACAGCGCAGGACGGCTGCTAATCTGATCTTGCTAGAACAAACCCGTCCACCGGGACACATCAGGACCCCCACAGAGCAGGTGTGACGTGGTGGCATGAGTGGATCAGAATCAGCAGCTGCTGCTGGAGTTTAAACCCCTCCGTGTCAAAAACATCCAGCCGACAGCGTCCTGTGTCACTGATGAAGGACTAGAGGACGACCAACACACACTGTGCAGATACAGATGAGCTACTGTCTCTGACTTTACGTCTACAAGGTGGACCAACGAGGGAGGACTGTCTCACAGAGTGGACAGTGAGTGGACACAGTCAGGGAGGCTTTATACCCCTCATTGGACATGGTTGAATCATGTGCAGCTGCTCCAGAGCATCCAATTTCAAGCGTTCCATTAGAGACAATGTTGGGACATACACTGCTGCTCTGTCATTGGTTCAACTCTCGGATGCTGTCCCTCACTCTTCAAAGCTTCACCCATTGACTATCGCTCCCTCTGTCTCCATCAGAGACTTCAGTCAAGTTTAATGTCTCTGGAGTGACTCAGGGTCACGGTAAATAAAGACGAGGGCGGCTTCTCCGTGTTCAGACTTAGGTCATGCTCAGTTTTCTTTCTCAAACTGTCTCAGGTAGGATCAGTCACTCACACCCTCACCCAGTCACTCACACACTCACCCAGTCACTCACAGGGTCACTCATCCAGTCACTCACACAGTCACTCAGAGTCACTGACACACTCACCCAATCATCCAGAGTCACTCACACACTCACACAGTCACTCACACATATGTACCCATTCACGCATAGAGTCACTCACCCAGTCACACCAGTGGATAGTTTTACACTCCCAGTCACTCACACACTCACCCAGAGTCATTCACCCAGTCACTCACACACACTTACACATTTATGCATAGAGTCACTCACCCAGTCACACCAGTTTTATACACCCGGTCACTCACAGGTTCACTCACCCAGTCACACCAGTGGAGAGTTTTACACAACCATTCACCCACACACACACCCAGAATCATTCACCCAGTCACTCAGAGTCACTCACACACACACCCAGTCACTCCAGTGGACAGTTTTACACACCCAGTCACTCACACACTCACTCAGTCATTCAGTAACTCACACTCACCCAGTCACTCACAGGGTCACTCAGTGTCACTTACCCAGTTACTCAATCAAATTTTTATTTATATATAACTTTTCACAACAAAAAGTCGTCACAAAGCAGCTTTACAGAGATCCAGGTCCAAGCCTCCTATGAGCGAGCCAGGGGCAACAGTGGCAAGGAAAAACTCCCTCAGCACTCAGAGTCACTCACACACACTTACCCAGTAACTCACACACTCACAGAGTCACACACACAGTCACTCACACCTGAAGACAATTTCACTCAGGAAACCTATGCAGACACAGGGAGAACACACCACACTCCTCACAGACACTGACCCAAGGCAGGTGTATAACCCAGGGCCCCGAGACCCTGGAGTGGTGTAGACACGGCTCACAAAACATTTCATCTTCCAGACATTTTCTCTGAGGATTGTTGTGTAAAACTTCACCCACTGACAGATATTTCACAGTCACTTCTATATTAACTTTTATCTTATTTTGGCAGCAGCCCACCACACAGACGCTCCGGGACGCTGGCGGAACTGAACTGGAACCAGGCCCGTTTTGTTTCTCCGCTGATGGCAGAGACTTTTAGAGTTTTTTGATTGTCCCACACTTTAATAACCAACAAGAGATCAGCTCCACAAACAAACTGACATTTGTCTCCGGGACTCAGTGGAACCTCTCAATCAGGATCAAATCCACACAGATCCGGAGCAGCTGAGCAGTGAGGGGCCAGAGGCGGAAGGGGATTGTGGGAGACTGTGGCTTGTGTTTTGAGAGATTTTAGCTCTAAAACACACTCAGCCAGCTGTTAGAGAACCCTAATTCTGGAGGTCAGTGTCAATTAAACACCTGACCCAGAGACTCAAGGAGCATAGCCTGGATGTTCCATGGATCTGAAGCATACAGACGACACAAGGCAATACACAGAGCTCCTCACTCGAGGTCATCTTTCAACAGGCTTCACACACTTAGGGCCAGCAGTGTCCTAAATGTCAGAACAGCAAGCGTGGGACCAACACATCCCTGGATTGATGAAGTTGGGAGATGAAGGAACTAAGGAACTCAACATTCAAGGCTTAAGTGTCCTTGAGCAAGGAAACCCCCAATGGCATCCAGGGTGTATGTGTGTGTTCACTGCCCCTAATCACTAGTGTGTGTGTGTGTGTGTGTGTGTACAAATGGGTTTAACACAGAGTCCAGGCTTCTGTGCCACTGTGCAAAGAAAATACAAGGCTCCTGACACATTGTGATGCCTACATTAGCTTCTTTTCATGACTGAGGATTATTCCAGCAAGAGTCAGTTTGGGAAAATGATGAAGTACCTTTTATAATGTCTGATGCTCACTGGAATAAGCCTTGATAGATGCGTTGTTTGGACATGTGCCCACTTCACTATAAACCCTGCTTGTTGTCTTAACAGTTTTTCCAAAGAAGGCTGAACCATGGTGGTATTAGCCATAGTCTAGTGGGTGAAAAAAAGAATTCCCAAACGCAGAGGCCACAGTATTTTATTTATAATGTGAGTGTTTGAAGTTAATCTTGTGACCTTGTGCTCCTAGAACACCCCCGAATCATGTAGCCTTAGGAATAATGACTTACCATAGTGTTACTCTAAAACCCCATGTATAAGACCATAAATAAAACTTGTCTTTGATTGTGGGAAGATGCAGTTCTACGCTACGTGTATTTTAAGGTGGAATGGTGTGTTTGAGGGAGAATAATGACTGTTGTTTGTACGTGTGTGAAGTGTAACTTATCTGTAAGATTTTATTCACTGTTTGAATTCCCACAGAAACTCATTTGTAACAATATCCTCATCTCGGTTCATGCTTTTCAGAGAGCAAGCGAGAGAGAAAGACAGAGAGAGAGAGGGAGAGAGAGAGAGAGAGAGAGAGAGAGAGAGAGAGAGTGAGAAAGAGAGCAAGAAAGAAAACCTAGCATAACAGACCGAGGCACTGTGTTTTTTTACCCATTTACAGACACTGGGGCTTCGTAAACACATTAGAGCGGTTTCCAGCGCAAACCGACTGCAGATAAGCACATGGAGAGGAAACCTGAAACATCACCTGAAATTTTTTAGAAAGTCTTTTGATTACAATCATGAACTACAGCCTTTTAGGCCATTTTTGAAGGAGCTATTTTTCAAAGCCTCACAGGATTGCATGGTGTTGTTGCTGCTGCCAACTCCTGGGCTGAGGGACCTTGGTTCTTTTGTGTGGAGTTGGCCGTGTCCTCTGTGTCCTCTATGCAGCCACTGGGGCTTTGCTTGCGTGCTCCTGGTGTTGGTCTCAAGCCCGGGTGGAATGGGGGAGGGCATCCAGCATAAAAACCTGTGCCAATTCTGATACATGAGGACCATGAGCCGGTGTTGGCAGGTGATCTTCAGTAGTGACCCCTTACAGGTGCCAAAAAGCTAAAAGTGGTACAAATCTGCTAAGTTATGGTTACTATTTATGGGGGAAGAAAAAAACAGCCAATCAAAGCTTTCAGGTAAATCTTCAAGAAGGAAGATCCCGCTCCTCCTGTGGAGGAACGCATGGGCCACAGTAGGGGTCAGAAGAAGCTGAAAGCATGTTTTTTTGTTGATTTGCCTTTAGATTTCAAACACATTCTGAAACCCTACTGTGGCTTACTGCTTTAGGTTTAAAGATCTGTCTTTGTTCAGAAGTCTACGAGCCTTGTCTTGTATGAGTGGAAATAATTGCCTGGGGGTGTTGACAAGATGGCTGCTGAGTGGACAGCCTTTCCTATAAGGATGTTGCTGTAATCTATAAAAGTGTAGCATGATTTTTCTGCATCATTAAATCTGCACAGGACTAGAAAGACGTCAGAAGAGTGGCTGTATGATCCCAGTTCAGTGCTTGCAGCTGTGCTTGTTGAGATGTGAGCTCTGACACTGATGTGAATACAGCTCAGAGGGTCTTTTTCTTTTGGCTGAATGTCTTACTGTAAAAAGGCTTGAAAGAAGTGTTTGAAGAACTTTCTCACAGCAGCTGCTTTCAAGTAACGAGAGCACATGGTAACATCCAAGGAACTGCAGCAAATCCTTATCACACATTTCGACAACTCAAAGCCACGTTCTGGCCAGTATTACACACAGTTATACAGGGGGAGTCTAAAGTCGCAGGACACACTTTTATTTCAGAAAAGAAATGGAAAATTACGTATCTGATTACCCCAACATCAATACCCCATCTTAAAAGGCATCCTATTGGATAAAGGACAAGTTTTGGTGGTCAAAGAGCATATCAAAGCAATTGCTGCAATCAAACTTGCAACATCTTTCTTTTCAAAAGCTATCAACACAGAAATTCCAAACTTTTGTTGTTTGTTACAGGTTCGTTACAGGCTCGACCACACCCTAAATGCTTAGCGCTACCTGACAATGCTACAGGAAACCCTGTTCCCAACCATTCTGACGGAAGATGGTGCTAAGCATTTATGGTGTGGTCGAGTCTGTAACAAACAAAATAAGTTAGGAATTTTTGTGATGATAACTTTTGAATCACAAGAGATTTTGTAAATCTGACTGCGACAGTCGATTTCTGAAAAAATTCTTGTTTTCTTTGATATGCTACATAACCACTTTCCCATTGGAAAAACTCACCCTTGATCCAATATGGCGTCTTTCAAGATGGCGGACATAGCCTAAAAGATTACCCATTACTCACTGGGGTATACAGATATGTAATTGTCCCTTTTCGTTTCTGAAATAAATGGGTGTCCTTTGACTCGCACTGTACTACATATAGTCAGCTCCAATAATCAGCACCACCCGCTGAGACTGGATAAGAAAAGAAAAGGATATGGGAAGGTATGTGTATAATGAAATGCAAAGATGTAACAAACTGTTTCACTGGGATATACACATGAGATGGTACCTAGGTCAAAATCCCCTAGTCATTCATTAGCATGAGGACGATGAGAGGATACACTAATGAAACATGTTAATGTTTGTAATTCAGCTAGTGGGGACTGGGGCATAAAATTGATTGCCCTAATAGTGGAGCATGACTGAAGATGTCTAAATCACTTGTAGTTGTAGTGAATCTGCATGGAGTAAATCAGGCCTTCAGACAGGCAGCTTAACTTTTTCAGAATAAAATAGCATTGTTAATAGATTTCTCTATAACAACGTAAAAGGAGATGTAATGGTGATTCTCCTAAAATTCCTTAGGAAGAAATGAATGAGGCAAAAAGGAAATATGAGACATGAGAAAGAAATAAAAGAGAGAGTAAGGTTTAGTTCATCTGGCAAATCTGAGCAGTTTTTGACTTTACTGAGATCTCCACTAAAACTCAAGAGGAGACAGGCATGAGATCACTGAGGTCTTAGTCTCTGGGAAGAGATATTCTTGTTGTTTGTCCGTGTAACAATCGTCTAGACCAGAGAAAGGTGTGGATAATTGTAGATTTGTCCCGGACACAGCCTTCTTCAAAACGTTTTCCGCGATTGTGATGTTGTTGATTGCCTGCACTGCCCCCTACCTTTTACGTGTGTACTGCACCTTGTGTATGCATGGCATTTATTTTCTGAGGACGTGCACAACCAATGCACAAACTGACACAGGACACGTTAAGCAGCCATGATTCTGACGCGTGGGTGTAGTTAACTTCATCTCAGGTGCCAGAGCAAGCACAATCCACAAAAGCAAATCCGATCACACAAATCAGATTTGGTCACCTCTTACATGCAATGTAGACAGACTAAAAATCTGATTTAAGGAACGCTGCCATATAATGTAAGCACAGCTTAAAAGTCCTTGGGTAAGATTCTAAACGCTACATTAGTCTCCCTCTGTATCAGGATTGGAAGCTGGATTCAGGTGGTCATCTGCCCAAACCCTAACCCACGTTCAGCAGTGGCTAAATTATTGCCACCCCCAGGAATTCTTTCATTGCGGTTTGTTTAATGATTATTTCTATTTACTTGTCGGTACAATCTGTGCTGGTAATTACAGAGTGGACCATAATCACTTAAACCTGTGAATGGCCCTTTCATGCAGTCGTACATTTAAGGGAATCGGCTGTGTGTTTGTGTGTTAGAAAGAGAAATACAAGGAAATGGCAGGAGGCCATCGTAGTGTTGAGATGAGTGCCACTGCCGAGGTTTTTATTTCCATTGTCGGTTGCTGGATGTGTCTAATTTTAGCGCTCCCTTTGTGCTGCTGTCTGATTATCCACTCTGTCATCCTCTCCCAGATCCCCGAACAGCTAATATTCGCACTAAACTTGAGAGTGTGTGTGCACGCTTGTGTGTGTGTGTGTGTGTGTGTGCAATTTTCTGGAGGAGATCAGTGTTTTCAATGGACTTTAAGTGTTTTGACAACTCTGTTGTGCCTGCAGCGCTGCAGTTTATAGTGAGTGTGTGTGCATGTGTGTGTTACACAGTCTGTGTTCTTGTGTCAGCTTTTACACAACTGAGAAATAAGGCAGAGAGAGGAGAACAAGGAGGATAAAATCAGCTAAAACATCAGATCTTGTATGCATCTATGGAAGTAGATTATTTCATTTCTGTGCCCCAGTCATAAGACATTTTAATGGATACCTAGCAACACACTAGCAACCATATTAACTTCCTTAGCAACCACTTGGGATACCACAGATTCTCAATCACCAATCAAAGCCTTAGCACACACCATGTTTACCATAGCAACATCCTAGCAACAACCTGAAAAGTGCTGATTGCTTGAGCTGTACATTCTCATTGTTGAGATCCACAACAATCCAACTCCAGATGGTTCACTCTGATTCTGCGTCTGATTGGCCATGTGGTTTCCCTGTAGCAAACAATGGTTCACTGAGTTGTTTGTCATAGGAATGCATGGGGATCCAAAGTTTGTGTACCCCTCTGCTGTCACAGTGATACAATACCAACAACAACCACATGCCAACAGAAAATACCATAGCAACCACTTAGCAACCTGCAGTCAATCACCTTTAACACCTTAGCAACTACATGTCATACTACATCAATCATCTTGAGCACCGTAGTAACTGTCTGTAATACCATAGCAGCCACCTGGAAGACCTTAGCAACAAAATGTTGTATTATAGCAATCACCTCGAACACCTTAGCAATAACATGTACTTCCATAGCAATAACCTGAAACACCTTAGCGACTTTCTGTAATACCATAGCAGTCACATGGAACGCCTTGGCAACTACCTGTAATATCATAGCAATCACCTGGGACTCCTTAGCAACAGCACATAATACTATAACAATAATTCTCAACACCTTAGCAACAACATGCAGTATCAGAGCACTCACCTGGAACACCTTAGCAACAACATTTAGTATTATAGCAATCACCTGAAACACCATATCAACTACATTCAATATTTTAGCAATCATTTTCAACAGCATGTAATAGCATAGCAATCACCTGGAACACCTTAGCTACTAGCTGTAATACCATAGCAATCACCTGGAACACCTTAGCTACTAACTGTAATACCATAGTAATCACATGGAACATATCGATCAAATTAAATGCTGTAAGTAGTATTTTAGCAAACAACTACCATTGCATCCACCATAGAAACACCTTAGCAACATCATCTCTCACACTTAGCAGATTCTTAGAAACCTCCTGGGGTGCCTTAGAAAGGCTTTGAAATACTATAGAAACCAGCATAGCAACTCTAATAGCAATCACCTTTGACACCTTAGCACCCATACCATACCATAAACAGAAGGAATCTACAAAGGATCCACATCGACATGGGCCACGTGTATACAGTTATGTTTTTTTTTCCATGATGGTGTTATTCATTTGTGTTTTTTCCTCAGATTTATTAGCTCCCCTCCTCCTCTTTCATGAGGGTTAGTGTATAATTACGGCCGGCCGATGCACTGACCAGCAGCTTTCTCTCTTGACACCTCACACTGAGTGAGGATATATTATGGAGCAGCTCACAGGAGACAAAAGATTCCCGTGAAAAGACTCAGAGAAGGTAATGGCAGGGAACACTCCCACCCTGAATCAACACACACTGACAGACTCATACACATCCAGCCGAACACTCATCTACCTGTGTCCTCCACCCACACCCAGCACCCAGGAAAGTGTTCCCTTTCATTTGTGTGAACACAGCTGTGTGTCACTACTGAGAATGTGGCATTAACATGTTTGTGCCAAAGGCCCCATGGCACGGAAAAACACATTACCCTTGCTTTTTAAAATAAGAGTTCAGTGCAAGTCATTACTCATTAAGTCTCAAAATGCAGCATTCAGTTCACATGTAGATCTGAGATTTAAAAAAAAATTTTTGGCTCTAACATTTTAGTGCTCATAGGTTGCTCAGTAATGACTCATGAGACATAATGGGGATTCTCTTAAAATTCCTTAGGAGAAAAACTATGAGACAAAAAGCAGACGTGAGATATAGATAAAGTAGATAAAGGAGAGGGTAGTGTTTAGTTTATCTGGGAAATCTGAGCCCACTTTACTGAGATCTCCACTAAAACTCAAGACCGTTTTCATTTTCTTTCCTCTGAAAAGTCAGCCAATCAGAACAGAGATCATTTAAATATATTCATCTTTAAGGATAATGGTACGTAAGCTACACAAATGAAATATAGAACTTTCTTCATTGACCACTGGACTGAAGCTTCCTGTTGAGCTGATCTATAGCCCTAAATAGTTATACTCTCTACTGGAGGGGGAGCGTCCCTGAGATCTGGGTCTCTTTTGGAAAAGGATGGTTTTGGTCTATTTCAGGTTGACTGCCAGGGCCCAGTTCTCAGAGTACTGCTCCAGCAGGTTCTTCATTCATTGTCTGTAAATCTTATCCAGTTCAGGGTCGCGGTGGGTCCAGAGCCTTCCCAGAATCATTGGGCGCAAGGCGGGAACACACCCTGGAGGGGATGCCAGTCCTTTGCAGGGCGACATACTACCTGCCGCAAAAACGTTAAATACCAAATACCAATACAAAAACTAAACACCATTAAAATTAGTTCTTCAAGAGTAAGGGCCATGCTGTAAATACAACTGTAAACATCTCAATCATTTGCATGTATAGTGTGTACAGGAAATATGTGGAAAATGTGATCGTTAAAGGAGAAGTTTGTTAAAAAATGGTAACAGCTGCAGTGGGACACAAAATTATTAATGTTATAAATGTGGTTAAAATGGTAAAAGAAATGCCAGTTCAAGCCCCACCAGCTTCCATTTTTAGACGTCAGGTATTATGGCTGACATTATGTACTTAGTGTGACCATAAAGTTACAGTGACACTGTGGCTAAGGTCCAGCTGCTTCTGTCGGGTCACACTAACACAAACAGGCTTCTGAGGTGCAAAGTCAATACTGTAATACTATCACTGTAGCACAAAGAATCACAACCACAAAGTTCAGCTGTGCTTATTCCATTGGACGCTGATCCAATACTGAACCAGGTTTATGGTTTTCTGGGGCTGGCATAAAACTGATACCAGCAGGAACCAATGGTATTTAAGGGTGTTCTTCTCTGTGTTTGCTAAGTCTGTGCCACTAACATGGCTAATCCACTGTTTACAGCGGGTTTAAATAAGATTGATATATGAAAGACGTGTAAATGTGGCCGAGCTTTGAGCTGTCCTTCTGAGCTTGTGAATAGCGAAAGGTAACCAACTTTTCCTGATGTTACGCTGAACACAGCCACAGAAAACACACAGATGGAGCATTTCCTGTTGTTATTGACTTTTAATTATTTATATAACATGCTGCAAATGACTGAGGCTCTGAGCTCTTTCTATCTCGACACTCTTAGGGACGCCGTTGCAGTTTGTGCAGAAGAACCTACTCATCTTTGTTTCCAGCTGCTTTGGTTTCAACTTTTTGGTTCACAAACTAATTTATGTTGGTGGAAACAGACTGAACAATTCCAAATGAGGTGCAAAATCATTCTGTGGAATGCCAAAAATTGTATATGCAAACATTACTACCCTTCTGGGTGGAATGGCATATCGATCCTTCTTGGAAAGCTGTACACTAGACATTGGGACTTGTGAGGTCAGTTTGTGAGGTCAGTTACTAATGTTAGATGACTAGTTCTGGACCACAGAGCCTCTAACTGATCATAAAGGTGTAGAATGGAGCTACATCACTGCAGAGAACTCTACAACCCAATGCTATGTATAGGTATGTATATCCTCCAGCCCAGGTTTAGTATTGGAATGGTAAACCAGCATGAGGGGAAGAAAAAAAAAAGCTACAAGCCTCAGTTTAAGGTTTCCTGGTGATTAGTGCAAGGAAAACAGAATCTCATTCTAAAACCCTGATAAGATTGTACACTTTCAAGATTACACTCACAATATGCAGCCTCACACACGATCCTCCTGCCTGTGGAGTCGTATAATTTCTAGTAATGGAGACTGCAGGTGGGAACTGTTCTAACATGGATCATAAAGCTCTGCACACGTCCACCTTTTCCAAACCGCTCAAACTCTTTGGACAAGAACTCGGTTTGAGTTGCTGGTATCTGCACTGTCAGGGAAGGTCAAAGACTCCCGTGGTCAGGTGTTAGTCATTAGTTATTTGTCACATCCCATCCCCGTCCAAACAATTTGAGGAACAACAACAAAGACCTGGCCATGAGAGGCACTAAGCCACTACAAGTGATATGGAGGAATGTATGTCCTGCAAAGTACTAAAGGCTACTTCAAAGCTACACTCAACATCCAAATCCAGTTGTGGATCCCCCATTTAATTACTAACTCCGCTACTTTAGGGTGCACCCATTGTGGACACAGACACACACCCTGCCCCCTGCCAAACATGACCCAAAAAAGGGTATAAAAGTACCCAGCTTTGGCCTGCAATGCTCTCTGAAGTAATGGCGCTCCATTCAATACCTCTGGGATGAGTTGGAGTGGATCTAGAACTAATCACAAAGCATCAGTAGCTGACCTCACTAAAGCCCTGTTCGGACGGGATTAGTTTTACCTACTGTAAAACAAGCAGTAAAAATAACCCCATGTTATTAATCCCATCTGACCTGTGGGGAATACTTCGTCATATTCCCGGGAGAAGGAGATGTCTAGTGATTAAATATGTGGTTTAAGTAAAAACAAAGCGCCACACTCAAATCCACAAAATCACTCAGTGAAGAGACATATCTGGCGGCTGTAAGTAGGTTTCTGGCACAATAGTATTCTCCGTAAGTATTATTATGAACATGTTCCTTACGCTAAGTCACCATTAAACTGTTCTAATCTCAGGTCTAATAACTGATTAGTAATAAGGATTAGTAAAGGTTTGGGCCGTCTTTGCCCATTATCTGTTATGAAATACTAGAAGATAAAGTTGTCGAGGGCTAGAGGTTTGTGACAGTATAAAAACTCCAGTAGCTCTGCAGTGTCTGATCCATGCTGTATGACGGCAGTGCGTGTATCGAGCCGCTGCCATCTCTGCTATTTTCTAATCCAGTGTGAATCCTCCATAAACATTACTGTCTTGTGGAAAAATTATGTAACCCCAGCTCCTCACAGAAAACGTATCCTGTCCGAATAGGGCTTAAAGTCACGTTACGGTCATTCATGAATCGAGTAACAGCAATCTGTTAAT
Source organism: Hoplias malabaricus (assembly GCF_029633855.1). Classification (NCBI taxonomy): domain Eukaryota; kingdom Metazoa; phylum Chordata; class Actinopteri; order Characiformes; family Erythrinidae; genus Hoplias; species Hoplias malabaricus. The sequence goes on along the minus strand of NC_089812.1, from coordinate 21,308,206 downwards.
GATTTCTTTCTTGGGGGTGTGCTTTTGTTGTAGCGCCTTTTAAAATTCACCTGCCCTAACATCTCTCATGAGTTAGTGAGTAGGTGGACGGTTCTCAGTCTCGCGGATCAATGAGGCCCACTCTCTGACGACAGGAAAACGTCTGGCTCGTGAGATTAATGTGGTGCTAAATAGATCCTGCTAAATTTGGAGAGATAATGAGGAAGAATAATGTGATCGATCCCTGTGGGGGCTGCGAACACACCCTTAAAGTTGAGTGTGAGAAGTGTGAGAAAAGAAATGCGTGTGTGACATAGTAGTGCACAGCATATGGCCAAAAGTTTGGGAACACCTGGAAGTGAAGGGCTATTAATAGGTAGCTTGTCCTACTTTGTAGGTAACTGCCTCTGCTCTTCTGAGACGGCTTTAGACTTGATCTTCAAACCTTTCTGTGAGAACCTGATGGAATTCAGCCATGAGAACATAAGTGAGGTCAGGTACTGATGGTGAACCATACATTGTGAATCCCCTTCAACCAATCCCAGAGGCTTTTATGGAGGTCCGTCACTTCAGAGAACAGTTCCACTGCTCCGTAGTGTCATGCTCGACGGCTTTACACTCCTCTAGCCAACTCTGGGCATTGAGTATGGAGATCTGCAGCTACTCAGTAGAATTCACTAACTACAAGGGGCATATACAAAGCCTCGTATATGTAGCGTATGTGCAGGTGTTAAATCATATTGTGCCTCACTCTCAGTCCATTACAAAACTCCTACTGACCACAGAGCAAACCCACACACTGTCTCTGAAGATACATGATCTCATTCCATACACGAGCACTCTCATCTGTATGTTTACATTCACCGGTGCAGTTTACCAGCTTCACTGACACCACAGGAGCACTTTGTCATTCTACAATTACAGACTGTTGCCCATCTGTTGTTCTGCATACTTTGATAGCTCACTTTCACCCTGTTTTTCAGTGGTCAGGACCCCCAAACAGCAGGTATAATTTGTGGTGGATCATTCTCAGTGCTACTGTTTAAAGTGTCACTGCTGGACTGAGAATTGGTTTCAAAGCGTCACTGATGAAGGACTAGAGGACGACCCGCACAATCTTTGCAGCAGCAGATGAGCTACTGTCTCGGCCTTTACATCTACAAGATGGACCAATAAGGGAGGTGTAAACGGGGCTAACAAAGTATGCAGAGCAACAGATGGACTGTTATTTGGACTGTAACCGTAGAACAAAGTGCTATTGTGTGGCCAGTGGAGCTGAGAATGGACAATGAGTGTAGATACAAGGAGGTGGCTTTACTGATATTTCTGTCAGTTTCCATGTTTTGCCGTCCACACTGCGGTCCAGAGATCAGGGACCACTACACCTCTGCTTTCAGCACTCGCTCCTTTAAATGAAAAAAAAAAACGAGCCACTCGCTGTTCACCCAGACCCCGAGTGCACAGCAGTGAGGAGCGAGGAGCTCCGTTCTCATTTTCTCTGTTTTTACTCAGTGTTTATTTCTCGCACTCGTTAAACCCCGTCTTTCTGCGCTCTCACAAACGCGGGTCCAGCACTGTGATTGGACAGACTCTGACAAGGGGGCGGGGCCATTGTAAAGTCTCTGCACTTGACGTCAGAAGCGGAGCAGAATCAGAATGGCATGTTTTATCCCGTGTATTCTGACAGCACACAAGCTTTTTTTTTTTCATAATATGACCCCTTTAAAATATCTCCTCAACAATAACTTCTTGCTAGACTGGTTTCCCCCAGACATTTGCAAAGTGCTACAAGTTTATTACCAACCAATGTCCTGAATCATTAACTGTTGATGTGTGTATAAACCTAGGCTCATTGGTGTATGTCTGACAGAACAGAGGAAAGCTGCGGGGAGAGACAGATTGGTGTGAGATCCATGTGTGAGGGCTGTCAAGCTAATAGTTCAGTCAGTGGGCGTAGCTGGGTGAGTGAGTCTACATGAATGCCAGGGTTTGTGGGTGGGAATGGGAGAAGAGAGACTGAATATCAGGATCCTGTCTCTATACTCCTCCTTCACATGCATCTAAGATCCATCTTTTCCTCTCGAATCCCCCAATCCTGTTCCGGAAAACAGAGCTTCTGTTTGGGTTTTACATCATTCCCTTTGGCTTAACACATGCCCCAGTGATTTCCAATGTAACGAGTGTCTGTACAGTGAGAAACAGTGACCCATGTGCACGTCCGATCACCTGCTGCTGTGCAGAGACACGGAAACTCCAGAACCAATCAGACCCCCACCCCCGCCTTTGTATCCGCTTCCAAAAACGAACAAAAACCAGCGCACATTTCAGCATCGATTCCATCCAGTTCAGCTCCAGGCACTTCCATCCGCTCTCATCTCCGCATGCATCCTCCCATCTCTCTTTCCCTCTCTCTCTTTGCAATAAAGAAAGGCTTTACTTACTGTTTTCCTGCAGTCAGTCTTCGTTCACAAATCCCTCTGAGAGAGAATGACAGGAGGCGAATGAGAGGAAAAAAAAAAGGTTTTTTTAATCCAGCAGCCAGCAGCAAATAAAAGAGAAGAAAGAAATAAGGAGGTAGAGAAAGAGACCAGAGAGGGAGGGAGACAGAGAGAGAGAGAGATAAAACAAAAAAGGAAAAAAGAAGGTGGGGGTGGGGGGGGACAAAAAAAATGGATTAAAAAGAAATCGCTGCTGCAACAATCGCGCCGCTGGAAATTACATCTTAGAGTCTGTCCAGCGAGCGAGGGATGGATATTATCCTCCACCGGGCAGTCAGCAGCCACGGCTGTAGTAACACTTCTCTTTCCCTCCTTCTGACAATCAGCCTCTCTCTATCTCTCTCTCTCTCTCCCTCCCTTCCTCTCTCTCTCTCTACCGTTCAAACAGCTCTGATCTCTCAGTCTCTCAGCTGGTTGGCTGCCTCAGCTCTCCTCTCATCCTTTCACTCGCTCTATCGCTCTCACCCCTCCTTTTCCTCCTCCCATTCTCCCTCCCTCCCTCCTCACGCTATCTCTCCTTAGCCTCTCTACTAGGAACCTCTACCACTCTCTTTCTCACTCTCCATCTACCTCAGTCTCCATCTACCTCCATCTCTCTCTCTCTCCATCTACCTCAGTCTCTACCCATCTATCTCAGTCTCTCTCTCTTTCCATCTACCTCAGTCTCTCTCTCTCTTTCCATCTACCTCAGTCTCCCTCTCTCTTTCCATCTACCTCAGTCTCCCTCTCTCTCTTTCCATCTACCTCAGTCTCCCTCTCGCTCTCTTTCTCCATCTATCTCAGTCTCCCTCTCTCTCTCTTTCCATCTACCTCAGTCTCCCTCTCTTTCTCCATCTATCTCAGTCTCCCTCTCTCTCTCTTTCCATCTACCTCAGTCTCCCTCTCTTTCTCCATCTATCTCAGTCTCCCTCTCTCTCTCTTTCCATCTACCTCAGTCTCTTCCCATCTACCTCAGTCTCTCTCTCTCTTTCCATCTACCTCAGTCTCCCTCTCTTTCTCCATCTATCTCAGTCTCCCTCTCTCTCTCTTTCCATCTACCTCAGTCTCTTCCCATCTATCTCAGTCTCTCTCTTTCCATCTACCTCAGTCTCTCTCTCTCTCTTTCCATCTACCTCAGTCTCTTCCCATCTATCTCAGTCTCCCTCTCTCTCTCTTTCCATCTACCTCAGTCTCTTCCCATCTATCTCAGTCTCTCTCTTTCCATCTACCTCAGTCTCTCTCTCTCTCTTTCCATCTACCTCAGTCTCTTCCCATCTATCTCAGTCTCTCTCTCTCTCTCTTTCCATCTACCTCAGTCTCCCTCTCTCTCTTTCCATCTACCTCAGTCTTCCTCTCGCTCTCTTTCTCCATCTATCTGTCTCCCTCTCTCTCTCTTTCCATCTACCTCAGTCTCCCTCTCTTTCTCTATCTATCTCAGTCTCCCTCTCTCTCTCTTCCCATCTACCTCAGTCTCTCTCTCTCTTTCCATCTACCTCAGTCTCCCTCTTTTTCTCCATCTATCTCAGTCTCCCTCTCTCTCTCTTTCCATCTACCTCAGTCTCTTCCCATCTATCTCAGTCTCTCTCTTTCCATCTACCTCAGTCTCTTCCCATCTATCTCAGTCTCCCTCTCTCTCTCTTTCCATCTACCTCAGTCTCTTCCCATCTACCTCAGTCTCTCTCTCTCTTTCCATCTACCTCAGTCTCCCTCTCTTTCTCCATCTATCTCAGTCTCCCTCTCTCTCTCTTTCCATCTACCTCAGTCTCTTCCCATCTATCTCAGTCTCTCTCTCTCTCTCTTCCCATCTACCTCAGTCTCCCTCTCTCTCCATCTACCTCAGTCTCTCTCTCTCTTTCCATCTACCTCAGTCTCCCTCTCTCTCTCCATCTACCTCAGTCTCCCTCTCTCTTTCTACATCTACCTCAGTCTCCCTCTCTCTTTCTACATCTATCTCAGTCTCCCTCTCTCTTTCTACATCTACCTCAGTCTCTCTTCCCATCTACCACAGTCTCTCTTATTCTCTCTCTCTCTTTCCATCTACCTCAGTCTCTCTCTTTCCATCTATCTGTTTCTCCCTCTCATTCTCCATCTACCCCTCTCTCTCTCATTCTCACTTTTTTCTCTTCTTTCTCTTGCATCTCTATCTCTGCTCTCCCTGCCTTGCTTTCCCCCCTCCTCTCGCTTTACTCTTTGATGTTGTATGGAGTTTAGACTTGAGGCTGTGAAGGGAAGCTGTTGAGGAGAGAGAGAGAGAGAGAGAGAGAGAGAGACAAAGACAGACAGAGAGCACTCCACGCCCAAACTAAAGCGAAGGCAGAACAAATGTAATAGAAAAAGACAACGAAATACAAACACACAGTAATTAGAGTCATCACATCTCACACACACACACACACACACATACTCTCCAAGGTTTCGTCTCCAAGGTTTCTGAGTCTACTACATGGACATCTTTTAATTTTGTGGAGACAGAATCTAACATTAACTGTTTGTAAACCTGACCCTTATCACGATCAGAACTGCTGCTAGAGTTAATCAAACCCCGTCCTTAAACACTCTTCACCTCAAAACCTACTGATTCACGTCATCTGGACATGGGCTGGTCCTCTTAATCATGTCCTCCACATGGGAGAGTGTACACATATTTAAGTCCCCATAATGTGATTGATACATGTCTCTGATAAATCTTATATAAATATAGAATATCTAGATTTATATATATCATAGATCAATCTAAAACACATGCAAATGAGAATGAACCGGCGAGGGAGCGAGGGAGCGAGGGAGAGAGAGAGAGAGAGAGAGAGAGAGAGTGAGACAGATAGGGAGAGAAATAAAATGTAAAAGAAAGAAAAAACAACAGGAAAGGACAGATACAGAGGCAGAATAAAGAGAACAAATGAGAAAGTTGGAAAACAGTCATGAAAAGGGAAAGAATAACAGAAAAAAGAGGAGAGGTAGAGAGAAAGTAAAGAATGAGAAGGAGAGAAAAAGACAGAAAAGGACGGAAATATGTGAAAAATGTCTGAGAGGATAAATGGAGGGAGAGAGGGAACGGTGAGGGAGGGGAGAGGGAAGGATGAAAGTAGAGTAGAGTGATAGAGACAGGGTTAGGATATAGAGGGAGGGATGAAGGAATGGACGGAGAGGATGACGAAAAAGAGAGGGGATGGTGGGAAAGAGTGAGGGTGGTAGAGAGGGATGGAGAGGATGGAAAGAAGGATGGTGAGAGGGAGAGAAAAAGTAGTGTCAGGAGTAGTAGGGGAGAGGGTTTAAGCCCCGTCTTCCTTTCCACTCGTTTGTCAGATGACCACACTCTCTCTCTCTTTCAAATCATTTGACAGCAATAAGACCCTTCCTCTCTCTCCCTGATCCGAACCGATATCTGTTCCTCGCTCCCAGCGGACCACGGACCTTTCATTTGCACACAGCAGGAACAGAACTACGGATGATGTTGTTCTGAAGCCACACACTGCCCCCCCCCCCCCCCACACACACACACACCTGAACAGGGTGTGAACACCATCATTCGAGCCAAGCTCATCATTGTGCTCAGGACGCAGGAATAACTATTCATCAGTGCGACTGGAGTACAGACCCCAGACGTGAAAATCAGTGACCACATGTCGTCTACACCAAGTCTGTGCAAGTCTACCACAGGGAGGTGTGCTTTGTCCCACCCTGTACTCCCTTCATTCCCCATTCGCAAACCTAATTAGGGACCGTCCGTTTCCACCTGAACAAGAACATTCATTCATTCATTATCTGTAACCCTTATCCAGTTCAGGGTCGCGGTGGGTCCAGGGCCTACCTGCAATCACCGGGCGCAAGATGGGAACACACCCTGGAGTGGGCGCCAGTCCTTCACAGGGCAACACAGACACACATTCACTCACACACTCACACCTATGGACATTTTTTGAGTCGCCAATCCACCTACCAATGTGTGTTTTTGGACTGTGGGAGGAAACCGGAACACCCGGAGGAAACCCACACGGACACGGGGATAACACACCAACTCCTCACAGACAGTCACCCGGAGCGGGAATCGAACCCACAACCTCCAGGTCCCTGGAGCTGTGACAGAGACATCTACCTGCTGCGCCACCGTGCCGTCCTGAACAAGAACATGAAAAAGAAAATTTGTTCCCAGTTGGAGCCAAAGAATAGTAGGTTCTTTGGTGCGAACCGTGACCATGTCTGTGGACGTCAAGCTAAAGAAAGACCTCAGAGCCACTAATGCCCCTTTCACACACAAACTGGAGAATTTGTAGAGAAACTCCGGAGTGTCTGGTCCAGAGGTGTCCTGGAGCAGTCGTTCACACATAAAGCTCACAGCAGGAGATTTTCTGTATGAGGCGCTCTCTCACAGAGGGAGATGACACTTGTGTTTTATGCGTGGGGGTGGAGCCTGTTCAGTGCATGCAGGAGAATCCCCGGAATATTTCTCTCTCTGTTCTCACATGCGATGACTCTTGCGATGAGATTTTACTGGGGCGTGATAAGGATAAAGTCCGGGTAATGTCCGGGATGAATGTTGCGGGTGATCATGTTCTCTCTCTCTCTCCCACACACACACACACACACACACACACACACACCTCTCCCCAGGGTAAACTCCGGAATATTTCTGGATTACCGCGCATGTGTGAAAGGGGCATAAGAGAGCGTAATGGCACAATGGGGGTGGAACAGGTCGTCTGCAGCATGTTGTAATAAAAAATTAACAAAACAAAAACAGAAAAATGCTCTGTTTGTGTGTGAACTTTTCCAAAGGGGTGTGTGAGTGAGTGACTGAGCGAGTGTGAGCTTCTCTACAGGTGTTTGAGTGAGTGAGTGGGTGGGTGAATCTGTGATGGACCAGTGCTCTGTTCAGTGTGTTCTCCATCATTGCACCCAGTGAATACAGGTTTGCCCTGGACCCAGCGTGACCCAGAACAAGATGAAGTGGTTATGGAAATGGATGAATGAAAGAACTAATTTTTCAAGTATGTGAACTCTCCCTCTCACATGTGTCAGGTATAAGAACTCTCTCTCTCTGCACTTGTTTGTCAGATGTACAAGCTCCCTCTGTTTCTCTCTCCACTCATTTGTCAGGTAAAATAACTCCCTCTCCCCCTCTCTGTGAGTTTGTAAGGTGTAAGGAGACACACCGTTCTGCTCCAGTGGTTTTGAGGAAGGAAATACAGCTGCTCTCTGCTCTGACTCCAGCATCTCTCCAATTCTCCTGTCTGTTGAACTGGAGCAGCTGTTCAGGTCTTGGGCCAATGCTGCTTTTTGAATTTCCTGAAAAACACGAAATACACAAAACAATTCACAACATTCTCTAACAGAATAATAACACACACACACACACATATACACACACGTCCTCCCTCGTTCTGGACAATCCTCATCATCTTTTCCACTTCATTTCATGGATTCAGCTGCTTCTGGATGAGCTTTATGCAAATGAGCTGAGCAGTGACCAATTAGATTGTCAGTGTCTAGCACGGTAACTGATTGTGTCATGCCCGTAGTCAAGATACAGACTTTAATATAATCTCCCTAGGGGAGCAGCTTGGCTCAATAGTGATGCATCAGCCATCCGTGGTCCAGAGTCTCAGAGACTGACTGTTCATGCTGCCCCCTGGTGGAAATGGTCCTGTTCACACTAGGGATGCACCGATCCCATATTAGGATCGGATATAGGTCCCGATATCAACTAATTTAGCAGGATTGTGTATCGGATAAATAGGCCGATCCATTCACTTTCAATTCAAGTTATTTAAGCTATATATATTTTCTATTGGGGCGGCACGGTGGCACAGCAGGTAGTGTCTCTGTCACAGGTTGTGGGTTCAAGTCCCGCTCAGGGTGAATGTCTGTGAGGAGTGTGCTGGTGTTCTCCCCGTCTCCCTCCGGGTCGTCCCGTTTCCTCCCACGCTCCAAAAACACACGTTGGTAGGTGGATTGGAGACTCAAAAGTGTCCGTTAGTGTGAGTGTATGTGTGTGTGTCACCCTGTGAAGGACTAGCACCCCCTCCAGGGTGTGTTCCCGCTTTGCGCTCAGCGATTCCGGGTAGACCCCAGACCCACCGCCCCCGTGAACTGGTACAGACAATGAATGAAGTAAAGATACTGCCATCTCAGCTAGCTTCTTATTGGCTAATATTTAAAGTGTTTGTAGGGTCAAGAACATTCCTATACTCTTCTCTAAATAGCAGAAAAAACACTGATATTCTCACACATAAAAATCAACAACCACCTCCTGAAGCAGCAGACAGAGATCAGGCTGAAAACACTGGGGTATTCTCTTAACATAGCTACTGTTCTCACTGTTCAGAAGCTACATAAGAAAGGCAAAGGTTGTAGCTACATGGTGTTCTTTTACAGATCGCTTTCGGTTCACATATTTCTAACTGTGAGTGTACTCCCACCAAACAGTCCAACCATCTCAAAAGTGTCAGATTCCATCTTTACAGCAGACAGGGTTTTAAATCCCTCAGCCTTCTCCCTCCACCTCAGAACCCTGAGCTTGCCACTGTGGAAATATACAGCAATATACAATTTCATGCTGAATTAGCACTGAATAATGAAGGAACCCACGTGTATAATTAAGCTTAGAAATGTATGTGTGCCATTTGCCAGCATAAAAGCTCTAATAAACCTCCTAAAGCTGGTAACCAACTGCTGAGCTAAAATAGCCTCTGAGCTTTTACTTTCCATTTTCAGGAGCTTTATCTGTGGACACAGATTATTCACATCCTTAACCAAGGAAGAGCCGAGTAAAACACAATTGTTTGACAAAAGACTAAAAGATGAAGAGCTAGCAGGAGCCTTAACAACTGCGCAAGACCTGGAGTTGCACCAAAACAGTCCACATCTGATTCAACGAGCTCCATTCTCGCATCAGATCTGCACTTAAGGCCGATTTAAACTTCAGCGTTGACTCGATGCTACGCCGTTGTGAACGCTTATTCTTCTGCGTTGGTGTCTGCATCTCTCCGCAATTACCCCGCCACACCACTAGGGGCTGAATCTCAAACATATTCCTCTACACGTTGTAGTACACAATGTAGTGCTGTAGTGGAATTACTTTTATAAATCTTTAAAGTGCACTATTTAGGGCGTAGGGTGTTGTTTGTGACAGAGCAGGGTTTACATAAGGTTCCAGGAAAGTAACAAATACAAAGCAAAGTTTTTTTCTTTCTGTGATATCCTTATATTTCCTCTGTTCAACATTTTTATTCGTCCTTGACATCCACACCTTATCTGAGGAAATCTCTGGCTATGAATTTGCTGCTGTCTACGTCTGTGTGTGGAGGAGTGGAGTTCATGCTCCTGTACTTCTTCGGTTCAATATAAACAATGTCCGTCCGGCTACTGACCGAGACTCAACTCCTGAAGAGCCAGAATTGTGTGTCACTAAAATAAAGTCACAAAGCCTAGCAATAACAGCATGCGACCTTAGGGTGAAAACAGATCCAGTTCATGAAACGAAAAGTGTGTGAACTTTACAGAGAGTAAGTTGTGTCCAATATTAACTCCAGGGAAGAACAGTTGAAGAAAGACTGCTGCCATTCGACTGAACTTTTCAGGGCTGGGTGCCATGTCGTTAGTACTTCACTTGTAGATATCAGCTGTACAATAAATATGTACGAAAAACATATTCATTTATTCACTGTTTGTAGCCCTTATCCAGTTCAGGGTGGTAGTGGGTCCAGAGCCTACCCAGAACAAACCCTGGAGGGGGCACTAGTCCTTCACAGGGCAACATACGCTCACACATACGGACACTTCTGAGTCGCCAATCCACCTACCAACGTGTGTTTGGAAAACCTGTGAGGAAACCCACACAGACAATGGGAGAACACACCAAACTCCTCACAGACAGTCACCCGGAGCGGAACTCGAACCCACCGAGTGTATAGTATATCACCAAGAATATCGTTATCGACAAACTGAAATATTGTTATATTATTTTAGCGATATATCGCCCACCCCTACTCACTTTGATCACTATAGTTATTTATTATTTTTATTATTTCATCTTCATCTTTTCACTTGATCCATATCAGGGTCATGGTGGCAACAGTCTTTGTGCCTCGCGACTACCACCAGCTCCTCCTGGGGCATCCCCAGGCGTTCTGAGGCCAGCCGGGAGATATAATCCCTCCAGCGTGTCCTTGGTCTACCGAGGCCTCCCTACATTTGGCCGAACCAAATGAACTCCTCAACACAAAGGAGTAAGCTCCTTCCTAACACTGAGCTCTTCACCTAATCACGGAGAGTACGCCCAGCAGCCCGCCAGAGAAGGATGAGGATTTATTTAATGTTTAATGGCTGGCCCCTGACATAATTCCACATATCTTCTAATGACAACTATAACTGAATCTACTTTTTTCAGATCAGTGTATGATGGCACATCAGTGTAATTTGGCCCCACTTGTCAGGGCATTTTCATCATGAGCCTCGATGGGTTCTTTTGTTAACCTCAATATAGCATCAGACATTGACTACTGTTTTTCACGTCGAGTCGAGAAGGCGAGAGGAGAGGCTACACATCACCTGTCCAGTGAGACTCACTGTGTAACTGAGGAATACCAACCTTCTGCTTGAAGTCAATTATACCTCCATCATCAGGTAAACAACAGTGAGGTCACAGGGCACTGCTGGAGAAATCCTCCATGAGGAGGTAAATATGCTTCCCTTATTCAGCCTGTGCACTCCTTCTTGTAAAACACCTCGCCCTATAAACACTCCGATTAGAGCCCAGTAAACCCAGGTCTGAGCTTCTATGGAGTGATGTCACTAAAGAAACCATTTAGTGTCAATGTTGTACACTCTAGTGTCATCAGGAATTGATTAAGAGACGAGGGAGAGAACCAATGACACGGTCATGGTCCTCCACTCGGAGCAAAGGCTACCCCGTCTGGGCCGAACCCCCGAATGAATCTGTTTATCCCCCAGGCCACTGGGTGCCAGTATTATGACTGTTTCATAATGTGTAGAAGTGTCTCGCTGCTCTGTTAAAGATGACTCACGTAATGTAAAGGTTCTGTACAAAGCCAAGAACAGAAACTCTTTTAAAATGGAGTACAGCAGCTGAGAATACCGCATCACGTCATGTATATGAATAATCCAGTGGCGTGCCTCAGAAATACGATTCTGACTGTATACGCCGCGGTACAGAAGATCATCCAGAATCCCTGGCACAGCTTCTACGTCCTTTGATCAAAGCCACCCTGCCAGAGAGAGAGAGAGAGAGAGAGAGAGAGAGAGATGCAGAGGGTCCATGAGAGGGGGAGAAAGGGGAGAGAATTAATGAGAGAGAGAGAGAGAGAGAAATAAAGGAATGCAGATGGTCACAGAGAGGGGGAAAGGGAAAGGCTGTATAGGAAAAAGAGGAAGAGAAAAAATAAGGGGGAGGGAAAGAAAGAATGAGAGTGGTAGAGAGTGCTGAGAAGGTTTCTACAGGAGAGAGAGAAAAAGACATTATAGGTGTGTCAGAGAAAACCGTATAGAACCGTACAGGAAAATAGAGGAGAGAGCAAGTGTGTGTGTGTGTATTTAGGGGGAGGGGTTGTTGGTGAGTGTAAGTGCTGAATGGTGTAGTGATGGTGTGGAGAGAACAGTGGGAGGAAGAAGGCGTTGGATGGAGGGAGGATTATTGAATAATTGAAAGAGAGAAGTGAGAACTGTTTGAGGGGCTTGAGACCCCTTCCCACGCTGCAAAATGAAAATCAGCATGACGGAGAGCAGGAAACGGGCAGGTCCAGGTTCAACAACACACAAATATCTTCCGTATCAGAGCCTTGGGCACACGTGGCCCAGTCGCTGGTCATCCTCCTTGAACCTGTTTGGGCAAGTACTGACCACTGCACACTGGGAAAAGCCCACAACACCTGCCTCAGACCAAAATATTATGACCATCGCAATGTGGCCCCTGTCAGTGAGCCATTCACTCATTTCTCGTACTTCCAGCATCAACCTAAAGAACTGATGGTTCACTCACTGCCGGAAATATCCCCATGTACTGCAACCAGATCGTCAGTTACCCACGCCACCAGTCTGTGGTTTTAATCTTGTGGCTGCTAACAGCAGCTCTGATAGCGACCCTGCTCTAGAGTCGATAACGCAGTTCTGAGATAATGTGTGTCAGTGCAGTGCTTTATATATTTGCTTTGTTTGCACGTCATTACTAGTCAGCAATAGAATCAATTGTATGTTGTGAGTGTGTTGAAGTGTGTGTGTATACCAGAAAAATGATACATTGTGGGGACTAAACCCTGTTGACACACTCATATTGCGAGGTCTTGTCTTCCCTGTGGGGACCAGCCGGTGGTAAATCATTACATTTTAAGGTGAAGATGTGTTTTAGAGTTTGGTTTACTGTTTATCTAGCAGTATTTATGGAAAAGTTAATGCTAAGTCTCCACAAAATTAAGGAATATTTATGTAATGGCCCCACAATTCACAGATATAAGATTGTGTGTGTGTGTGTGTGTGTGGCTGTGTCCAGCCTCTATGTGGGACCAATGCTTTCTGCAGTACCTTGAGGGTCCGGCCTTTTCTGCCGCCTCTCTGCCGTGTCCTCGTTATGAAAAAAGCTGCCCCACTTGGCTCCGGAGTTAACCCATTACTCTCTGCTGCGGAAACAGGAAAGTGGGTCATGAGCTCGAAGCGAGCAGACAAAGACGGCAGCAGGAAGAGTAATTGAGATGTAGAAAAGGGCCACAGCTGAACGAGGGAATGAAAATGTTAAAAGACAGAGAGAGGATAGCGCCACAGTGCTGGGAAACTGAATGCTGCAAATAGGATATTGGTCAGCTTACAAAGTGTGTCCAAATGCTTGTAGACTTCCTTTATATTTAGTGTTAATGATCAATAACTAAGCATGAAACATCTGAACCTTACCTCACTGACACTTCTGGTGTAAAAGCGCTACCTGTTACAGAAGCAATCAGGTTCTAATCAGGATTCTTCAAACATCTGTGTTCTTCACAAAGCAGCTTCCAGCGTTTCTACCAGTTTTGATGGGAACAAAGGACACGTCATCAGCAGGGGGCGCTGTGGGGTCCTTGCTTCCAGTGTCGCTGTGGCTGAATTCAGCTCCAGTGCCAGAGATAATCAGTTAGAGTCAGGACAGAGTCATAGTGGAGTCAGAACAGATACGAGTGTGTGTAAACGTGTTGTCGAGTTCCAAGTCGTTGCTAAGCTTGAGAATAGCGAGAACATCGAAGAAATGTACCCAGCGCACCTTGTGCTAAACAGAGCACCAGAAAATACACAAATCTTCCTGTTTTATTTCATTTATTTATATACCATAACCAGTGGTGGATGCTGGTCTTTCAAGAAGGGGAAGCTTAATTTCGGCCTACATCATAAAATGTGTCGGTTTATTTATACGTAAATTCTACCCTCGGTTCCTTTTAAAGAAAATGATCTGTGACCCTGTCGTACCAACAACGCGTCTTTTCCAGGGACTTGACTAGTGTCCTCTCAATGGCCAGCAGAGCTAGGCTGCTCAAACGGCCTTGGCTCATGTAAAGTGTGTCCGCCTGTGCTCCCACGGATCTTTAAACCAAAGGATCGCTGATTCGCTCATTTCGCTGTCAATCAAAAAGGGATTCAGCCTCAGACAGATCATCCAATCATCATGCAGAAGCTGAGCGTCCGGGCCAGCCGAGGCCAGCCCACTGCCCCATAGCTCCCCAGAGACGCTGATCGTCCGATGGGCGGGACAAAGCCCAGCATTTATCCAATGACTCGTCTCGTTTCGCTGCACTTCGCTGCTTCACTATTGAACTCTGTAGGCGTCCACACTGTTTAAAGCACTGTGAAAGGAATGATTGAGAGGAAAGCTGTGTCTTTACCAGTGATAAGAAGCTGATCCTGAACAAAAGTTGAGCACGTTGTAGTGCATATTTATTCAATGACATGTACACACAACAGTATATATTTGATCACTTATTTTTTGACATTTTAGAGGAAGCTGAGCTTCCCTTGCAGTCTTACAGCAATCGCCTCTGACCATAACATACTGTGAATGACATGGCACAATAACAGTTTATTTGAGACTCTGGGCTTTTTCTGGAGCTTCGTCATGCCCACTGATGCTGTCACAGTTCACACTGAAGGACCTACTCTTCTTTGGTTCCAGATTCAAACAAACGTCTGGTTCTGGAAATTATTTCCAAATTAGTTTTGCAGGATTTCTCATTTAACCAGATATCTTAAGCCCCTCAGCACTTTTCTGTTCAGTTCATTTCCAACCAGACTCTATACCCTACTCTCCACAGAACATCACACAAGTTTCCAGCAGCTCATATTGTGTTTTATTTTACAAGAACTGGCCAGAGTAGCTGCACATGAACTTAAGGTTGCCCTGCTCAATTCAAAGCATCAACTGGAAGGGTATACATCCCACAGTGTTCTCTGGAGTGATGGAGCTGCATCCAATACCTTTGGGATGAGGAGTCCAGAACTAATCGTCCAACATCTGCACCTGACCTCGCTAATGTTCTGCATCCACACAGCATTGCTCCAAAATTCAACGTAATGCCTAAGCAGAACAGCAGAGGATTCTACTGCAATACAAGAGGGGTTAATTGCTTATTAGTACCCCTTAGTTTCAGAAGAAATGTTGGACACGCAGATGTCCAGGAGTGTCTGGGCATGACAAGCGATTCAGATCAGCAGCATTTAAACGCAGACAGCTGAAACCTCCAGACTGGGGAGATCCTGAGAGTAGGAGAGAAAATGATGCAAGTGGAAAAAAAATAGCTTAAAGACAACGTGGAAGTGAGGAGATGGAGATGAAAGGAAAAGTGGAGGGAGGAGGAAGGGGGACAAAGACAGACTTAGTGATGGGAATATAAATGAGCTGCTGAGAAATAGGGAGAATTATGTAAGGCAAAAATGCATCATGAGCAGAGTTCACATTTTATCCCACCATCATATAGTTTCCAAGCATCACCACAGTATAATGGGGAGACTGCTCCAATCAGGGGTATGTATTTGGGTACAGTGTGAATTTATCACACTGTGGTAGCCCTCTTAGCAGAAAAAGCCAAGTTTAACTGGATCTTGGAAGCTTAAGGTGCAGGTATAGGGAGGTTTAGTCGTTCCAGAGTAGCCTGAGAAGCAGGTAAAGCTAAGTTTAATCAACCTGGGGTAGATCAAGGTGAGAGCTGTTGGCCCTCACTGATTGGCTGACTGAGGTGGAAAACAGTGAAAATGCTGTCTGTTCAGTTTGCATCTTCACAAGCATTTTGCCACAGACTGAGAAAAGAGCAGGTAATAACGTTAATAAAAGCAGAGAGGTGATGTTTACCTTGTACCATTTGAATCTGCCGGTGACTTTAAAAATGACATTTGGAATGCATTGTAACTGAGTGCAAATGCATATTAGGTGAATAACATTTATTATAGTTATGACACAGATCTATAATCACATGAAATGTGAAAAACATTTTCATTTAAATATACTCAAAGCTTTCAGTGTAAATTAAATTTCAACATCATTTTATGAAATTGCAAATGTAAATGGAGGTATTGAATTTGAATTCTGAGCTCAAACGTGTATGTAACATTGGGAAGTTTAAAATCAAACTTAGTATTACATTGCCATTTTCATATTGTTTTGTCCTGCTATGCTAGTCTCTGTCCCTCTGGTCATGACAGAGGCATCTTGCATATTTATAGACAACAGAGATAACAGCAAATGTTAAAAAGCACGAACCGAGATGAGGATATTGCTCTATGCCTGCTCCTTAGGTGGGTAATATAAACATAGTTTCTGATCAGTTAAGGTGGAAACGTCTCCAAAGTCAGGAGACGGCTAACTGCATTAGCGACTGTGCTACAAAACTAAACAGCTCGAGTTACAAATGTGTTTCTGTGGTAATTCAGTGACTAAAAATTTAGACTTCGAATAGAACTGCATTTCCCCACATCTCTGGATGTTCCCTTTAATGCTTTCAGAGCAGGTGTAATGAATTTTAATCGTGTTGAATTTGCTAGCTAATTGGATATTTTTCTGCTCTACATTTCAGCATGCCATCTTCACACAACAAAGACAGAATATTTTTGCATGGGACATTCCTGTCTTACTGTAAGCCAATTAAATAATTAGCAGCTTAATAAATGAGGCTGTGGATTAAATATTTGTCAAGTTATCATTTTCATATACTGCCAACGTTTCCCAACACAGCAGTGTACCATATTACACTCATACCCCACAGTCCTGATTGTGGGTAATGTAACTGAGACAAGAGCTCTCATTCTCAAACACACAGCAGCATGAAAACACCTAGTGCCTCTTAGAAACAAGAAGAATCAATCACTCTGTAATCACAGCCGTTTACACGGAGACGGACTGGATGAAATCCTGACCCGAGGCCACACGAGTTTGTTAAAGCTACCTTTGATATTTCTTAGCATATTTTAGCTGTGATGAGGCTTCACTCCTACTGGACATCACAGTGTTTAATATTAATTGAAGCAGTTTTCAACTAAGAACACAGCGATCTAGAACTGAGTTCATACAACAACACATCGAAAGCTGTGGGGCTTTAATCAAAGGTCTCAAGCTAACTAGAGCTTTCATCTGTGTGGGTGTCGGAGGTCAAGTTCTACATGTCTATATTTATCTAGTGAAATGCTTCCTCTCGACAGAACCACTGCCTTTACTACAAATCGCTTGAGGGACCCTGGATTTTTTTTTTATTGAAAATTTTAAATCGGTGAATAAATCAGGTCTGATGAAGGGAATAATAATTATTTTTTAAAACATTTTCATGATCAAAAAAAGCACAAAAAGATTCTCAAAACATACTTCACGGAATCAGGGGGATATTTCAGAAAGCAGGATTTCTCAGTTAGCCAGAAAACTCAAGCCCAAAGAGTGGACATTTTCACTCACCTGTGGAAAACCCACCTACCAACATGTTTTGGGATTGTGGGAGGAAGCCAAAGCACCTGGTGGAATGCACCATGCAGTCAACTGGAGAACACACCGCAGACAGTGACCCGAGGGGAGGATTAAACCCAGGACGCAGAGACCCTAGAGCTGTGTAGAAAGCACCAACCAATGATTCACTTATGTTTCTGAAAGTCCTCTTTAACTTAACACAATTTGAGTCTTAACGTGGTTCATCATCAACTAGCGCTGCTTTAAAGAACCATCCAGAGAAAAGGTTCATTTCCACAATCAAGAAGTTCTTTTATTTAATTTTTTTATTTTTGGACAGAGAAAAATAATTTGTAATTTTGGAAGAGAAATTTATTTATTTTTTTAAAAATTATTAATTTAAACAGCACCTGAAAGTTCATTTGCTCAAAAGACAAAAAAAAAATGCCTCATCATTAACAAACGGTGTTATACCAGTAATTGGTGATATTCAGGGTGTGAATGTGTTGGTTTAACCCTTTCCTCATTACAGTCCAGTATTACGATGGGATATCATCCAATATGTAGTTTTAATGGTTCATAAACCCTTCATTATGTTAAATCCATACCATTAGGAGAACATCTGGAAACACACTTTATTTGATTTATTGGAATTATAATTTAAATTAAACAAGCACCACACTTGCAGAGTAAACCTATTATCTTAATTAATAGCACTAAAAATATCCAGGACTAGTTTACACGCAAAACTGTGAATTTTGCATATTATGCAAATTAGCTCACAATGTAACTGGGCGGAGCTTATAAGTTCTTGAGGCTCTTTTGTAGGTTCTGATCTGAGGAATTTTGGGGGGGGGGGGGGGGGGACTATGCTGCTACGTTAAACATGGGGTAGAATACACAGATATCAAGGCCAATCAGTGTAATTTTGTTGCCCAGAGATGTACACAAACTACCCTCCATGTCTGATGTCTGTACGACCTACAGTCTCTTCTGCACAATGACTTTTTCAGGAGAAAAATCTCAAGACGATAATATAATTTCTGCGATAGTAATAATCTAATAATCTAAGGTACCTAAGAATTTTGCACAGCACTGTAAATGTCCAACTTTCTTTGGCTTTGCATGTCAGAGGTGTGTACGCTGATTGACTAACCTACTGCATAGATGCATCTCGAGTACGTGGTCAGTGCCATGGCTGAGCGTTTCCACTTTGAAACTTCTAAATCTGTAATTCTGATGAAGTAATAGGAGCTTTTTCAGGTACCAACCAATGACTTCAAAGAGGGGCACTTGAGGGGAAATAGACGACAACAGAAATGTGTACATTCAGCCTTTTAAAAGTATATCTGCCAAACGTTTAAATTTTATTTATATCATTTTTCATTGTTACATCTTTACAGTGGAACAGTAATTAAGACTTAACTAATCCGTGTTACAAACTCTAAAAAGAGGATGGTTATCAGAGACACAGGGCAAAGAGGAACATTACATCTTTTAATCACTGATGCTCTAGACGTTTAAAAAAAATACATTGTGTATACAGTACAATCAAAACATTAAGTTATATTAAAGCACCATGTTTAGAGCATATTGAAATAAATATAAATATCATATTGGCCTTTTTTGTACACTGAGGAAACGCTGGACACAACACCACAAACATCAGTTCAAAGGTTCAACTGCTTGCTGAAAATCTGCAACTTGGTTTAAAAAAAAAAACAAAAACAAAAAAAAAAGCAGAGATTATCTTACAAACCTGCCTTCCAGTTGCTAAAGGAGTTAAAATGTCATTTACAACATGCAATGTAGGTAGAAAAGTAGTGTCAGGCTTTGTGCCATAGCGCCCTATAGGTCTACAGCACGGTAATTTCCTGATCCTAAATTCCTAAGGCTAAGAGAAAGGGGTAAAAACAGCCTGATCCCAGATCAGTTTGAGAGAGCACTCATGCAGATGTCTCGGCTCAGGACCATGAGCTGTAAACTCAGATAACATGTTTCAATGTTAAAAAAAGAGAATGTAATAATAACAACAACTATTATATCCTTCCATATCAGTGTACCATAAAGTATCGTGACGGTGTTAGACATAAAGAGATCCAGCATAAATGCTGCAGTACTGCACAGACTGAAGGCTGTGACACCCTGCTCGTACGTGTTCTCTGACACGCAGTGAGATAGTGAACATTATATGTGAACATTATATGCACATGCATTTGAAGTATTCTCTTCTGAGAGAACGTGTAAAATAAAGAAAAACAAATCCAATATTAAACATCATTAGCCTCTGTGTGCAGAGCTTCATGGGCTGGTGCTCCTCCCCAGACACAGACTCAGGGCGTTTATCACAAAAACCGCTGCAAACGTTCACAAAATTGCAATTTCAGAACAATCAGGATATAGTTTGCGGGGCATGGTTGGTGTTCCGTGAGAAAAGTCCCACAAAGTCCAATGGCTACAAAGAAATTCTGATTTCTCTCTGTTCCCCTGAGAGACAGGACTTTAATATTTCAGTATTCATGTGTATTTTACCATGTTTCAGTAGCAGTTTTATAATACGCTCTTATTTCCAATAGGCTGACTCTTCATCGCCATCTTAAGCGCTGTTCAGGGCCTGCATTAGCTGGAATGATGTTTATTAAATGAGCCTGGTAGGAGAGAAGGATTGAGTGAGCATACCTTTAAGGCAAAAACATCTAAACTATTGCCAGATTAATCTGTTCACAAGCCTTAAGAGTAAACATCTTAACTATAACACACAATATTTCTAAAAAGTCTCAATTTAATGGGATGCTGAATGTAGACTACTCCATGTTATACATGGCTACGGATACAGCTTCATCTCTGCTTTACACTGTGGACCTCCCTAATAAGCAAGGTAAAGATTCAGAGGGTTAATAATAAAGCACCACAGTTATTTACTAATCGAGGATTAGTGCCAAAGCCAATTACTGATAAATTTACTTACATAAAATAAAGAAGCTATGCACCGCACAGTTTGATTTACTGTTGAATTAAATTAGCTGAGCCTAGACCAGCTGAGCTACAAACTCTGCTAGTAACTTGTGCATAGCAGGTGTGAGGAACGTCCAAATGGTGAACTAAGAGGGAGGGCAGCACTAAAACAGAACCATAGGTTGTTTGAGTCTTGAAAATGAATAAGCCAGATATGTGAAAGCAGTAATTAGTGCAGATCAGTCCAGGCTGAGACTTAAAACTATGTTTGAGAAACTGGCCCCTTGGCTAATTATGAATCTTTTTGTGACTGATGGAGTTGCCTGGGGTGTCACACCAATCTACTCTCAGAGAAACCAACCTGGAATACAGGGCGGCTAATAAACTCCCTGTTCATGAGCTGCACATTCATTTGTGCATTGACCACACTTCTTAACTCGATTTGCCCCAGC
This sequence comes from Hoplias malabaricus, assembly GCF_029633855.1. Classification (NCBI taxonomy): domain Eukaryota; kingdom Metazoa; phylum Chordata; class Actinopteri; order Characiformes; family Erythrinidae; genus Hoplias; species Hoplias malabaricus. The sequence continues at coordinate 21,287,447 of NC_089812.1, read as the reverse complement.
AGGGATGGCACAAGGGAAAACAAATGAAGAACGAAAAACAAAGAAACAAAACAAACTTCTCCTACATTGGTCCATGAACAGACCCCATTGGACATGCCACAAATGCTTAAGCTCAACATCATTTTGAAACGTTCAATAAACAAGTCTACAAAATGTAGAGAGGAAGGATATCCACAAGACAGTATAACACCCCCATCATGTGGCTGATCAGGACTACTAGATGAGAACTGCAATGGTTTACATAAACCTACCACACAATCAATAAATGGTGCCAATGAAAACATCATCTTGAAATATTTTTTTTACAAGAAATACAAAAAGCTTATTATTAGAAATGCTAGGCATAATGCATTTAAAAGTACTTATTTATATATTTTCAATTAGAGAGAGTCAGGAGAGAAGAGAGAGAACACATTTGCATTGTCATGAATTCATAAATATCAGGTGAGGAGCCAGACTCGTCATAAAAGTGTGTTCATTTAATCGGTGTACTGGAGATCCAGATCCACTGTACCATCAGTGACCACCAGCCTCAATCTCTTGGGCTTGCGGTCCGTCAGTGAGGTGTTTTGCGAGTGAGAGGAAGGAAAGTGATGGGAAATAACCGAATGGCACGCGGGCTGCCCATGCTGCTGGGAATCCTTAATTGCCTGCTCTGCCAGGCCTTTAGAGGCTGCAAAGCTACCAATGGAAGGGGAATGTGAAATGGTAGAGGGGGCACACGGTTCTAAAATGAGCCTCCCCTGAGTTCCTGAAGGCTCCATGAGGCAATGGTACGTGTAATTCGTGGGCACAGACGACGAGTAATTCAAGCATTCGCCGTCTTCGCTGTAGTCCAGAGTGACCGAGTGGTCCCCGGTGAAGTTCACGACGTAGGAAGGGTGAGCCGACTGACCGCACACAAAGGAGGAAGGCTGAACTTTGGTCGCTGGGACGTCCTGGGCCTCAGGGGCCCTGTAGCCCACTTGTGAACTGCCATGTTGTGAAACAGCTTGTGAGAGTGAAGAGCTGAAGTTCATGTCTAGGGGATCACAGTGTGAGAAGCACAGCGGATTTCTGTCGAGGGGAAGAGAGAGTTGAGAGCTCTGGCTGGGAGCAACTACAGCGTGAGGTTTATCCTGCCTTGTGTTTTTAATGTGTGGTACGCTGTGATTTGGAGTGCTTGCACTAGAGAAAAACGTAGCAGGGCCATTGGAATTGGTGTCAATCCTAAGGTTTTGTGGCTTTTCAATAGGTGCAGTCCTCACAGCACTTGCTAGATGTTTGCTGGAGCTGAAAAAGTAAACTGGGTAAACTCTGTCGGTCGGAGGCTGGAGCTTAGGCGGTCCCTTATTTGGCGTAACAGTCTTTGCGTCTCTCCGTGCATTCTCAGAGTATCTTGTATGTACACTCTCTGCACAGCCCGTGGGTACGTCTTTGTGACTCTGTGAACCTGATGGACCTGGACTAGAGTCAGAAAGTTCAGCCTTGTTATTCTGAGGCTTTGAAGAAAACTTAGTATCACCTAGCAAAGAGTTTTTACAAACATTCTGACCATGTCCTCCTTCAGATTTCACCGAACTGTTCGGGTTCGGGAAAAGCACAGGCTTCTTCTCATAGGCTCGGAGGAGTGCGCTGCCAAGGTTGAGGTGCCCTGGCAGTTCTGAGCATGAGGTGGCTTTGCTTCCTGTGTGAACAGAGTGGAAGGGTTTCACAAGGTTACCCTGTGATCCAGCATTGTACAGACTTTGCATGGACTGGCCCAAAGTCAGAGGCTGCAGTTTATTAGCAGAGCTCAGGAAGTTGTGTGGCCCATTGCTTTTGTCCTTTGTTTGCATTTTGCTAAAGTCTGACTGTGCTGACAGAGTCCTTGAGCTATCAAGAAGAAGCTGCTTATCCTGAGACAGTGAGCGAGTGAGGGGGGGCACCATCTGCTTTGAGGATGTACCAAACATGATCAGGTCCCTTTGGTTGCCTAGCGTTTTATCTGTCAAGCAGAGTGGTGTTGTTGGGTCCTCCTTGGTTGGGAGAATCACGTTACGTTTTGAAGAGACAACATCAGGGTAGAACGGGTTTCTTTCAGAATCTTTGACGGCTGCTGAACTCGCTGTGGAACAAAATGTCTTGTCTTTGGAAGAGAAGTAGGGACCACTGTTTATTGATGGTGTTTCATCTCGCGTAAGGCCAAGATCTGGGAAACTCAAGTCTTCAGCAGTACTAAAGCTACTTCCCGGGCTTGAGGAGCCAAGGTAAGGGGTCTCGGCATTCCAACCGTCGGCTGGACTTTGGGAGAAAGGGCTACTGAAAGACCCAGTGTTATGTGGTTCCCCAGAGCAATAGTCTGTTAGTGAACTTTGTGCTTGTGTTTGATCATAGCCTTCAAGATTCAAGCATGGAAAATCTAAAATGTCCTCAGGATAGTTTGAAAAGTTGCACTCTGTGGTGAAGGGGGACGTGGGAGGAGACAAAGGCTTGGACTGAACTTGGCAGGAGGTAGATTCACTTGTGTAAGCAGGTATACTCCTTTCTAATGGTGGCTGCTGGCTCATGGCTTGAAGTTTCGAGAGGCTTTTGTTGATCTGGGATAGGTTGTGACTCAAGCCAACCTCACTCGTGTCTTTGCTCTCAGTCCTAATGACTCCCCCTGTCCTAGATCTCTCTGCCCTTTCAGCATTTTCTAACACGTTTGTTTCTTGACCTCTCCCAAAACTGCTAGCGAGACAGGTCGCTTCCATCAGTCCTTCAGCATACGGAGAGTTCAGAGACAAAGGTGAAAGAGATAATGATAGAGGTAAAGGTTCTGAGTTTAGTGCATCTTTAGAGAAAGTAGCTAGTGCTTGGTGCTGGCAAGGAGATAAACTTTCCTGTTTTACTTTACTCACGGGCATATCTCCTAAGGCTGACCTCTCAGGCGGGACGCATGTCAGCAATCTTGGCTCACTCAGCACAGAATTTCCTGGTCCCTTGTGTCCATCTTGTTTCTGAGCTTCACTGCCTTGCATACCTTGAACCTCCCATCTGCCCTCAGCCCTGCGGCACAATTTAATCAGCGGCAGCGGCTTAACGTCAGCAACATCTGTCTCCTTTTTGATATCTTTCAGAAGCAGATTTGGTCGCTCAAATACCCTACACACCTCACTTTTACCGGGAGCATATTTTGGTGGTCCACCAATTCGCTTCTCCCTGTTGATGCTAGAAACTGGTAGCCTTTTTTTTCGTCTCTTCCTTGGCTTGGCTGTACTTTCTTTTCGGCAATGTTCCAAGACGTCATGCACAGCTTTGGTGGCTTGCTCTAACCCTACACTCTTGTCTGCCTCTCCATGACCCCGAATCCTCTCCATTTCTAAATTTAAAATTGCAACAGAATCCAGAATAGCCTTAAAGGGGTCCAGCTCTTCGCCGCATGGATCTGGACCTCCCATTTCAGCTGCACTATCCCCCCGGTGGAGCCCACTCTCCATTTCCCATTCTGTTCCCCTCTTTCTTTTTAACCGTATTTTTAAATTAGAGCTTTGCTCATCTTCTGTGCTAATGCTAGACTCTTCAGCACTCAATTCATTTCCAGCTGCTGCATTTTCCCCCATCTCATGTGAAACCTGTTGCTGTTCAACTTCTTCACTACAATCATTCAGTTCTTGCTCACATTTTCTCTGAGGTGTTTTGTTCACTGTATCTACTATGCACTTGTTGACAGGTGTCATTTTAGAAGTCGTAAATGCCAATTTCTCCTCTTCCTGTAGGTTACCTGGTCTATTTCTGTCTCTGAGTATTCGAGTGTTTTCTTGTGCTAGTCCAGCTCGAACAATTCTGCTTTTTCTGGAGTGTAGCTTTTTTTGCGCTAAAGTTTTAGATGACCTTGCTGGCGCATGTTTAAATGCTCCTTCAGTCTCTGGTGAATCTAAAGATAATGTCTGATCTTCACTATCCACACTTATTAAATTAGCTTTAGGTGACAGTAACCGACTGTCCAATGTGGTGTCCACATGTTTACTGGCACTCTGTGGCTCTGCTGCAGTTACAGGCATATCCTGATCTGGATCATTTTCTAGGGACTCTCGAAATACCCTTTTTTTTAACGGGATGCTGCTCTGGGAATTGTGGTCCAGACCACCCTTAACAGGAGAAAGGGATTCAGATGAGGATGGAACTGCCTCTGACCCCCTCTTTTTGACCATTTGCGCTCCTCCCTGGATATGCTGGTTTTGTGCATTATTGTGTGTAACTTTCTGAGTAACTGTCTCACTCTTCTTCTTCCCTGGATCACTGCCTGCATTCAAGTCTTTCCTCTCGTTACCAGCAACAAGGCTCCTCAAACGTTTAATGTATTCACTCTCTTTTTTATTCTGAGCTCGCCGTGAGACACTCCTTGGTATGCTACTCGGTGCTTTGCCATCCTGTACATGGCTGATCATCTCGCCGCTAAAGTTCTTTAAAATATCAGACAATAAGACTCTTGCCTCCTTAATCACAATGGCTTTTCCCCCAATATGTAACAAAAAGTCTGACTTCTTTTGCACAATATCTTCTCTTTGGCCTGTTACTTCTGTCTGCCTTTCAACTGCACCCTCGTCCTTATTGTCCCCTTCAGCCCTGGCACTCACACTCTTTGTATGACACTTCATGGAACGACCTCTTTTATTAACAGCCACTAACTCATTGCCCTCTGTCAAGACCTTTTCAAGGCTAGCATGAGCAGAACTAACAGTGAGTGTTTTATCATTGCTTACTTTCTTTCCCTCAATTTCCTGTCTGTCATTATTCCCCTTGTCCTCTACTGGTACATCCTGCGTTTCCTTCCCACTATGCTGTAGTGTAACAGCACTGCTGCCTCCTGATAAATCACATGTCATTTGTAACCTGTCTGCACTTCCCATGTTTACTGGTGTGAAATACATTTCCCTAACCCCTTTCTTACCTGCAGCTTTAGCCATACCTTTGCTTCCTCTGCACTTTGATTTCGGAGGCTCTGTAGCTGCTGCTGTGACACCTGTGCCTTCTTCACTGCCTACCTGCTGTTGATCTGCTTTACCAGCTGCTGCCTCTCCTGGAACAGACACTCGTACCAGACTGACTTTAACATAACGCCTCACCCCTGAAGACAGAGACACAGGAGCGTGACTGGAAGAAGGGGGCAAGGAAGGAGTAACATCGCTAGTGCCAGAAGCAGCACAAGTCCTGTTTTTTTCTGCTCCTCTTTCCCCTGAGGTCTCCGAAGCAATTGGGGAAATGAAATCCCCTTCCTTAGCAGCACTACAGCTGGTGATGTGTTTCTTGCCATCAGCCATCTCCTTGTGACAATCCCCTAAGCCATGCTGTGCCTCATTTTTGATCATCCGTGAGATCCGTGTTTGTAACGACTTGCCATTGTTTGCTTCACCCTTACAAGTGTATTGTCTGTTGAAACGTGACTTATTTCTTCTAACTGAAACGCACTGGATGCCTTTTCTGATCCCACAGCTCCCTCCCTTTTGATGAGGACAAACTCGGCTGCCCGTGCGGAGCTTAGAGGTCTGTTTGATCATTTTCACGCTCCGTTTATTTAAGGGAGAGGGATTAGATCGGTCAAATGCCAGGACACCTCTGAGACGGCTGCGAAGCATATTCCTGGTCCTTGTAGAAATGGTCATCTGATGAACAACCTGAACCGCTGCAGCACCCAAATTCCGTCCCTTAACTTTAGGACAGCCTTTTTCACAGGAATTCGAAACTGAGTTTAATGTGAAGGGTTTTAAGTTTAAATCAGCAGCAGTCCTGGTGCTCAAAAAGTCGTTTGAGTTGTCTTGTCCTTCCTCATCTCCTTTTAGCTCAGTGACCATGAGTGATGGAAGATCCAGTCTGTTGTTTTCCCTCCACTCCGGTTTTGGTTTCTCACCCTCAATCTTTTGCAGAAGAGCTCTTTCTTTGCTTGTAGGGTCCTTGCAGCTCAAGAGGAAATCCACACTGTGATTGTACAGGCAAACATTTAAGTCCTTAAGATTGAAACGAGTCAGGGACGATAAGAGAAGACGCTGTCGCCTCTTCTCTGCCTGTCTGGCTCGCTCCTCCCTTTTCCACCTCTTATTCTTTGTCATCTTACTGTTCACTGTAGGGGCGTTTCTCTTCATCTGCTGGGAAAAGGAATTCCTCACAGAGCAAGCTGAGAGACAGGAGAGGAGAGGGAGTTAGAGGCAGGGAAAGATTTTCATATTTTAAAATTTGCAGCAGGAATATGCCAATGTAAATGATCATATATCTAGGTGAAAGACAGAATTTGCATTAGGATACTCTATGATGAATGGGTATGTGGAAGAAAATACCTGGATTGGTTACAGTGAGTGTACCGTTCCCCTTTTCTCTGTTGAGTCGCAGATCAGTCTCCCTGAATTTATATTTCTGGCCTAAAGGGTCACTCGGGCCAACCCACTCTGGAAGCCTTTCCAGTCTGTGCCTAAAGAACCCTTCTCCTCTCCTAGAAAAAAATTATTAATCTATTACCACATTAAAATGGAGAAATACATTTTTTACACAAAAGATTTACTAATTAAATAAATCCTGATAAGAATAAACCTACACACAGTGTTTAATAAAACATATTTTGATGACTATAATGTGTCTGGTAAGATCAGCTCATAACAGAAACTTCGATCCACACCCATCTGTGGCACCTCACCTCTCACAGGTGCAGCATTCACACATCTCATTGTCTTCCCCAAAAAAGCTGTCACCATAGTAACAGGTGATCTCCTCCCCAGGTGAGATGGGCCGGACCACTTTCACACATGCTCCATTCTTATCCCCAGGTACAAACTGACACAGGACATGAGGAGAGGAGAAAGGAACGAAAGGCTGTTTAGTTTTGAGTGTTTTAAAATGAAGGGATCTGTCCTCTGTATAAAAGCATATGAACATATAGGCTCCTGTTTAACTTTAAAAAGGGGACATATTATGACTCACTTATTCAAAGGATTAGCACATTGATTTGGGGATCTGGTGCAGCTACCAATGTACAAACTGTGAAACTTAATCACCCAATCTCCCCTTGTCCGAGCCTGTCCAATCACAGTGCTGGGGCAGTGTTTACATGAGAGTTCAAAGATGAGGTTAAATGGAGCAAAACAGGCGAATAGTAATAAGACCACAGAGTAAAACCACAAAAAACAAGAACGGAGAAGAAAGAACTGAGCGAAAAAACAAGAGGTTCTGCTCCTTGTTGCTGTGCGCTCGTGGTCGGGGTGAACAACAAGCAGCTCACTATCTTTTAAAGGAACAGGCGCTGAAAGTGGGCATTCTGAACACGGCTGTTAAGACAGGGGGAGAATGCTGCTGTAGGGTTTAATCTTTGTGGTATTCTGACCAAAGCAGGTCATCGAATTTTCATTAATACTCAGAACTCTTTCCTTGTGGGGAAATAGGGGTATAATATGTCCCCTTTCACGGTTAAGTCCTGTTAAACAAAAGACTAGAACACTGGGCATCTTACCTTACAATTCGGCCTGCAATCTACAATTGAGAAACAGAAAGTGAAGCGCGTTAAACACAAGAGAAGAGGCTTCAGACTCGACTAAATTTATACATGAAACAACCAGTCAGCCAACATTTCTATATTGTTGCAGTCACACCAAAACAACAAACCACAACTTGACAGAAGCAAAAACATACTTCTAAAGTATATTACGGGCCTTTTTTGGAAGATATGTATTTTATTTTTATTTACATGTGATATCATAAAAGACATCAACTTTGGAGCATTTTCTAAATGTGAGTATGTATGTGACTGAGTGATATACAAGCCTGGTCTATGAGGCGATCTGCATCAAAATGGTTTTTGTTACAAAAGGATAATGAAGTAAACGTATGCATGGGCTCTCACCGTGGTTGATGAAGGCGGCAGGGCCAAGCCAGAGCTGTGCGCATTGTTTCCGCGTGGAGTACATTACACTGAAGTCGTTCACTCCTGTTCTGAGGACAGCGCTGTCGTCCGGACTCAGCTCAGCTATACAGCCCTGCAGCACCTCCACACGCTCTCCGACAGACCTGAACACACACACACACACAAAAAAGAACAGGTTGAACTCAGTGCCGTATACAGTTTGTTCAGTATCCTTATGACATTCATGATTTATAATACAGCACATTATTTGCTTCATCATACACGTACAATGAAATTCAAGTTACTCACAGATATCTGTCAGAGCAATGAACATACTACAATAATAATAAAAAATCTTAAAGTATTATATTATGCAGGGTACATGATTCATTCATTAATTCATCTTCTCCAAGCACTTTACCCTCTTCTCGGGTGGGTCCAGAGCTTCCCCAGAATCATTGGGTGCCCTGGAGAGGGGGCCAGTCCATCACAGGATATCACACACTCTCACACACGCACACACACACCCGTGGACAATTTCACACTGCCAACCGCTTTACCAACATGTCTTGGACTGTGGGAGGAAACTGGAGCCCCCGAAGGAAAAGTTAGATGATGATATATTACAACATTACCATACTATGCAACATAATAGTACTTCAGGCCCAGTACTGAGAACCCCATCATTTATTAGTATCATTTATAAATCAATGTTAAAAAAATCAACACCAATGAAGTGGAGTCTCACCAATGTCTTGTTGCTGTGATTTTGGCTCCGTTGGTTTCTGAGGAATAGCGGTCACACGGCTCAATCTGCACGCCACTGTCCAACAGGAAGGCAGTGAGATATCGATACATCTGAGAAAAGACGCATAAGAAAGATACTCTTAAAAAACACATTAAAACAAACATTCTTCTTATGCGTCTCTAATGACACGTTCATAATCGTCTAAATACACAAGAAGAGCGACAGCTTTGCATGACTCAGATGCAGATAAAGGAGAATTCCCCTCAGGCTCAAAGGAGACAGCTCTTTTCTTTTGTCAACAACAAATCTCTAAAGACAGGGCACACACACAAAGCAGCAAGCCATCATTAAGTTGACGAACAAGTGACACAACTGCGATTTAAATGAGGCGAAACTGTGGGTAATTAAGAGAAGAGAGAGTGAGCCAACTTTTTTTTTTTTATTATTTCTTATAAATACACACATGCTGTCTAAGGAGCTCCTGCCGGTGTGTTCCCAGGCTGGTGAAGTAGCCGCTGGTCCATTCCCCGTCCAGAAGAGCATCAAACGTGGTCTGGAAGTCCCTGGTGCGCTTGAACCGCAGCAGAGTCTCTCGCAGGTAGCCCCATCGCCGGATCTCTGGAAGGGGACTGAGGAGAAGATAAACTGCTTTAATAATGAAACCAGGACACGTGATGATGCTTTAAAGCTCAAGATGCAGACATTTTCATTCAAACATCAAAATATAAACTGATGTTTTATTCACATTTTAGGGTATTAAAAGGTTATGACATCAAATATAATTAAATAAAAATTGGAAAAAGGTGAGTTTGTAGTAATTTCTCATCGAGAAACTGGATTCAGCCGTCTGTATCTGCAGGGGATTTGTTCCCAGACCTCCTGTGGATAGCAAAACCCTTGAATGCTTCAATTCCTTAATTTAAAAAAAGTGCCATATCCTGTACATTGAAGTAGCCTTGTAGATATAGCATCATTTTATGTTGTTAACAACTGAATGTCAAATCAAATTACACTTTCAGTTACATTTCAATATATTTCAACAATATTTATAAATAACAAATACTCTAAATAAAATGTCCTTTTCTCATTTCAAGTAGAATTTACAAATAAAACAATTATTTTGAAAAATAAATGTAAATAAAACCTAATGACTTGTTTTTTAGCTGCAGTTGACTTTATTGCTTTTCCATAACGAGTATGGAAAATACAATGGCTCGTATTGTGCAGTAAGATAAAGTTCTGACTGTTGAATTGTTCTGTTTTTCCTGAATATTTCGTTACATTTGGCTGAACATGCAGAGACAGGGGGACACAGGGGGGGCCAATGTACCACAAACAGCATTAAAAATGCATTAAAATGTATGGAGTCACACTACTTTGTTCATAACCAAAAATATACTTTTATATATTCCAAAATGAAGCCATCATTTAAAACCTACAGAGTAGCTCATAATTAAACATTCATTGTTTATCTGTAGCAGATTTGAATATAATATTTCCAGTCTTCTGAATATGGTGTGGTGCCCATATTAGGAATTAAATATCACCCCACCGCCACTCCCATATGTTAAACATTAAGCTATTTACTACACATTCACTCTTGAGTCTACATCACATTTATTCACCTCAGAGTAACTCAATTCAAAACTAGATCAAGGCCTTACGTAATTCAGATCCATTTCTGACACTACAGGTCTATGGAGGGAGAAAATAAATAGATAAATAAATAAAAAAAACCTTACATCCCCGGTGTCAACAGCTTAGCAATATTAAGCGCACACACACACACACACATATATATATATAAACATAAAATGAATGTAAATCTCTTACCTTATGTTCATCTTATGGGTGCTGAACCCCAGCAAGGGGTCCAGCACCAGGCTTGTAGCCAAGTCATCTGTCTCACACAGCTCTCTCACGCTCATTCTACTGGACCCTTCCATGTTTGCCCACCATCCACATGCTGGAAGAGAATTCAGAGAGGTTACACAACACCGACAGCATAAAACAAGGCCCAAACAGACCACTACACTTCAACACTGTTCTTGATTACCAATTCGCATCACGATACATTGATACTGAGCTGTACAGGCGAACCAGAACCACAATTAAAAAACAACATCAAGCTGGTTTAAAAATCTGCTTGAAATCCAATTAAAAAGGAATAATTATTAGGGATGCTCTATGAAAACAGAGGTACAAATAATAAAGTAACTTTTTTGTTCATGTAGCACCTTGAAGTATTTTTCATGAAAATTATCAAATGAAACATCTATGTAAATCTGCAATAGCAACAGGAAACTTAAAGATATAGAGCAAGTTAAAAACAGAGCCAATTAATAAACTCATTACAAATTAAGGTTTTAAATAGTATTATGTAACACACATATTAATTAAAACTGAAATACAAATGGGAGAAATACACAAAGTACAATGGCAGGTCTGGATTTTTAGGTTAACTGTATTTGTAACCATCAGAGTCTGGGATCTGGGAGAGCGGTTAAGTCTTTGGTGCTGGAGTTTTAATTCAAGCATTTTAAAAAAACCCAAGCTGAAGTTTGACAGTCAAAAATCTATTAAATAGTAATAAAGTTACTATTATTAAATCTGTAACACTGTGTTTACAGTGACTTCTCATCAAGAAGCTACATTCAGACCTTGGTACCTGCAGGGGATTTGTTCCTGGACCGCCATCGCTATCAAAATATATGAATGCTCATGTCCTTTATTTATACTCTGAAGTTTTATTTTGTTCTTAGTGTATTAAAGTTTGTTTATTTCATGTTGATACACAATCAATATTTTTCTAACGCGAGAAACACATCACAAGGTGTTTAGACTGCTGATGGACCCCTGGATGAGGAGAGGAACACCCCCCCCCCCCACCACCACCACCACCCTTATCATCATGTGCTGCTTGTATTTTATTTTATTGCCAGCTATTTTTACACAAAAAAAGTCCTGATTTGACCTGATTTTTCGTTTTACAGGTTTGTTTAGGTTGGGTGTCCTCAAAAACAAAGGCAAAAATAAACCATTTGAATACCTTGGAGTACTCGTAACAAACCACTTCATTTTCCATTCACTTGAAACATGTCACTTTAACTCTACAGCAGCCCAGAACAGACAAATCATACACTGACTCTTTAGACAGTGCTTTTTACATTTTTACATTGAATGAGCAGCTTAGACATAGAGGGGACAGTGAGGGGTATTCAGTTGGCTGCAATCTGCTTATACCTGGATTTCTCAAAATTTTCCACACTGCACCTTTAAACACTGACCCATATCTGTTCTACGCTCATGACAAGCAATAGCAAAGCTTTGATCTAAGATATACACACGTTTTATAAGCTGTGAAGTCTGAAATCCTAGCACAAAATATCTCAAGCCTTCAGCATTTACCCCAGTGGTCTCCAGCTCTCGAGGTCTAGCTCCCTGCAGGCTTTAGCTCCAACTCCTCCTCTATTACACTATACGCCCAAATGTTTCCACACACCTGCTACTGGTTCCTCTAAGGCAGCGGCTTCCAAACTATATCAGTCTGAACAACCCTTTGTGGACAGAAAGTGGCTCTTCAGTCTGATACACAACAGCAGTGCATTATACAGAAACTACAGAAGTACAGACTCACAACAGTGAGAAATGTGTGTACAATACAAATACATCAGCACTTCAAAATGATGCTACCTAGACAAGACAGCATGAGGATTTACAAATACAGGGGACATATAAAAAAAATCACTTGCTTGGGGTTGAACAGGGCTATTTAGATGGAGAGAACAATGCTGTGTGGTTTGGCCCTTTGTGAAAAAAGTGAAAACATCAGCAAATAAACAGATGGTCAAAACAGCACTTTTGTTTTCTTTTTTTTTTTTTTTGGCTGATTTGGGGTGGGGGGTGTGCTGAGTGAAAAACAAATAACTAAAAATTTCACTTGTTTCTTTTCCTGTGCTCTCCGCTCTCCTGCAGCGGTCAGTGTGGACACGTTCAAACACTTAGAGCAGCTGTAGTAAACACTCAGGCTTATTAAACACTTTGATAAACACAGCTGTGTGTTTATCATCATTTGTGTGTTTAAGTCCATCCCAAATCCCAATTATAATTTAAAAACACCCTTTAACTGTATCCCAATTGTCTGTGGTTATGTCCTAATAAAAGCTCTGAATCAGTAAAGAGCTGTTTTAAATAAAAAATTACAAACATTTTTGGTTTTCAGGCACCTTTTATTTCCTGAAGTTGGGTTTTGTCCGAGCCTCTTCTTTTTGGCGCATCACTAAATGTTCAGTATAACTTCCACTGGCAGAGTTTGGTACAAAAACAACACCAGTCTACAGCTAGCGTCTTTCAGCAGCATCTGAATCCTTTACAGAATGTAAACGTACATCAGGAAAAACCCTGTCCTACCACATCTCTGTACATTTTTCTTGTAGCTATGCACTGTGCACGGTGACCTTAGGCTCATGTGCGGCTGTGCCAAAGTGCCCCTTGGCCATTCTATTGGTCACTACAGAGAACACAGTCGCTTCAGAACATGTTTGATCAGCTGCATCATGTTGGAAATTAACCCTGCAGGAAAGCTGGTGACCATAGTCAAGAACAGATGCACCTCTGACATTCACAGAAATAGTGAACAACAGTGCACACTATTAAAGATAACGACTACAGTAATAACTGCATGACCTAAAACATAACACAATATAACTAGAGATGCACCGATATTTAATTTTTGAGGCTGATACAACGTCCAAAAATTAGCCTCTTGGTATAGCCGATATTAATAACCAATCAATATATTCTCGCAATTTCACTTTGGATTAAAACAAAAATTCTTTTCATCGTGGGTGCTCATAGGACAGTCCTTCTCTTCAGTTTTTGTACATTTCTGTACTTTTTAATTTTATCCTTAAGTTTATTAGGTGTAGTTCATTTAAACTTTATCAAAGGTTTAGTGAAGGCACAGAAATGGTTTCTAGAGCGGTGCTGATTAGTGCAGGAGAGTGAGTGAGAGGGTGAAGGACAGAGTGTGTGTTTGAGTGAATGTGTTTAGATCAGTTTTCAGGGGTTTTATAGAGGGGCTCCTGCACTGTGGTTGAGGAAGGTGGTTTAACCTGCTGTGTGTGTGTTGTTTACCACACTATCTGACAGTCGCTGTGACTTCCCATTAGTTTTTACCCTCAAACTGACAATAAAGCTAAAATCCTTTGTAGCGAGAAGGAGAGCTTTAATCCCAGACACTGTTCTCTGCAGAAACTGTGCAGACATAGTTGTGTATTTTGCAGGTGTCAGTGCATATGCACAAGCACAAAAAGGCACTAAGTTATAACTAAGGTGTAATATCAGCTCATCAATTTCATTATCAGACGGATAACAATAACTAAAAACATGCACATATCAGAAAATAATGTGATGCTAAATATACTATTATAAATAACAAGTTATTATTATTAGTGGTAGTAAAAGTAGCAGTAGAAGTATTCTGCTGTGGGAGCTCTAAAGTTTGAGACCACCGTTAACCTTCACACCATTTTCCCTCAGGTTAATCCCCATGAATACAGACCCTCAGCACCCACTAGAAAAACAGCTGCACGTGTACATGCACGAACCACTTCACTCACCTGTAAAGGACATTCCCCAGCTTCCTCTATTGTGATCAGTACACATTTGAACTTCCACTTATTATATTAACAGATTTACCCATGCAGTCATCATTTACTTCGTCATCTACACAATCTGCACTCTGTCAACGGTCAAATATAGAGCCGCGTATCTCCTGAAAAATTACTTTTCCAGTGAAGGTTAAAAACACCATTGACTCACAGAGTAAGATGATGTGAGAAATGTATTCCAAGTAGCTCTGGACTGTTCCTACTGTTCTGCCCCTTATTATACTTCCACACACAACTTAAAAAGCAGCTGGTATTTTGAAACTGAGTTTACATTACGACATCACTGGACTAACTGAACTCACCACGCACTGCAGCTTCTGTAAATTACTCACATATTTGTGTCTAATGACATATCTTATTTACTTTCACTCTCTAACAATTAGGTCACATCCTCCACAGGAAACACAACTCCTCACTGCTTACTTGCTAAATTTAACGTATGGAAATTAGAATAAAATATAATAAACATAAAAAGTGGCTTGTGCAAAAGTAGTCTACAGATTGTGTTTTTTTTACGTTTTCTTAATGTTATTCAACATATAAACAGGCATTTTGCATAAAAAGGATGGAAAATGTTATTTATACTCTACTAACATACTATATATGTTATATATATGTATGAGAAATAATCTGACCAGGGCTTTTCAAACTTTCCTGTGTATTTCAGCTTTTCAGGCGCTGTCCTGATCTCTCAGTAATGCATATTTACATCAGAGGACCTCAGCAATCAGGACACACACTGTCACAGCAAGTGTATTTTTGATTTGGTTTCGTTTCATGCAAACACACCTGCACCGAAAGACATTCATGGAGTTGTTTAACAGATCAGTATTTGAGTTAGATAACTTAAACCTAAAGTTGAGGAATGTCTGTAGGAATGTCCCTCGGCTGCTCCTATCGGACACATTTGACTTGAGGGTTTAATTTGTGAGAGGCACTGAACGATACTGCTATCCTGCTTTGTAGGACAACACTCTCCCCGTGATTTATGAGTTAGCTAGATAACTTAAGCCCAAAATTGTGCACTGTCCAACAGGAATGTCTGTCGGCTCTGTTCCTGTTGGATACATTTGGCTTGGGGCTAAACGATAAAAGTAATCAGGCTAAAGATAGGAATCCTGTCTGCAATTCCCTCGTGGTGCTTGACAAACAATAATAAAATGTTGTTTTGTTGTTGTAACAAGCTGACACGTTATGTGTCCCTTGTTTATTTAAGGTAAATTATTAATATACCTCTGTTTTTTTAAAATAATAAACCAACTTTAACGCTATAATTGTTTTATCTAAATCCAGCCTTGTCATAGTTATATAACTCACAGCAAAAACAAAATGAACAAGCACAATTTAGTTACGAGAAACAAGAAAAAAAAGCTGCAAAATATTGGGGATTTTCCTGTCCACCTTAAAAGTTGCAGCAGTCCTCAGGGATAGAGTACAGGCAGCTAAGAGCGGCTGCTGCAGCATTTAAGGTGGACCGGAGGAATGAGCAGTTGGCGAACAGGGCTAGCTTAAGACTTATGTAGCCTGTTACTGAGATGTATATTACACCGCCAAACTGGAGCTAAACATACGCTTTCAAGCGTTTTTATGAGCACATCTGTTACTATTTTTATCCAGTTTTTCGGGGACTAACCCTAGGAGCTGCTGCAGAGACCGCTGGCCTCGCTTCGGCGGCAAAGAAACGGCTGTTTTTTTATGAACCCGAGCTCTAACAGCAGCTTTAATTAGATGTAGAAGATAAAGAAGGTTGTAAATAAATGTGTTATAAATAGTAAAAGGGCTTTACCTGACGGGCTTTCGTCGGAAACCGTGGAGAGCTCGTCCGTAGTAAAATATTCTGTAGCTTAACGTTAGCCTTAGCGCTGAGCGCCTAACAATTGTTGTGCTCGTCCGCTTCTTTTGCCTAAATGTTGCCCCTGAACTGCCTCTTTATGAACCTCATTGCATTTTTCAGCCTATCGATGTATAAACGAGCTCCTAAAACAGCACACAAAATCTTTAAATACGGCGCAAAATCGATTGTGTATTTTTTCGTAGCTGGAAGTTGGACTCTGAATGAGGGTGGACTCAACGCGATGTCCGCTGTCCCGGCGCTGATTGGTCCGTTCTTGAAATTGCCCTCCGCTTTCTGCACTCTCATTGGTCCATTCGCGCCGAGGTTATGTTTGACCACATCCGATTCGTCCGTGCTCGCATTAGTCTCACCCACTTTCCTGGGGCCCAAGCTGCTTTGGCCCACAAGGACATTGCCAGTGACGGAGCCGTGAAACAGGGGCCCACTAACTTTCACACAGCGCTAAGTGTTTACACTGCTCCGGGGGTGGGTCTCTGAGTGAAACCTGGGTAAACCAACGCTCATGCAAAGAGGGTAGGTATGTAGTAGTTTTTAAACATCATACTTACACCGAAAAATATCATTTAAAAATTACTATATAAAACGTACTATTTTAAGTATAAATACTTATTAAAAAGTCCAAATATAACGTCAAAGTATTTCCCAATTTGATTGTGATTATAGTGTCAGTTTCCATCTTCATTGTTATCTCAGTGTCAAGGGCCAATCACATTAAAACACAAGTGGTCTCATCATCATTATAATCATCTTATCACAATTTAGGTTAAAACAATACAATTAATAAAAATAATACAAACAGCATGTACAAATACACTATCTTTATTTTCTACCCGGTAACAGAAAGACGAAGATCTGTGATAGTTTGGAAAAAAAAATACATAAAAAACAGTTTACTTCTTGCTTTTTGAAATTTGACCCCCCACCCCCACCCTGCCACCCTCACCTTAAAACAACTGGCTTGCTTTTTAAAATCTTACAGTTTAAATGATTTTAGTTCACCCAGCATCAGTGCATGGAGCAAAAGAACATCCCTGATTGGTTGTCAAGATCAAGAAAACAGATACATTACCTAAAAAACACTTCACTGCTGTCCATCAGGTAAAAACAACAGAGCAGAAGTTATATTAATAATAATAATAATAATAATTCTCTCCTATCGGTGATGCTGTAGTTAAAATAGAAATGTGCACACTCACAGGGAAGGTGATGACTGATGGATTGGGGGCCTTTTATCCAACGGCCCACCAACTTTACTAGAGTAACACTTAATTATTCTTTCCCAAATGTTTGGGTGTTAAAACTGCATTTAAAAAACGAGACTGTGAGCAGGTCCATATTAGCCACCAGCCCTCCCCCTCCACATACACCCACCATGGAATTCTCTTCCATTAATAGGCCCTACCCTTCCACAGCCAATGAGCTGTGAGCAAGACAAGGAGAACTGAAATTTCATTTTTAAATAAAGATAAATGTTTCAGCTGGTATTGCTTCTTGACTGCAACAGCCTTAGGCTCGTTTCCATCAGAAGCACCTTCCACCTCCTTTACACGCATATACAAGTCACATGCCACAAAGGCCCCTACCTCCATGTACACTGTCTACACATTTTTAGAAACCTAATAATGAATAGAGTCACCCAAAGATTCAGCCTGATTCGTTTCCATAGAAAAGCTCAAAACACAACTGTACACTATGGTGCAGCTGCAAATGAGCTTAAGGCCAAACTCAAACACTGGCTTGAGAAATACAGCTTGCATGTTTTGCTATTTGAAGGGAATTCCCCCAGTTCTCCTCAATTCCTGCTTACCTCAATCACTGAGATGTTAAAGCCACTCTCCACTCCGTTTTAAGTTTATAAAAGTATGTTAATTTTAAAGACACACCACAGAGTCTGTGTTTTTTACGCCAGTGTAATATTCAGAAATGATTTAAATACAAACAGTTTAACAGAGTTTAAAAGCTCTAAACATCTCCATCTACTGCTGCTCTGAGCTGATATTGCGGGTCACATCTGAGAATGATTGGCTGTGGCATCACTATGGCAACGTAAACAAAGCAGTAAGAGTGACAGGAGAGCGGGAAGCTAACCCAGTTAGCCTGGGATTGCACACCCCTGCAGCAGAAGAGTGGGGGGACAACTCACTATCCCTGTTGTAATTATAATGCAGTTCAAGTGTCTCATTACAAATGTCCCCTTGAGACACTCCTCCACTCCCAGCAGGGCTTTAGAGTCTAAATGTGTTGAAAGTAATATCTTTATTGATGGGAGGGATATATGTATCACTAACTCTGATTTGTTCTGTGGCAGACTTGAGGTCACTTACATCCAACTTATCCACCACCCCCTTCAAAACAATCCAATAAAAACTGCAGAAAAGTCATTCAAAACAGTTTTAAAATTTCTGTCATGACTAACGTCTGCATCATTCACGTCTGAGCACATTGGCCACCATTAAACACAGATCAGGGTTATGAGCAAAGTATGAGAATTAGTTGACAGTGGCTTTAAATTACTTTTCATTTCTGCAGTGGTGGTGGCAGGAACCAGGGGTCTGTCTATAAATCCACACCTCAAGGATAAGTTTAATGATGTTCTAGAGGTAACTGAAGTGTTATGTGTCTTGTTCAATGACTCTACAGTTGTATTGATCCAGACAGGGCACTGAACCCAGGTCTACTGTGTTGTCTTATGAATCGTACCCCTCTCCTTTAATAAACTCTTCAGACGTCTGGCTCCATTCACAACCATTGAGAAATCTGTCTCAGTACATTTTTCTAAAATGGTGCATTTCACAACAACTCACTTGGAAGTCATACCCTTGGTGGAATTTGCCTTGACCTCTGTTCTGCTGGTGCCTCTTTCTTTACAAAACTCGGTATGTTACGCAGTTGTGGCTAAAAAGGAGAAAAATGGACCCATGGCACTGCTCCACCCTGACAATTCATTCATTCGCATATCAAAAGTGAACTGCCAGGGCAGCTCTTTTACAGCTGACTGCTAAGCCATAATCCATACGGCTTAGTTTACCCAGCATCACTTCAAGGACTTTAAATTGAAATGATCTCAAATATTAAAAAAAAAAAAAAAAAAAAAAAAAAAAAAACTGGCCCCAAAAACCCTCAGGATCAAGCTGTGCAAACCACAAAGAACTGAATCTGAATCAGGGAAGAGGTATTTAATACGTGCCGAACCACTGCATCAGAGCAGCCTGTCCAGTGGGCAGCAGGGGGCAGTGTTACTGCAGCAGTTGATGCTCAGTCCTTGTCCTTCGGTGGATGTTGATGATGTAATGGAGCAAAGCCTGAAGTGGCCGAGGTGAAATGCGCCATCTGCCGGAATCAGTGACAGGAGCCCCACAAGGCCGGCCAAAGGATTCCCAAATCCTTAAATAATTACAGCAGTAACTCCGCTGTAATCCCAGTGAAACTTTAAATCCAGCCTGGCAACTCACACACAACAAATGGTCTGAAATAGAAGTGACGGTGGGAGGCAGGGACAGTCAAGGAAGGAGATATAAGGTCCCAGTCTGGAAAGTGAAGCAAACCCAGAGATGGGTTTAAATGAAAGTGGCATTGGAGGAAAAAAATGGATTGGGGGGGGGGGGGGGGGGGGGGGGAGAGAGAGATGGGAAGCAGGTATGGAATTAGAGGCTTAAAGGAAAGCATAAAAAGTGGGAGGACTGGACGCAGAAGGGAAGGAAAGAGAGCAGGGACAAAGGCGTGGGCGAATCCATATGTAATTTCAGTCTTTGTTCAACTTGAATGAGTAAAATGAGCCCATCTTAAAGAGATATGTTTAGCCTCTTCATACAGAACAGCACTGCAGCTCTGAATCAAACGTGGGGGAATATATACAGCACTGCTGGCGGAGAAAGAAGGGGCTGTGGGAGGGGTAGACAGGAAGCAGGATGGTGCAGGATGTTTAAATAAACAGTTCTCTTTATTGATAATCGACTTTCAAAAAAAGAGACTTAAAAAAAAAAAAGGAAAAAAAAAACAACAAAATAAGCAAGAAGTTTTTCCAAGATCCGTCTACAAAATAAAAAATAAAGTTTCAACATGATTGTTTCTCAAATATCTGGTTTTCTAAATGGAAAGTTATGCACCTGTGACAAGCTCTTTCCCTCTTTACACCTTCACGGCACATCCACCAGCCGCCTGCACATCTCCGCTACTCTCCCAGTGGAAAGGGTGTGTGTTTGTATGTGTTTACAGTTCAGAATCCAACTACCTAAAAGAGGATGTGCAGCTGCGTGCTCAGCGTTTAAAAACAGCACAAGGCCTGGCCTGAAAAGAGACCGAGCGCCTCTCTCTTGACCCCTCGCACGCCCATCTCTCTTCTGGCCATAAGCATGGCTCTTCTGGACAGAGAGACCAGGAGGAGTGGCGAGGGGAAAGGATGGGTAGAAGGAACAATATAATAAACCACACAGACGGTCCATTCACATTAATAACACGCATACGCACTCACACTGCATCGAAGAGTAAAGAACAACCAAAAAATATATAGAAAGAAGAAGGGGAAAAAAAAAAAAAAAAAAAAAAAAAAAAGAGAAACGACTTTAAACCCTGGGTACTGTTTTGCTTTGTTGCCATTTGGTGACAGAGGGGAAAGAAGCAGGGAGGTAGAGATTGGGGTAGTGATGGAGGGAGAGTGGGTTTAAAGGAACACTCCTAGGTTATTCAAACTAGTATCTGTCTACCAGACGCAGCTCATCACCACAAACAGCATCCGTGCTAAGAAAAGAACAGAGAAACTTGTTGATTTGAAGCACACTCTCAATCTAACAGAGAAGTTAGGATCGAAGGTCACGTTCTGTTGATTTTCTAAGTGAAAGTACACGTCCTCTGCAGTGAATAAAGTTGAGTCCTGTTTATTTGCCCAGTTTAACACATTTTGTGTACTGTTGCACACAGGCCACATTTTCGGCTCGTCTCCATGGTAAATTCAGCAAACGAACAGTAACGGTGCATTAAGTTGCTAAGAGGGAGGGTAAATATTTGGTGTAAATAAAATTAGAAAACAACAAATCCTCATTTGACTGGCCAAACCTGTGCACAAGACTTTAAAAGGCTTTACTGGCTTTCATTTCTAAGAGTTTAGAGTCCACAGGTTTTTCTGCACTCTTGAAAGCACGGATTAATAACTGCCCTCAGTGAAGGACCACACGCTGCAGACGTTCCAGACAGAGACTAGGCTAAACAGCACAGGAGTGTTCCTCTAAAAGGGGCCGGGCTAACGGGATGGTCCAGCGGGTGCTATTTCTTGGCTTTTCCGCCCTTGGCCGAGTTGCGCGGCGGAGTGACCGGACGCCCTGAGCCCATCCCTCCTCCTCCTCCTCCGTATGAGTACAGCTTCTTATCGGCTGGCTTCAGGATCTGAGAGAGAGAGAGAGAGAGAAAACAGAGGGGAGGGTGAGAAGAGAGCCTGCTTTTCTTTAGAGTTACCATATATAGCCACACACACCCACACAGAGCGAGGGAGAGAAGCAGAGCAAGAGAGAGGGAAAAACAGTGATGGAGGAGGGAGAGGAAGGAGAGAAACAGAGCAAGATGATAGGAGAGGGGGAGAAACAGAAAAAAAGAGAAGAGACAGATGGGGACAGAGCACTTCAGCATAAACACAGCTTGGCTCTACTGCATGCAGGGAGGGGGGGGGGGGGCACACACGTGTGCACACACACACACACACGAGAGTGAAGTGCATATGGCCCATTATGTACAACAGGCATACTTTACACTGCTGATAATGGGGAGCATGCAAGTAAAAAAGGTGGAGAGAAAGAAACCTGATCCAGTTCAGGGTGGAGTTATAGGGAGAGTATATTATTGTGATCAATAATGTGACATGTATAAAGACTGGCAGGTACTGCTCAAAATATGGGCTGATGTTTAAGGTTATGTTTTCATAGGGCCACATTCATGGCAAGAAAGGTAGAATAAAGTAGAAGGTAGAAGAAAGGTAATAAAGATGTTATTTACTAATAGTTTTATTTTAGATATGTTGAGTCTGCAATCTATTTAAGTTCATCATGTGTGTTGCTTAAGTTTTGTAACTGACAGGAATTTCAGGAGTGCTGAAATCTAATTCCACCAATCTGAGTGACAAATCTCACAAACTGAATTATGTGATACAAAGTGCTCATCATGGAAATGTATTCAGATGTAATTTAGACAATAAAAGTGTATAGTAAAATAAACCCAAACAAATTACCGTAATAGATATTTTTGCATAGTATAGATCTTTAGTCCTCATGCCAGTTGCTGGTGTAACACAGCCCTGCATGTTTGTACTGCTCTCTCTGTGCAGACACACCCTCTTTACCTCATTAAAGTCTTGTTAATTAGTGCATTAGTTGTATCAAGGATGTTGGAAACACAGGGAACTTGTATGTAGAGGACAGTGCTACTCCAGGACCAGGTGTGAGCAGTGCTGTTGTAGACCAATAGCAGCTCTATTTGTGTTGTTGTCCTTTACCTGGAAGGAGCACATGAGCGTCTCGTCCACGCTCATCATGGCTCCAGCGTTGTCGAACTCGCCGCAGTAGTTTGGAGCAGAGAAAAGCGTGACCAGCTGCCTCTTAGCAAAAAACTCGTAACCATCCTCGACCACCTGCAGGACAGGAAGAGCTTTCATCAGGGAGTGGACAGTGCTCAGCAGAGAGTGGTCTGCTCTTTCAGAGACACAATGCTTTGTGGAGGACCATCAAAGCAGCTTAAAAGAAATCTCAGGCTTGGAAAAAACACCTCTGTGCCTCCAGCTTTGGTCACAGCAGAGGCAGCACTGTGTGAAGGCTTAATAATAAAACAACAAACAGCATACGGGAGATGGCTTTTACGGGGATTGTGGTTTGGAGAAAGTAGAAACTTTTACAAACAAACAGAGTCTTGTACATCTCTTTTGTGTGTGTGTGTGTGTGTGTGTATATATATATATATATATATATATATATATATATATATATATATATATATATATATATATATATATATATATATATATAATTATTCTATCATTATTTTATTTATAAATCACACAGAGTACCCGTCAAAAGTTTGGACACATCTCCTCGTTAGTGATTGGTGGAGTCGAGCTGGTCACTGTATTGAACTGTGTACCAGCCCCTACCTCTGAACAACCCAAGTTACAGTCTCAGACACATTAAGAAGGAGACAGTTCTACATATTAACTCTCGACGAGGCCACAGCTGTTCACTGAAAACCGTTCCAGGTGACGACATCATGAAGCTGACTGAAAGAATGGCAAGAGTGTGCAAAGCTGTCATCAAAGCAAAGAGCAAAGAGCTACTGTGGACAATCTAAAGTATAAAACATTGTTTGTTTAACACTTGTGTTTACCACTGAATTCCATGTGTTCCTTCACAATTTTAATGTTTTCCACATTCATTTACAATGTACAAAGATACTTACACTAAATTACAAGTGACAGCTTAATAAAATAAAGATTAAAGTAATTTTTTGGAGAATGGTATGGTAAAATTGACTGATGTGGACTGTAGTGATCCACAATGAGAAATCTCAAACAAGAGATAAAAGGAGCACAGTGGCCGTGTACTGACCTGATGTGCCCTGCATATGAGGTCCATGTCGTGCTTGTGAAGAAATTTGGCCACAACGTCTGCCCCAAAGGTGAAGGAGACCCCGCGGTCGTTCTCCCCCCAGCCCAGGACATCTTTGTCTGGGTCGGCCCACAGCAGGTCGCATAGCAGGCCCTGGTCCGGGACGTCCGTGGGCCTCATCACACGCCTCACCTGCTCCATAGACTGGAGGTCTGGAGATAGGCCTGGAGAAAGCACAATCGCTGAGTCAGTCTTTCTGTGGGTTGATAAATCAGAAATGACTGTGAAAAAGTCAAGGCATTACGATGAAGATCCTCTAATTATATAAAAAGGTAATCAAAACAGTTTATTTATTAACTTATCTTCATGATATTTAGATTTTACATGAGATCACAAAAACCAGGTTGAAATAGACCTGGCCGATAAAACAGCTGCAATATACTTTGCAAACAACCCAAGAGTGCTCCTGCCCTGGCTCCTAAACAGATCCCTTCATAATGGGCTGTGCTACAAAGTGACACGCCAATCACATGTAGCATCTGGTCTGTGTGGAGCTTTTAATCAGAACATACGTAGTCAGGGAGTAGGAAAACAGCACTGCACACTGATTTGTGGTGAATAAAGTGTGGGGGTTTGTCAGCAGTGGAGTGATCTGTATGGAGCTACAAGTTAATTTAGCAGTTAGCAAACTGTTACAAACTTACAACAGCCCATACACAAGGTTAAATAATTTAAACTGTTTGTTACTGGCAAAGTCGAGTACAGCGGAGTCACTGAGCTCAGTTTGAGCAGCCTAAGCGTTAACTAGCATCAGCTAACAATACATACAGACAACTATGACAATACCGTCTCCCGACAGACCATTTTAGCATATGTATATTTATAACTAGTGAGGATGCAATGATAATGAAATGGCTTCAACTCTGTAAAATGTGGCATTTTAGTCTCCGAACCAGAGCCTCCACTGAACAATCAGAATTACTTTATTGGCCCCTGTGCTGCACACAGAGGAATTTGTTCTCCACCCAATCCGTGCAGTGAAACACACACACACACACAGGCAGTGAGCACACATGCCTGGAACAGTGGGCCAGGGGAGCAGTTTTGCGTTAGGTGCCTTGTTCAAGGGCACTTCAGTCATGACCTACCGGCTGTGGGGATCAAACCGACAACCTTCTGGTTACACGCTCAGTTCTCTACCCACCAGGAAACTGCTGCCCCTATTTTTATGGTAATGTTTAAGAATGTCTTCATGACACATAACATTATTTTAAGGTAACTCGGGCTAGACAATAAACCACTGTCAATATATAATCGCAAAATACAGTTTCAATAACCATATGATATGATTTTCTAAACATTTTCAGTACTTCAATATACAGTATATACAGCGTCTGTCACTGACTGATGGTCATTAGAGGGCACCGTCAGCCAAGAGGTTGTTGTTTGATGATGTTGTGTTCAGTTATTCACAGATTTTCTGTGGGTTTCTTTTGTTGTCGTTCATATCAATAATCAGAATTGCATCGTATCAACTGAACTTAACAAATATGTTATGATGCAAGTTTTGGCCGTATCATCCTGCCCTTCAGTGTGTCAGTTTCTCATTACCTTGGCTGGACAATTAAGTTGCTAATTTATATACATCTAATTGAATTTTCCTAATGGATTTGAGTAATTTGCATACTGTGGCTATAAACTTTGTTCTGACATTTGAAAATTTTAAATAATGATAATTCAAAGCATAAACATTTCATAACAATGATACAAAATAAAACGAGATTGGGGAAATGGAGAACAGAGTAAAAACAGAGACACATTAGATTAACTATAGTCTGGGCCAGATAATGAAGGGAGTAAAATGAATACAGGTTTTGTTAAATGTAATTATAGGGGAATGCAGCATACAGAGAATGACCCAGACAATCCAAAGAGATAACAGTGGCATGTCAATCCACAATGGCCTTAGCAATTGTGTAAGCTAATAATGAAACACTTAACACCATCTTTAGCACTGTAGACATTACACAAACAAATTCTAGCGCATAAGTCCACCACAGTCACGTGCAGCAACAAATTGAATACGGGGCCATTTGAACATCAAGACAGGACAAATATTAAAATAAATGCAGAGACATCCAGAGGCCACTGTCTGCACCCACCTCCATGGCAACAGAAAATCTTCTCGTCCACAATGGCTGCCACAGGTAAGCAGTTGAAGCAGTCTGTGAAGGTTTTCCACAGCTTTATGTTATACCGCCTCTTACCTGAAACAGCACAACGTTTAGGAGTTAGAATAAGAGTTCATGACATTTAACACTGATTTGTAGTCACTTTGCTCTCAATGAGCAGCATTTCCAGTAAAATGTATACAGTTTTCACTTAATGTATAAGAAATGGATCATTCATTCATTCATTCATTCATTCATCTTCTGTAACCACTTCATCCTGTTCAGAGTGGCAGTGGGTCCGGAGCCCATCTGGAGTCAGTGGAGACACCGCAGGAACATCACCGGACATAACACATACCTACGCACAGCAACTCCACCTTCAAACGTGTGTTTGGACTGTGGGAGGAAACCCACACAGACACAGGGAGAATACACACACACGCACCACACTCCTCAGAGGGTGACCTGAGGCAAAGATTGAACCCATGACACCAGGACCCTGGAGCTGTGTAGCAGTGACTCCACCTGACATTACAGACATTTATTTAAAAATAAAATAAAAATAAATAAATTAAATAAAAAAAAATCACTCCTGTTGAGATCTTTATGTTTAAGAATGTTTTCATGACACAGGACACGTAACATTATTCCATGGTATTTAGGGCTGGACAATAATCTAATATTAATATATAATCGCAATATAAAATATTTCAATAACATTCATTCATTCATTAAACATTTATTTATTATCGGTAACCCTTGTCCAGTTCAGGGCAGCAGTGGATCCAGAGTCTACCCGGAATAACTGGGTACAGGGTGGGAGCACACCCTGAAGGGGGCGCCAGTCCTTCACAGGGCGACACACTCACACATGCACTCACACCTACGGACACTTGAGTCTCCAATCCACCTATCAAAGTGTGTTTTTGGACCATGGGAGGAAACCGGAGCACTTGGAGGAAACCCACATGGACACAGCAAACGGCTGATTTTTAAACATATGTTCAATATATCAATTCACATTATGTACAGCATGTGTCACTGACTGACGGTCATTAGAGGGCGCTGTCATCCGCTCAGCACTCAATTTACAATGCAGTTTGAAAATGTTAATATTGACAAAGCCAAGAGGTTTTTATTTAATGGTGATGTCATGTTGCATTGAGTTCTGGGCAGTGACTTTTTATTGTTCATATCATTATCGAAATTATATCGTACTGACTGAAATTAAGAAATATGTTGTGATATTAAATTTTGGCTGTATCGTCCAGCTCTTCAGTGTGTTAATTTCTTATCATCTTGGCAGGACAACGAAGATGCCAGTTTACATAGGTCTAATTGAATTTACCTAATGGAGTAATTTGAATAAAATTTTAACCATTTTATAACTGTTACAAAATAAAACAGTGCAACAATGCTACATACATTTTCTCAATGTCTACTGAAATAAAATTTGTTTTGGAAAAACTGCAAGATGTGTGTCAAACCATTATTTTTTCCAGGGAAAATATTGAATGCCCCTATACACATGTTTGCAGTGACAGTCTGAATCTGTGGAAAACAAAAATGAAAGCCCTCTGGCAACTTTCCCATCAGGCTAAAGCTCTGCTCCTTGAAGGAAAGTGTCGACTCAAGTATAAACAATAACCACAGATCCCTCATCAATGGAGGAAAGACAACATGTAGCAAAAAGTGTATGAATCATTACACGCATGGAAATATATGCATTATTTTCACAATAATTGCAGTAAATGAGACGTCCAAGTGCGTGTGTTGTGTCTGCACTCACTGCATACTATTAGTGCTTTTTAACTGCGTGGTGCCTACACAAGAGTCGTCTATTCTGTTTGTCCCTGATTCATTAAAAAGAATGGAAAAGCAAAAAAGCAGAGTATAATTGAGCAGAACAGTGTAAGGACCAAGCAGTGGAAAAGTGCCCCAACCTCTGTATCTCAACGCTGCTTGTGTAAAATGGTAAAGACTAATCCCAGGCCACAGATCTGCTCCCTGTCCTCTGGCTGGATGTTCATCTGAATTCAGTTTCTGAACACTGGACCACAGCTCTCTACATGATATTCTTAACAGTTCATTATTAACATTGGCTTATAAAGATTTCTCTTTATCAACAAACTATACAGTTTTTGTGGAAAGCTTTATAAAGGAGTTCATTATAAAGGTTTTCTTTAATAAAGTTACTTTGCCTCTTCAGTCTTCAGATATATTTCATGTGCAGGAGTTCCAGAATAAAGAGTATTGTGAAGTTTACTGAAGTCATACTGACCAGATCGCTAGCTGGTCTATCTACACCTTGTATATGACAAAAGTATGTTAGAGTGAGCTCCCGGAACCCACTGAGAAAGACCCGAAGACTCTGCATCTTGAAAAAAAAAGAGCCTTAACTTGAGAGTTTATGAGAGGAGTCTGGGGCAATCTCCCACCATCTTATTGTTAATATGTCATTGATGCTGACATGTTAAATAAATCCAGACACATTCACACTGCCACTGTCAATGTCTCTGCTGTGATAAGAGCACTCAAGACAACACCTGTAATATCTGAACCAGCAGCCTTGTGGACAACATCTACTCAATAATGAATGGGGTATAAACGATGCATCAACAAACTAAATACTAAAAGATAGATGGAGGTCATGAAGTGACCAATGGATGGAAGTACAAGGTTGGAGTCGCTAAGAAATCGGACAGTGAGTGTATGTCCACTTTATTAAATGAGTCTATTGGTGAATGTTTCAGTTCAGTCAGGGCTGAGTGTGGATCTATAAAAGGGCCTTGAACGTAAAATCTCTGAAGAGGTTAAGTGCTTACACTCATCGTAGAAGCCGTAGATGCGGTTGATGGAGGCGCACTCGTGGTTGCCACGGAGCAGGAAGAAGTTTTCCGGGTATTTGACCTTGTAGGCCAGGAGCAGGCAAATGGTCTCCAGAGACTGCTTCCCTCTGTCCACATAATCCCCCAGAAACAGGTAGTTACTTTCCGGAGGAAAACCCCCATACTCAAAGAGCCGCAGCAGGTCGTAGTACTGACCGTGGACATCACCTGCATGGAGGACATGAACAGCCAATTACTTCAGACAAACGGAGAACAAGGAGTAAAAGACAGTCTATGTGGGAATTTATGTTCATGGTTATTAGCAAATTGCTACAGAGTGCCACCTGTTCATATTTCTTTGTAAATATTCGTATTATTTAATGCATTGTAACATTGTAACTGCAATTTTTCATGCTATTATTTTACAACTGCATATCCAGCAACACTGCTACTATTTTATAGTCCTCAGTATTAAAGGAAATACATTCTACCCATTTTCCACAAGATAAAAAACTGCTCTGGGGTCTTAAAGGAATGTCTGTGGCATTCTTTAATATAAACACAAAAAGTTTCAAAAGAACAGCATTCACCCCCACGTCATCCCGTTTAGAACGACTGATTTCTGCGTCTGTTCCTTTAAATGAAAATGAGCCACACACAGCTCACCACAGCCTCAACTGAGTACCAGCAAAAAGTGAGCCACACAGAAGCTCTGGTTTTAGCAGATTTATCTGTTGTCTTCTTTTTTTCCTTTTATTATTATTATTAATATTATATCATTATTCCTTATTTTTTCCTTTCTCTGCTGTTGCTGTATCTGTTTTACCTAGTTTAACTAAACCTAGGTTCCCGCATATACTCATGTCAGACGTTGTGACTTAAGAATCTCCAGGTGGTAAAATACTATTAATTCCCCTTATTATTTAAAATGGGGATAAAAAAAAAAGAGATTTCTGATATACGCAGTCAAAAAAAAAGGCTGTGTGCCATTTCGCAATTTGCAAGTTTGAATGTATAAATTACCATGCAAATACAAATGAAAATGTGTTTTATACACACGCAAAATCATAAATGTTTCTTTTTTACCAAATGTATTTTGTACATTTCTTTACATACAGTTATTTTTGTATTGTCTTCTATATTCTCTTCCTCTACAGAATATATTTGTTGTGCTGCTGTAAAGAGTAATATCCTGAGCCTCAGCACAATCTTTCCAATGCTGAGATGTCCTTGGCATATTATCTCTAGGACACAAACTCCAGACTCTGTTTTTTTAGCCAGGCTGGAGATCAGTGACCACTGAACTGGGAGCTTCTCTTTAACAGGACTCAAGCCATAAGCAAACAAACCAAAGTTCTCCCCATCTGGAAACATACAGGAAACAGTCTGACAGAACAGCTTCCAATATGAACTGGACTACTGTATTTAAACACAAGTGCAATATTTCAGAGCAGACATTAGGCAGGTTTTACAGATTGTGGGTTAAAATCCCCTTTGGCCTATTGAGAAATTCCAGCCTACAGGTTTACCGAAAACAGAAATTCAGGATTAGTCACCTTAGTAGATCCACCCACCAATCATTCATCCTCACACAACCCAACTATCTACACACATGTACAGGAGTGAGAGGCAGAAATCACAGTGGACCAATGATTCTGCTTTGTCATTATAATTTAGAATAAATTATGCTTGTTTTATCTGTGATTATTTGACTTATGTTCCGGTCTTTTTTATGGATTGCAACTAGGGCTGGACAATATGGCCAAAGTTTATATCACAATATTCGCCTTAATTTCAGCTGATATATTTCTGTATAAAAATCACTGAAAAACTCACAAAACAAACAAGAAACATGACATATCCTTCAAATATAAACCTCTCAGCTTTGTCAATATTAATATTTTTAAAATTAAACTTATAATGCGAGTGCTGAACTGACGGTAGTGCCCTCTAATGACCGTCAGTTAGTGACAGATAGTGTAAATAATCTGTACTGAAATATCGAGAATGTGTTTAAAAACATCATAGTTATTGAAACGTCTTATATTGCGATATACATTGATATTGAATTATTGTCCAGTCCTAACTGCAGCCAATTATAAAAAAGTGTGTAATAATGGACCGTTGCTGACAAGTGTACTAATCGACACCCAACAGTCATTGCTGCTGTAGACATTGTAGTCATTGCTGTACAAAAGCTAATATAAATATTTGAAAAATTAGCCACTTTAAGATTTTGGGGTCATGAAATGTGTGTTTTGCACTGTAGATAAAATGGTAGACAACCCCTGCTTTAGATTAACTTAACCAACCTTCATGATGTACTATTATTGCATGTGTTTTACAAAGTGTTCAATGATACAGTACGCCCAAAAGTTAGTACTGCGTCAGAGCATTAACAAATAAATGTTTTTCAGTCTTATCACTCTCCTGTCCACTCCTGCTGACTTTGTACTTGTGCATTTATTTTCCAGTACATTTGTAGAAAACTTCAGAAAACTAACCCTGAGTAAGCTGTACACCTGTTTAAATTTTTAGCCAAGCATTAACAGATTCCCAAAAAAATTAAATACAGCAAGTTAACAACTGAAGTATGCTGAAAACAATGATAATGAAAACAAACCACACACGCAGCTGTGTTTTTCCATCGAAGCGCTAGTGAAGGCATAATTTTTATTCCCCTCTGAAGTTAGTAAATGTTTATAATCCGCAGGTGACGTTACTAAAGCAACAGAGAGCTTTGGTTTATTAGCGTCCAGATAGCGGATCAGACGTGCTGTAAAAGCAGCGCCTGTTTATTCATCCCTGCCGGCGAAGGCTGCAGCTGTTCTTTACCATTTGCTCGGATCAGCAGCTGATGCGGTGCTGATATAAACCAGCGCAGTCGACAGTAACCCAGCGTCCGGACACACTCACCGCAAATTTTCAGTGGCGCCTCGAGTTCCAGCAAAATTGGCTGGCTGAGGAAGATTTCTCGAGACTTCAGACAGAGGCCACGGATCTCGTTCTCTGTCAGCTGAACATTCTTCCCTGGCCGAGAGCCCTTAACTGTAAACAGAAAGACAAAGAAAGAGAGAGAGAGATCATGAATATCAGGGAGTAGGACTGAGAGCATTCTACATATGGGAAGACTTAAGACTGAACATTTATCAAGCACTCCACTGACAATGTAAAGCATTAACAAACATTAATCAGCACATCCCAGGTATTAACATTTAGTGCAGGCGACCACACTTCAAGAATTTTAGTACACCTTTTAAAATTGTAAACATAATAAAACCAAGGAATGATTAAAATTTAGTATTTTTCACCGTATTTCTAAACATTAAAAAAAAAAAAAACTACACATTGTAGAATAATTGTGATAAGGAATTAAAAACATGGAGCTCAAAGTAACACCTCTGGCAGACATGCATCCATTTTTTGTTTTTGCTTTTGTCAACTGAGCAGCAGCAAAAAGAAGACACGATTGTTTTAGCAGTTTTATTTCTGTTTTTTTCTTTCTCCAGTGCTTTGGTTAAATTTTGTCCTTTCTGCTGTTGCTGTATTTGTTTTACATAGTTTAACTACACTCATGTACTCGCGTATACACAGGTCAGATGTTGTGACTGGAGAATCTCCACGTGGTAAAACACTAATTATTCAATATGAGGATCAACATAAAAATGGCTATTTTTAAATGAGGTTTTCTGATATACGCAGTCAATAGAAGGCTGTGTTTTTATTTCACAATTTGTGGAATAGCAGGCTCCATATGTCTAAATTACCATGCAAATACACTGACAAATTTGTTACATTAATATTTACGCACACACTCAATATTTCTCAAGTCATATTTACCGAATGTATTTTATACATTTCTTTGTACACCATTATATGTGCATTGTCTTCTATATTCTCTTCCTCTTCAGAATTCATTTGTTGTAACATCCTGAGAGTAATATCCTGATCTTTCCAATGCTTAGAAATCCTTGGCATATTATCTCTTACCTGTTCTGCTAAGTTCATATTAGCTCTATGTAATTTCAGACGAATTCTGAACACAGCTGGGAATTATTGTGTTGTGCTTTGCATGTTATTTGTGCCGCACCTGAATTTTAAAGAATACAGATTAAGTAATTGATTGTTGGTTCATAATCCGTTCAATTTACAATTCTTATAGCTTTTTTGTACCATGAAAATTGCTTTAGTGTTAGCTTTGTATGCGTTTCCCATACTTCCACACAACAGTTAATGTATGGAACTATACGATGGATAGGACTGTAAGTTTTCAATCTCAAATCACATTCAATGATCCAGTGAATACATAATCACATAAGATGGTAATAAACTGTCTAGCAGCAATAATTCATATAATGCAAGTTTTCAAAGAGTGAGATTATAATTTATAGCAGTGTAGGCCTGCAAACACCCCTGGAGTTACTCCAGTCCATCTGAACCTACATTTGCGCTGTGACCTACATGCTTGTGGACAGCCCACCTGCTGTGACCACAGGAAATCAGCTCTGAACACAGACTGCTTAAATGCTTGTTTGTTTTATACTAGAAGAAAGAGAGCTTCCCACCAACTAGGAAGCAGAGCATTATACTGTAGACTCTACAACATATAACTGTTAAAAAAAAAAAAAAAAAAAAAGGGTGGCTTTAATAAAAAACAGATTTAAAAAGGTATTTCACCCAGTTTTCCCCTCTTACCCACAAACATATTTACTTGTTTAAAGCTGGTATTGCATTCAGAAACATTACTTAGTTTTACAGTGGTTCTACAAGCCTAATAAAACCAATACATGAAATAATGGAAACTGCATGCAAACCACACATATGGTGTACACACTTGGTGTAGAACAGTGCACACAGCATGCTTAGTCATCAAACAGTTTGAGAGCACTTAACAGCTTAACATGGACTTGTTTATGTTGTTTAAAGATGGATAAGTGTCAATGGCATCATTAAGAGCAGGTAAAGCCATCCTGTTTGATCTTTATATATAAATGCATTCATTAGAATAAATCACTTAATCATAAAGCTTCCCTAAATCAAACAGCCCTTTAGAAAATTACTTTTTTTCAGCAGGGCTGACCTCCACCTGACTGGACTCTCAGGTTGATTGAAGAGAAGTTTATAAACAAACTGCAGCAGGTACATTCCTTCAGAGTTGTATTTTCAGCTGATTCTGCTGTACACAGTGATAAAGTAAATGCAATATTGGTTTATGGAACGGTGCCCTTCACACGCTGCTGTTTTCATGAAGGCTAACGTAAACTGAATGTGAATGCACTCTTCAGTCCACATCTGTATGACATGCACACACAGCCTGAGGAAATCAGCTCGGTGGGAGCAGCGCAGAGCTGACTCTGATCTTCTCGGATGGACAGCAAACACACACACACCCACATTTAGAGCTCTCTGAAGGACACAAATCACTGTAAACCCTGTATCAAAATCAGGGTTTTATTTATTATTATTTGCACCAATGGATGTTGTCTGATAAAACAATATTTTTTCTCTCTGCTTTGTAGTCAGTATTTGGTTTTTCTGCTAGTTATCGCATGTGCATAGGAGAGTGAGCACGTGAGAGCACGAGCTGTCTCTCAATGTGTTCTTGTGTGTTTTCCTGATTGATATCGCCTTCCACATAGGCCTGGCAAAACTGATATTATTCAAGAAATAACTTTAATTTACTTTAATAACTTTAATAACATTTCATGCCACTGATGTGGTGATAATATAATAATGTTTTACACAGTTTCAAAGAGCAATGAACTCAACAAAAATGTAATTATTTAGACCAGGCCTGGATAATAATTCAATATCAATATATAAATATTTCCATAACAACTACATGATTTTAAAACACATGTTCAATATTTCAGTATAAATTTTGAACTTAATACTGACAAAGCCCAGAGGTTAATGTTTGATGGTGATGTCATGTTTCTTGTTTTTTCTTGGCAGCATTCTGCAGCTTTATACTGTTTATGTCGGTATCAGGATTATATCTTATTGACATATTGTGATTTACATTTTGACCATATCTTCCAACCCTAATTTCATACACTGGAATAGCATATAAACATGTTAAAATATATTAAATAAATAAAATCACTGTTTTTAAACTATCACACAACAGACCCAGACCAGAGAACGGAGCAAGGTGAGCACTAATATACTGATGTTCCTACTTATGAACAAGAACATGCCTGTAAACATTTGGCAATACTGAGGCCTGCAAAAAAAAAAAAAAAAAAAAAAAAAAAGGTAATGTCCATATACTGCATGACAAGTCGATAATATATTTATTTAATATATTTATTCTGACAGGCCTAAGCTGCCCAAGTTATGTTCCAATATTCAAGAACAAACACCAGGTACAAGGAAATAACATTCTGTTCATGAACGGCCAACAAGAACCACCTGAGAGCCCCAGCATTCCCCTTCTGCGTCATGAATCTGTTCTTGCTCCTTACAAGAATGAACTTCTGCAGAACACAAATCCAATCTTTCAATTAACAAAACAGAACAGAAGTGAGCCAACAAAGAAAACCAAGAGCACAAGAATGAAAGAAAAACAACAAAGCTATAAAGAAAACCTGTCCTAACCATTCAAACATGACTTCAAGTATTTCCACATAGCCCTGTAAGGCAGGTGAATGTAATGCAATGTTATGTAACGTAATGTGCTGGTCCCTGAGTGTGTTTTGCAGATGTTTCCAGATTATCTGCTGTCACATGGTAAAGTGGCTATTTCAACTGTCTGGGCCAAAGCATTTCCATTTTGTCCTCTCTGGTATACTTATTTGATCCATCCATCCATCCATTATCTGTAACTGCTTATCCAATTTAGGGTCGCGGGGGGTCCAGAGCCTACCTGGAATCATTGGGCGCAAGGCGGGAATACACCCTGGAGGGGACGCCAGTCCTTCACAGGGCAACACAGACACATACACATTCACTCACACCTACACTTTCAAGTCGCCAATCCACCTGCAACGTGTGTTTTTGGACTGTGGGAGGAAACCGGAGCACCCGGAGGAAACCCACGCGGACACGGGGAGAACACACCAACTCCTCACAGACAGTCACCCGGAGCGGGAATCGAACCCACAACCTCCAGGTTCCTGGAGCTGTGTGACTGCGACACTACCTGCTGCGCCACCGTGCCGCCCTTATTATTTGATCAATATCATCAAATCTTCCCATCATATCCACAACCCTAATTTTCAAATACCTTTAGTGTTCTCCAATCTACAGATACTGAGGATAAAAGGTGAAACAACTGAATACTTAGTAGTGGACAACACTCGTGATTTGGTTAGGTGGTTTAGGCTTAACTACTGACAGTAGTGTGAAAGCAATCATTTAAATGCACAGCATTTGAGAATGAGATCCCATCCTGTGCCTTTAAAATTTGCTTCTCCAGGCAGCATTAGAAGTCTTTCCCAAGGGGATTTATTGGTACACTCCAGTGTTTCTGTCCAAGCTATGACTCAAACTCAAGTTAGCCACATGGAGGGCAGTGGTACTACACTAAACCAATACCTGTCTGGTCAGTAACACCACCATAGAAAATAATGTGTTTATACCCTGGGTCACTTTAATAAGATCAAAATAACATTTGTTATAACCAAATTTTGAACATGTCATCTAAATATACATTCATTCAGCATCTTACTGCTTCATCCTCGTTCAGAGTCGCAGCTGGTCAGGAGCAGGGTGCCATTAAAGCAGACCACATATTCGTCCGGTCACTCACACCTGTGGAAACCTGAATAAGCAATCAGACTTGCTTTTGTTGGAGGCCACTACTGTCCACAGAGCTGGAATTTACTGAACTAAAACATTAACAAAGTTCTCTTGCAGAAGAGAACATAAAAACATATATAATATCGACCAGCTCTTGTAGAGTATATCTTAGGATTTCTCTCTACTATCAACCTGGTCAAAAGATGCCTCAATGCATGTGCCTTAACAGCTTTAAATTTAAGCGGGATGCAGAGGACAGAAACAGAAGGGCAGAACAAGAACAGCTTAGCAAGGCCAAAAATAAAGAAAAGTTGAAGCTGATGACAAAAGGACATCTTGAAATCATGGGATATATCCAGGAATAGTAAAGAATTCAACTTTGTTTGCTCAGTCACTGTCACACATCACCTGCACTCAAAATGGAATCACACCAAAAGCTGCTGATGGTCTCTAAACATAGCAAGGCATTCCTTAAAACACTTATTATTTTCCAAAATCTAGTCAAACATCTAAACCTTCTTTGTATTTCTAGGGCTTCATCAAACAGTAAGAAACCTAGATGTGTTCAGAAATGTACTGCATATTTGATAACGTGACTAAGCTTGAACGCTGTCTGTACATTTCCAAGTGTGTGATATGACGCACAGGCTACAGACTATTTGGGGATTCAGAATCCTATACAAGCAATTCTGATTCTGCTACACTTCTGACACCAAGACCAGACTTTAGTATTGCCCCAGATCTTGTCCGAGTCTGTCCAATCACAGTGCTGAACCACAGTTTATATCAGAACGCTAAGACAAGGTCAAACACAGCAAAACAGACAATGAGCACAGAGAAATAAGAGCACAGAGTAAAAACAAGAATGGAGAAGAAAGAGAACTAAGCAATAATGGCTAAAAACCAAAGCTTCTGCTCCTCACTCCCATGCGTTCGGGGTTGGGGTGAACAGTGGTCACTCATTATCATTTAAAAAAAAAAACAGGTGCTGAAAGCAGCCGTTCTGTACAGGGCTGTTTGGACCGGGAGAACGCTGCTGTGGGGTTTGATCCTTGCGGGCTTTTGAGCAAAGTAGGTCAGAATGCAGGACAAGTACCATAACATACACACACAAATATATAAAGCAATGGCACATTTAAAAAAAAAGATTAAAAACCTAAATGTGCCATTTAGATCTGTTGTAAAACTACGGATTTAAGTTTTAATCTTCTACAGTCTCATGTAAATGGCCCAGAGCCAGATAAGGAAAGTGAACATTAGCTTGTCCTCACTGCTCCCCTGCGTTTCAGCTCATGTGCAATCAAGCTTTTTATGTAATCAATTATTCATGATGCAATACAAACAAACAAGCCTGGGGAATTAAATGGGTCAACCGATCCTGCACTCAGCAGCTCGCTCTCTTTGGGGAGACATTAATGTCTGATGTTCCCCAGGACGTCTGGGGCGGGGGAACCAGCACTGTCCAAACACACCATCAGCTCACACACAACACAAACCTTCCAGACCGGCTTCCCCAAAGCTCAAAAAAACAAACCGCTTGGCCAGGAGCAGCACAACAAAAGAGCATTTGTCTGGAAGGGGAGAACACCACTGCTGCTGAATAAAGCTCTGAAATGGAGCCAATTCATTTCATTTTAAAATGAGAAGCGCTGGCTCTGGAGAAGCTTGGTCTTCAGCGTGAGAGGGTCAGCTACAGGTTAACTGCAGCTTCCTTTTCTACTCATCCTGGACTAAAATATGCCTTCCTTCCATGCCTCCCCTTGCACGGCCAAAAGCGGCTAAGACAGGCCTGAAGTACAGCGTCACAAAATGAATCACAACAGTCAAAGCTTTGCTTTAAATATAAATTTCACATAGATGCCTCCAGGCAGGAAAAGACACTCCAGTGAGTCATGGATCCAGGTGGTTATGCAAGGCACAGCTTGGTGGAATTTGGAAAAGCGCATGTTTGTGTTCGATAAAAGGCTCAATCCCACCATCCTACACCTCACATAAACAATTTTTACCTACAGGTACAAAACCACAGATAGAACAGATGGTTCCGCAGCTGCAGCTGACAAACAGAGCAAAATAATACCCACATTTCTATAGAAGGTGTGTGATTCAACCACTGAATTGACCACACAACACTTGAAAATAACCACTGGCTACCCATAGAAGAGAAGAGATTTTAAGTTTAAACATTTCACATTAGCGATATAGTAAAGTAAATCATTAAACAAATAAAGGAGAATACAAGAGCTAAAGAGCTTTGAACACCCCCCGTCTAAACAGCTCTGTTCAGAACGGCCGCATTCAGCGCCCATTCCTTTAAATGATGAACGGCTCGCTCTTCATCCCGACCACAAGCACACAGCAGTGTGCCCTGTTTTTGCCATTTTCACTTGGTTTACACTCTTCTCCATTTTCACTCGGTGCACTTTCTCCAGGCTCATTGTATCGGTTTTGCTGCGAAGGTTCATCACTGTGATTCGACAAACTCAGACGAGGGATTCTGATTTAGCTTGTTTTATCCCATCCTCACAGAAAACAAACTGGCTGGTCTTGCATTTTGGTAGGAGCAAGATACGCAAATTAATCCACATGAACTGATCAAGTGATTTATTTTAATACCATGTCACATTTGAGAAAACAAAAGCATCTATGCCTAGGTCACACTGTACAAGGGAGTTGCAGTTCTAGGTGCTGGAGGCTGCAGTATTGTGCTTTAACTGAGCAATAACTCCATATGCAGCAGCTTTCAGAGTCACACGTCTTTGTTTTTCCTGTTGGCTTCACACACAAAGGGCTGTAAGACAAATCTGCTGTATTTGGCGGATATGGTCAAACATTTTCCCCATGATCCACTGCACAACTGCTTACAATATCTAATCCAGAAATTACATGAGAAAAATCCTTCACATTCTCATTGAAGTACATTTTTATTATTAAAAAGTTAAAGCTTTTCAATTCTAACCCTCACCCCTATCCTGATCGCTGCCCTATGTAATTCCTGCTACATTGTTTGAATACTTGTGTTAGAGTTATGAGTAGGCAATAAGAGTGGGAAACACATTAAGATTTTCAAAGCACAAATTCTGAATTTGGAGATTTACTTTATCTTTTACTGTCTACTTTTATACTAGGTGTTATATTTAATCTTACAATTACAGCTTCACAATCACTGCTATGCCCACTGAGCTGTAATAGGGAGAATAGAGCCTCTGTCGTTGCTACTCCAGGCACAGCACAGCAGAAACTGAACTATTTAACTTTTGGACAAGGGTAGGAAACCACGTACCCTTGCCCCCTAATTTTTGAGTGCACTGTAAGTGAATTATTCTGCCAAAGCCCAGAAGCAAAAACACCAAATCTTCCTTTAACATGTTATAGTAGCAAAAGTATAAAGAGCTGTTACTAACAGTTGAAACTTGAGGCCTACTTATTGTCTGTTTATATTCACATAATCATGCTGTTTCTCCATATCCTTTTTTATAGAGGAACCACAAACACAGCAGGTAGAGAACTGAATGTCTGACAGAGTCACTTTCCAGGGAGGTTTTCAGCTCACTGTAGGTGGAGCGTGTGGACTGCAGTGATTTGAAGATGTAAATGTGTGTGCGCGCGCGCGCGTTTGTTTTTAAGAGCAAATTCAGGGCCCGACCAATCACCGGAAGCCCTTCTGCTCAGCCAGTGAAAAGTGAGTATAAATAGGGTGGTGCTGATCGTCACTTTAAACCCAGATTAAGGACGGCTAAAGCCCTGACATCGCTTACTCTAAAATTAGCCGCGGGGCCAATAAGCAACCCTGAGCTTAGACCCAACGCAGGGGGTGGATGTGCACACTGCAATGATCTGAGGGCAGTGGGTAAACAAACACAGTGACCAGAAAACTCAACTGGTTGGAAGGTTGTGTACATTCAGTGAATTCACAGCACGTACAGAGCACACACTGCGTTGAAATTATTCTAGTAACTGGCACATAATGTGGGACATACTCTAACCTGTGTTTTGTGCCCAAACAGAGTGAGATTCAGGGGCATATTAATCCCATATGGAGGCACTCTGCACAACTCAGTCGGGCAGTATTTTGAGACTATAATGCAACACAGTGAATGTACCTTGGAGAGTTTACACTTTTAATTCTTACTTTTGTTCCTTCATATCCTCCTCCCCCAATTTTCCTGCCACTTTTGGGGATCAAACAAGTGACCTTCCGGTCCCCAGCCTGCTTCTCTAAACATGAGGCCATGGCTGCCCCAGGCGATTCTGGTGAGACACAAACAAACAACCTAATTCAAAAGTCTGTTGTAGGTTCGTGACCCACCAGAGGCCGTTTAAACATGGGAAGAATGCTGCTGTGAGGCTTGTTCTTTGTGGTATTGTGTTAGAAGTAGGTCACGGAAGTTTCATTAAGACCCCAGGACTGCAATCAGAAATTAGTTATATTCCACAAATGACCGCAACGTGGCACTACTACTGTTTTGCTTGTAAAAAAATAATACAGATCATGGAACATGAAAACATTGTGTTGTGATAAGATAACTCTGCCATATCACTCAACTGTTCTTATGGCTGTCCCGAATACCATTTTTAGGGCTTTGGCGCTTTAGTTAATTCGGCAAGTATTAGAATATTGTGTGTGTGTGTGTGTGTGTGTATGTGTGTTGTGGGGGTGTTTGTCTGTGCTGCAGCTCCCGCTAACTCACTCTCTAACTCACACATACTCTGTGTGGCTAAGGGCACAGGGTACATGAGTTACCCAGAGCTTCGCCAGAGGTGGTCTGGTAATTAACCGTACCTTCGTTATGCTTCGTTGTTGTAGGGTTTTAGGATCTTTCAGGATTCATTCAGGACTTATGTTTATGAGGCTGAATACAGGTGGAGTGCTGGGGGAGCAGAGAGGTTTTTTTACCGTTGTAGAGTCTGAATACAGATGAAGTGTAGCGTCGCCTACATTTATCCAAACATACGAATACCTGAACTTCAAAAAAAAAACAAAAAAAAAAACAAATACCTACCCAACGAACGAATGTCCAAACAGCCAAATATTCGTGACCAGCCTTGCCTGTTCTACAAAACATTCTTCTAAATGTTTTGTAGAAGTCTTCTAAAAAGGTTAAGCACAGACTAGGATCCTAATCCCTCTTAAATGGGTGTCGTAAGTCACAACCAACCCTTAATTGGTTTCGTACAAAATCAGCCATCACATGGACATACATGTGCACCTTTCAGCCCCCACAGGAAGGGGTCACAGCAAATCCAATGAAGGAAACGCAAGAGAAACCCGTTGCAGATTAGGAGCGCTGTGTTAAACCTGCCGTGGTATGATTTTCCAGCTTGGTGTGACTTTTACTGCATTCACCTGAATGTGCGTTCTACACATTTATTTGGAGAGGAAAGAGATTCGCCTGGTTTAGCAAACATTTTGCACTGCCGGAGCTTGGTAGTTCTCAAAATCGAAAAAATATAGCAAGTCACCGTAGTAGAAGATTTAACAGTTTGCATTGACAAACATCATAAATATTTCTGTACTGGTTTGCTGGTTTTGACTGGATAGCTTTTTTTTTTATGTATTCTGGATATATTTTAGAGCCTTGAGAACCTAG
Organism: Hoplias malabaricus; assembly: GCF_029633855.1. Classification (NCBI taxonomy): domain Eukaryota; kingdom Metazoa; phylum Chordata; class Actinopteri; order Characiformes; family Erythrinidae; genus Hoplias; species Hoplias malabaricus. The sequence goes on along the minus strand of NC_089812.1, from coordinate 21,245,434 downwards.
CGCTGGAAAATTATACAAAATTGTCTTCAGAAGTTCTAATCTGTTTATAATTCCACCAATTTCGATTAATCTGTATTTTTCTTTTAATTCTGTTAATTCCCACTTCATGTTCATGTACTGTCGGTTTAACGCCACCCTACCGCATATGTATTCTCCTGCCCCATTCAATTTGCCACATGGAGGAGAACCTAAACACAGAGGCTGACCTAGCAACTCGAGCCACTTATACCAAAGATAAATGCTGTGTCCTTTGTTTGGACAGGTTTTGACTTTAGTGAATATGACACTGAACAAGAAGTCGAATGTAAACATTGAGGTGAAAAAAAAAAAAAGGTACCTGAGTTAATAATTGTCGATTAATCACAATTGAGGAAAATAATCAATTAATCATGAGAGTGATTTAAAGTCATATCCACCAGCATTAGGGGAACCAAGTTAAGAGTGTCTAGAACCTGGCAGGTAACTACCATGTACGTCACGGGCCAATTCCCAAACCCAGATCTGGACTAATCCTTGTGCATACGAGAACTGTATAATTGTGAAACAATACTGATGTTGTATTGAAATTAATTCTAGACCAAGCCTAACCCAGGTCCACCAAACTAGCCCCATTGCACAAGTCAGAATGTACAGTTTAAAACAGAACTGTTTAAATGAGTGTCATGTTACTGCAGATGTGAACACATCACTAAACCAAACGCTAAAATTAGTATCACACTTGCATCTTTATTTTATAAACAGATATGGTCCAACATTAAATACTTCTGACCAAGCTTATGCCATTTCTGCTGTTTGCAATTTCAAGAAAACCAGATTATACTTTACCCAAATGACTACCTACTACAACAGTGATGTGTGTATTAAGTGATTGAAGGATCACCAGCCAGAGATGAGGACCGAGCCTTGCCATTGCCTGTCAGAAGAAATGGCAAGCGATGGAGAGCTCATTTGCATTAATTTCTCCCACACATTTTGAGACTAAATACAGGAAATGCAACATGAGTCATTTGAATTCATTGTTTGGAGCACTAGAAACACAAGGGAATGACGCAGGTCTTTGTGCACACAGACAGACACACACACACACACAAAATAAGCAGGAAACTTGTACAATTCAATACTCAGTCACTCAGATACAGCAAGGACTAAACACACTGCTTGTGACCAGCCATGTCAGTGTCACTAATCCACAGCGCCTTTTTTCCCTCTGCTCCTGAAGTGGATCAGCAGCCTTCAGCTCAGGGTAAAGAGCAGGGGGTAACAATCCTCTTTCATCTTCATTTCCTGCATAGTTAGCATTTCTTGTAATGGCAATAACACTTCTACGCGTGAATTCTGACAAATCCACGTCAACGCCACATTACATTCCAAATTTAATTAATTAATCTGATATAAAATTGGCACTTTCACCATCTCTAAAGGTTAGTAACCTGGTACCCTACACTGTAGTGGTAATGCACTGTTTATATTTCTGTTTACCGTGTAAATGTAGCCATAAAAGACAACACAATGCTTTGGGGTGTAAATTAAATAATCAGGAAGAAAAAAAACCCACTTGGGACATTAACATATCTAGAGCCCATCAACCCACAAACCAGAATACCCGATAGGTGGCCAAAACAGAAAACATGAAATAAAATGAGACACTGATATTGAGCTGCATCTTACACAGGGTGCAGACACTTTAGAATTGCCCCACCCCCTCGTCTGTACAATCCCAGCACTGGACCAACGTTTTAGTGAGAGAACATAGACGAGGTTAAACGCTGAAAAATAGACAATAAGCGCGGAGAAATAAGAGAACAGAGAAGAAAGAGAACCAAATGAAAACGGCTAAAAACCCAGCGTTTCTGTTCCTCGCACCTCACTGCTGTGCGCTCTGGGGTCTTTTTGAGGTTTATACAATTAACTCAACAATAGTTCAGTCTTTATAAACAATCTAAAAGTGACAAACTACACCATCACATTGTTTCTTATTTTAAAACTTAACAGGAGCATTTGTTATAGACACCTTTGAAAATAACTACTAATTAACCTTAACTAATTACCTGCTGCTACACTGAGAAAGTAACTTTATACTTTAGCTCAGATGTTTAGCTAGAAATGACAAAAACGACTGAAGACAAAAAATAAAAAGAATGGTTAACTCTCTTCAGACTGTCTTCAGTGTCAACAGTGGAAGCTCTGAGCTCATTGCAGGAAAGAAAAGGGTCAGCAGGATTACATAACCAGATATAAAAACAGCCATTATCAGTCTTGTTTATTCTGTGTCCTGCTTCGCAGACCTTCTCATGGCCCCAAGTGAGTAAAGACAACAATACTGTCAGCTGAAGGGGCTCTCAATCTGAGTGTGTACTGCATAATGGCCCACCCGTCAGACACACACAGTTTACTGTGCTAGGTCTCAACTCCAGACCCACTGCCCAGCACAGGCTGCAGTTTTCCATTTTCCAACAGCCCTGTTCCATCAGATAATTATCTGCCAGGATTACAAACATCAAAATCAGGCAAGATAAAACCCACTGGTTTACTGCCTTTCAGACCTCGGTACACACCAACAGTGCCATGTTGACCTCTTAATCTCTTAGGGTTGGCTCAAGGGTCAGATTTTCATAAAGGTTTCGTCTCATTTAAAGCACAATAGCGGCAGACTTTACCATTAGGTGAACTAAGGTGCATTTAATAAACCAGTGATTGTTCTATTAATATGCCTTTATAGATTTGGCAATTCTGAAAATGAATGAGCTGTAATTTTGGTCAAGTAAATTCTTAAGTTTTAAATGGGGGTGTTTAGCTTCTATAGCTGAGTTATATCAGTCAGAGCAACCCAAACAAGGTGCTGTGTACATAACAGTCTGCTTAACGATAGTCTGGCTCACTACATTTAGAGTTTAAACTTAGGGTCAGATCTCCCTGGATTTGGTTATAAAAACAGCACAGGACCTTCATTACAGTTTCATATTTTATCATGTTTGATTTATAGAAATTATATCATTAAATCATTTTGAGTTGCATTTATGTATGAAGAGTGCTACATAAAGATTTATAAAAAAAAACAATCACAATTTAAATCCCAATCACAATTAGATATTTTCTCCAAATCATTCAGCCCTAGCTTTGAATAACCTTTTTAAAATCTGTAACAACGTCCATGTTAAGAAATCACACAGGAGCACTTTAAAATTTTACACAATAAGAAAGCCAGAGTGCTGCTTGTTTATGACAATAATTATAGATACGATTATTTGTCAAACTTTAAGACGATGAATATTTAAAGCAAGTATTCATTTTGCCATAGTAACAATTCGTTTTACTGACCAAAAAAACTTTTTAACAGTGGGTGCCAGAGTGAGTTGGGAGTGGGAAGACAAAATGTAAATATGATTTCTAAACAGCAGCACGAACATTTTAACACACTCTTGGTTTCATAAGTATTAGAAGCCAAATTGTAACTGAAAATAAAATTTGATAAACTAGCCAGACCTAGGACAGTTCTCAGTGCTAAATTTATTATGAGGTTTCATGGCAATAATCTGGATAATATGATTCATTATATTATCATTAGGAAAGCACACTCAGAATGGGATAAGAATCGTAATAAAATTTAGCCAAATCAAATTAAAAATCTGGGTATAAAGAAATCTTATTCATTCTCAAAAACAGAATGTTACCCTAATAATTATTATTATTATTCCACGTTTACATAACTTGTTTTATAATTTAAATAAAATTTTTGTGGTCTAAAAATACAGATACATACATACATACAAACACACACACAGCCACACAAAAACATATACATACAGACGAATACAATATCTATGGTTGAATATTTTACTATTTCTAATGCTTTTATACATTTGTTATATTTTAACAATATCTCAGTAAAACCAACAACTATGTCTAATCTCAATGTGCATTTTTCAAAACCCTGAACAATGAATTAGACTTTAAATATAAATAAATACAAGCACTAAGACAGAATCCCAAGGTCAGGCACTTATGCCTGTTAAGCATTGTATCGGTCTACAAAAGGGATGTTTAAAAATAATTAAAGCTACTAAAAGCTTTCAATCAAAACACATAGGAGATAAAAAGCACTGCTTGCTAAAACCTTTTTATATTCATCCATCACATGGGCTTAAGCAGTGTGCTGAGCTGATGCCAGAATCTGACTCAAAAGCTCATACCATCAGCTTCCATCCTGTCCTTTCAGATCAGAGAATTTCCTCCTCGTTCCACTGAGAGTAATGGCAAAGGATCTCCACTGAGACGGAGACTCTCACACAGAAGTGCTCCGTAAAATATGTAATATCAAAACGTGTTTAGATATACACAAACAAAAGTGATCCAAACATTAAGACCACCTGCCTCATGAACACTCAGACTCATACAAATCTGAAACGAAGGGTATTAGTAGATAGCTTTTTGTCCCTTTGCTGCAGACACAGCGCCTACTTTTCTGGGAACTCTTCTTTTACACTAGATGTTGCATCATATTTGGGAGAATTTGACAGCATTAAGTCATAGACACTAGAGCACGACATTTCATCTCAAAGGTAGTGGACGGAGATCAATCTATCCAAGCACTACGTCTCCAGAAAATCTTATTTAGTGTCATGTATTTTCTAAGCAGTTTATACCTCTTTGTGCAGTTAAATGCCCTGTCCCCTTCAGTAGCCAAACTTGGCGATGTTCATGATTATAATTTAACATAATTCCATCAACATTTCCTCACCATTCGCCAGGCTTCTGGTCTGTTTTTGCGCTGGAAAAATGCCCAATGTTTGTACACAGATGTGGTTCTGTAAATGGGAAAGCAACTGACTCTGTCCGCACAGGCTCAAGCTGTCTCTCTCTCAGCCACGGTACAGAAACTTCAACTGGAGAAATTTGACAGTATGTTGAAAAGCATGAGAAGGGTTGAGGGTGTTGCTCTATACCTCCATAGGTGGTTAATATTGACTCATTTGTGCGGTTTCAGGTGTTACTTGAATAGTAAGGTGGCACTGACTCCAAATTCAGGAGACTGTAGCTAAGGTCTAATTAAAATAATTTCATACCAGAAGTTGCTTATTCAAACACATTATTCCACATTAAAAGATGCAGAACTTCTGAAAGAACACAAACGTTATGTGAAGTTTGTTGTGCAGTGAGAACAGTGGTTCTCCGGAACAGTCTCCAGATTCTATGTTGCTTTAAAATTAGCAGTACGGTAACCCCTCGTTTTTCGCGGGGGATGCATTCAAAGACCACCCGTGAAAAACGAATTTCCGTGAAGTAGAGGGAATATATTTTTTTATGTATTTAACGAGTATTTGGACCTTTAAAACCCTCCCTGTACTATTAACAACCCACCCTTTGCATTAAACAGCCATTCTATAATGTTTTTCAGCTGGAACTACATGTGATATCCTACCAGTTTCTTTAATAGAGTAATTCCTAAGCTGTGATTTGGCATAAGTAACTTTCACTCGGATATGGACACGAACAATACGTAAGAAATACTTGTAAATGATATATTTTGTCACCTACAGGCCTAGTCTAATACATGTAAATAATAAAAAAGCCCCCTTGAAAACCCGAGAAGTAGTGAATCCATGAAAGATGAACCGCGAAGTAGCGAGGGATTACTGTATTTGCTTCCTAAAGGAAGTGTGTACAAATATTTGGGCATACAGAGTAGATACAGAGGACACCATTTGCCAGGTTCCCAGACCCAGACTAAGCCTAACCCTTTTCAAAAAGGCATGTTTACTGCACTCGTCTCAGAACATGCTCACAAAACTGAACCCAGTATCAAAAATCACAACAACTGAAAGTGTGTGTATTGTTACGGTATTAATTCTGCTCAACAGGTGGAGATCTGATATCAGTAAAGTTTTCTCCCCTGACGCAAAGTTCACTGACCTGAGAGTAGCTTTAAACTTCAGGCCTCAGCTGCGTGACCTCACTGCTTGCTTTAGTAAGAGCAGAAGAGCTGCTCATAGAGGGTGGCTTTAGAGCAGACGGTCCGGTTATGCAACACAAACCCTGAAACAGGTTTAATTACCTGCTCGCTCGCTTTCACCCTCCTCCTCAATTAGTCCGCACGCTCTATCAATCCACTGCCTGGATACCATTAACACAGACAGCCTTGGTCATAAAAATGAATTGTGATGAAGTCAGAGCTAGGCAAACACTGCAGATCAGCTGCTTATATAGTAATTTTTCAATCTCAGAGACATGCTTTTCTAGGTGATAAAATTTTAATAAAAGTTTACTACATCTTTTGAATGCACAGCATCACTGTGATGAACAGACCAACATTCCACTGAAATGTAGGCATTTCTTCTCCTGTAAAGTTACAGTTTAAGACACGTTTTTCTTTGGATGGCGACAATATAAAAAAACTTAAACACTGGATTACTATTATTATTATTATTATTATTGTTGTTGTTGTTGTTGTTGTATTTTATTGCATTATAGCTCCTATTTTTAGTTATGCGTAATTCCTATTTGTTAAACTACTTATTTAAATTGTGCAGTAACATGGGCAGGGTAAAAACCCATTTCAAATGCATTGCCTGCAGAGGATGTGATAACAGCATCAACCAAATGTTATATGGAAATGGAGATATGAAGAATATAAAATGTTATGCAGCTGATATCATTAACTGTCATTAACCTGTGTTTGTGTCACAAAGTAAACATCATTAGAGGGCACTTTCGTCAGTTCAGCAGTCAAGTTTTAAGTTAGTCTAAAACTATTCATATTGACAAAGCCAAGAGTTTGTTTTTGACAGATTTTCCATGGCTTTTTTTTTTATTCATATTGATATCAGAACAATATCATATTGACCGAAATTACGAAATATGATATGAATTTCGGCCGTATCGCCCAGCTCTAGGTTATAATCTACTAAAAACATTTATGGGACGCCAACACTGGTAAGAACATTCAATGTCTGCCGTTACACACCACCACAAACAAGAAAGCTCAGCCACAGAAACCTGTGGCCATTGGAGGCCCGAAATTAGGGCAGATTCATGAGGGAACACTAATATACAAAAATTTTAATTTGATATTTAGTGTATTCTGGCATTAGCACCTAAAAGAACAGCATCATCACTTAACATTAACAACACTTCTCTCATCCCTCCATTTCAGAAAAGGTGAGAAATGCAACTCTAAACGCAGCTGTCGCTGTATGTTGCTTTTGCTTTTCTCCTCTCAGGCTGATTTGTCACAAGACACAGCTAAGCAAACAATCCTGCAACTTAATCTGAGCTAACAACATGACGCATGCCAGAGACACCAACACAGTACGGATATCTGTGCTTAAGAACCACCAATGGTGGATGGAAACTGTTGACACAACCAATTAATGTTTGCAAAACTACAGAACTCTCATGCAACAATATATGAACACATACCTAGGTCTGTGTTTATCTCATCTTGCCCGCACACCACTGTGTAACATTGAATAGGTTTCCTGACATTCTGTGCGTGTGCAGATATGATTATCTTTTAAATATGTTTCTTTTAAATCTTTAATCTTGTCTTATTTTACTTTTCACTTACTTACAATATAATTTCTGCTTCAAAATGTAACTGGTCTAAGCAGGCATATTTGTGTTTTACACACCCATTTCTGTCTATTTAATTTGGTTTGAATTTTACCTCATGTACTACACTATTTACTACATGCTTTGTCTGCACTCTTAAAAAGGGGACATTATTTTAAAAATATAATAATAATTAAAAAAAAGCCACTCATTCAGTAAATGGGCACATACACAAAGTCCACAAACACCACTTTGTAAAACAACTAGCCAGCTTTGATTTTGTGCTACTTCAGACATATACAAGGGGGCGGGGCAGCAAAGTCTATCTGAGTCTGTTCAATAACAGTGCAAAAATATGTTAAAAACAGACACAACGAATGTAAAAAGAAAGGTGGTCACTGAGTAAAAATGGAGAAATCGAGATCTGAGAAAAAAGAGAACCGAGCAAAAACGACTAAAAAATAGAGCTTCTGCTCCTTGCTCCTCACTGCTGTGTGTTCGGGACGGGGTGTACAACGAGCGGCTCATTTTTGCCCATGGCAAAAATGCAAAATACAGAGTAGCTGTTTCATATGATATTTTCTTCTCACAACTTATTATTATGTACATATTCTCATGATGCAAGCTCACATTAAATCATGTTATGCTATATGTTATACAAAAAGAATGTTCAGAAATGTTTTACTTCATGTTTATGTTAATTTTACTTTATATATAATGCTCAGTATCACATGTTTTATTCTATTGGACATTCCTGTGGATTGAATTATGATTTCAAAAGACAGAATCGGGATGACGTAGAGAAATGTGAAGTTGGGTTAGTTCATTTCACTGGTGTTCAGTGCAGTTAAAGAACAGCACAATCATGTCTGCTCATATTATTGATTCATTTACAGCTGCATTGGGTGTGTGTGCTGACTTTGTAGCCAAGACTCAGTTGTAAATGAGACATACATTTCATTGTGGCTACCTTGAGTAATAAAACATTCAATTAAAAAAACGTGAAATGATAAATAAAAACAGAGTTCATATTTGTTTTTAGTATTTTAAAGGGAACACATACTGTTTTTTTGTTAGTTCCAACTTACAAGCAATAGAAAAGCTAAATAAAAAACATTATATTGATTAAAGAAGGATCTTAATGTATTGTGATATATGTTTGATATAGCCCAGTCCTACTCTAAATTCAGGTTTGTGTGTAGTGTTTTCCTGCTACTAAGTAACCAGTCTGAATGGATCACACGCCACCGTGCCACTCTGAAATCTCACAAACTTTCGCAAATTTGACATTTTCTAATTAAATTAATTAATATACGAACACCACAGTACTCTCACACAAAATGTAGGAAATTTGCGAATGGCTACACCTGGCATACAGCATTTTCCCCCACATTTCACTTCGAATATAACCACATAATCAGCAGCACCATGTTCATTATTAAGCTTGTCGTCATCTTCTCTAATTAAGGATGAATACAGTAATGGAGATCATGTGCTGCCTCCATTAGCCTTCAGCCGTCCTGCTTCTTTAGTGCAGCCTTTCAATGTCCCTCTGATGTAACACATGCATTTGTATCTTATAAAGAGCCTGATTGGGTTCTGAAGACCTGGTGGGATCAAGGAAAACATTAAAACAAGGAGGTACCATCCACTTCAGTGAAGCATAGGTTATAAAAAACACCTGAAGGTCGTGTTAATAATTTTGACCCTGCATCGGACGTAACTGCTAATTCAGAAACTAATGAATGCCTGATTGCATATTGTTTGGTTAGCATCATATGCTTCTCTTCTCCTGTGTATTTATTGCATATCCTGCACACTGTATCTGCACTTTTTTTAATCCTGTGAATGAGCTACTGTTTTGTTTTGCACCATGGGAACATTATTCCAATGTACAATGAGTCAACAACTCAAGTCAGTGACAATAAATGCATCACAGGGGGCTTTGGGTCAAAACATTTCTCGTGAATGGTTTTGTTTTTAAGAAACATGTGAGCTGATATCAAAGCTGTGTCTGAAACTCTCATCTTCTCATTCACTAACCACTACAGAGAATGTTCTCTACAGAATAATCAGCCTGTGAGACTACACAGGTTTCCTCACACTGGAAACATCACTGTGACTCTACATAGCAGACACAACCCAAATATCAACACAGTTAAGTGGTATGGTAATAACCTAATGGTGCTTTTCCACTGCATGGTACCTCCTCTGCTCAGCACGGCTCTACACTGCTTTTTCGCCAGCGAGAGCTGGACACTACAAAGGAGGAAGAAATTTCTACTGATCTGCCTGAACTAATGTGCATTACCACTGCTGTTGCGGTTTCCAAAGCCTGTTGTTTCCGTTAGAAACAGTGGTTGTAACGTCAGAAGCTACATGTCGGAGGAGCCATTATAACTTAAAACCAGCCCATATTAAAGGACCATAAGAGTATGCAAAGCTAACCCGAGTTGGTACCATCCAGTGGAAAAGTGACACTGCCATAAAACATCAAAACAGTTAGGTTAAGGAATGATTTCCAGCCTCCAAAGTACTGTGGAACCTACAGCTACTTCCATTTCCCCAGTTTAAGGAATAATGATATTATTTACTGCACACAAAAATAATTTATACTAGCTGATTTTAATTAATTAATGTTCTGATGGTGTTAGAAACATCAGGCAAAACATGGATTCTGCAGAAACATCCTGCTCCTCTGATTTCTCCTCTTAAGGGCTGAAGCACTGTGAACATATCTTTTTATCTTCAATGTAGTTATTCTAAAGCTGTATGAACTATATGAACATTAAAGTGTCTATAAAATGCGTTGGTCAAATTGCCACAAAAATTAAAATCAGAACGGTTCTCTTTATCCCATGTTTTCAGGTAGACAAAATGATACGCAACATGCACTGATAAAGTGATTTTTTCATATGTCCCCTTAAAGACTTGCTGACACTAATTCATCTTAGTGCATAAATTTGAACGTTTTATCCTCATTTCAAAATTGTACTAAATGCATTACAATGCAGCCTAAGAGATAAAAAATAAGAAAAAGGTGCAGGAAAATGATTTTACATTTCAGAACCACTATGAATAGTAGAACTTGTGCCACACACACAAACGCACACTCAAGGCCTACGGTAACCTGGCTCCACATATTCATACTGAAGCTATAAGGAGTGTTTCACCTTGGACCTTCACCTTTTGAGTGAGGCACAATTCGAGGCAATCATTCAGTGCAGGGGTCACTTAAAAACGACAAAATTGAAAGCTCCTGCAGGCACAATTGTGAAAACTTGAACAACATAGATAGATACTATGTAGAACCTTGAACTATCTAGAATCTTGAAGGTTCTGTGAGAGGTATTTACAACAGGTTCTTCCAGCATAGACAAGAATCAGCTGTTATCATACGCTGCTTATTCTGGGAACAATCTCACAGAACCATTTTGAGTGTAAGAGTATATTCTCTTTTAAAACACGGTTCTAAATAAAAGCCTGTTTTAATCATGATTTTCATGATAAAGTTTAAAGATTTTTCAGAGGTGTACAGTAGCACATAATCAAAGGAAATTTTAAACAGAACCTCGTTTTAATAACTATTTGGCCTTATAGTGGAATTATCTCTTCCACCTTAAACCGTGCAGCAGTTATATTGTGATGCCTGAGGCGCCAATAAGTTACTGCGGCACCTTTTAAGGTGGAACGGAAAATTTGAGTACGAAGCCAAATGCCTGATATTTTAATCGTATATAAAGTCTTGTCTTAATAACAAAACACGGTAAATATGGTCATATCCTAAAACAGGTTACAAACTCGTAGAGTAAAATAAACAAACGTTACAGAAAGGTAGAAATCCTCACCTTCCAAGAGGCGCTGTATTATGGAGTCGATGTTTAATTTGTCCGGCTCCGCCATTTTCAGCTTTTTTTTAGTGGTTTTGTCGAGATTTCAAGCAGGTCAGGCTTCTCCGTCGTCTGGAATAATCGTTAGTGGTCTAAATAAAAAATAAGGCCCCAACCCAAGCGGGTAAAGTAGTTTACAAAAGGGAAAATGAGCGTTTGTTTAAACTCTGAGCTTTTGCTGGCTATGGTTCCTTTGTCGTTGTGCTCGCTGTTAGCTCGCAAGCTATTTACTACCCGTATTAAGTATTCAACTGAAGAAAAAACGGTTTCTATATATATAATATAAAAATAGACTACGTTCGCGCTCAGTCTAGGTTTATCAATTTAAACCTTTTATTCTAAACAGTTCCTTTTCTTTTCTATAACCCTCTTTTTCTTTCCGTGCGGTGTCTTTTCGCTTTCCTTCACTTCGGTACTTTAAAACAAGAGGAGGGAGGGAGGAGGCTGTGGGCGGGGCCTCAGTGCACGTTAAGGCCTTGGCCGGAGTTGATTGGAAATCACGCGTTTGAAAGTGAAGTTGTAAGCGTTTATTGGGTGAAGTTAACATCAATCACGTTAATGCGAGACGTCAGCAAGGAGGAAAAAACGGTCACAGACGACTCTGTTCCAAACTGATCCCCAGTCACTTAGTAGTGCACTATAGTAGTGAGATAACGGTTGATACACCTTAATTGTGCGCTAAATAGACTATGCATTTGCAAACAGCGTCTATATCAATATATGTCTAATACGCGGTGCGATATTTTGAAGATAAAGCTATCCTATTACGTAGGTTTTAGGACATACGCACGATACTTGGACTACATTAGAGAAATCCTCAGAGAAAGGAAAGGTAATAGACGGATTGAGATACTTATTTAACTAGATGTCAGACTAAGCATTTTATTAAATGCAGCCATCGAACGAGCTTTCATATAAATTGTAAGTACTCGCACCCTTCCTCTCTCCCTCCCTTCCTAACTCTATTCGTCCTCATTCACTCATTCATTCGATGGCTCACTCCTTTGCTAAAACACAAATGGCTGCCTATTCCCTATGTAGTGCACCAAATAAATCACACAAGTTAGTGCTCTAAATATCTGTCAGGAAATAGACTGATATTTAATGTTGAAAATGGCGTCATCATGTGGTCATCCTGGTGACCTACAAGATTATGGCTGCTTCTCAAATTGTGTTCTTCACTATGTTCGAAACAGTGCCCTATTCACTATATAGTGGACTATTTTGGGTTTCCGCCATTTTGTAATAGTGTCCGAAAACATACACCCTCTCCCATTTCTTGCCCTAAGCCTTAGGGCCTACCTGGAAGTGTGCACTTTAATGACGTTACCGAAGGGAGAGCAAAAGGGGCGCAAGGGTCCAAGTGTTCAAGAGGTCGGTGCGTTAAGAGGAGAATGGGACACTTCAGGTGTTTACATTACTACGGTTTAAACGCGAAACACCGTGATTAAAAGCCAAACTGGGCTCAAATTTACGCTGTTTTTTAAAATATTTAAATGTCTAAAATCGATTATATAGTTTATTATAATATGTATATTTGGAGGATGTTTCCCACAAGCTTTTCATTTTCTGCTCCTTTACAAAATGAAAATAATCTCATCTCTCCCTGTAACCCTCACTGGACACCTGTTAATGCCTTTCTGACTTTACAAGACATATCCAGATTTCTAAAGCTACAAACACCAGTGAGGGGCTCAGTTTTTATTAAACGAGTCTGTGATCTTCGTAGAACACCATTTATTGATTAGACTTAAATGTCCAGTTACCAGCAGTGTCCTTTTCTTCTATTAAATGTATTATACTTCTATTTGATAAAATTTTAAAGAACTTGTGATTACTAATGTTAAATTAACACTTAATATGAACTGAACTCCTTGACGTTTACATTTACATCACTACAGTTAAATAAGGCTTTTCCCTTAACTTCAGCATTTTTAAAATTTTGCTGAGATCCTAAGGGTCTAAATAAAGATAAAATATTCTAGCTACAGTTATAGGGTTAATGTTTCTCTGTTTTCCGAAGCCGCCTGTTATTTGTTTCTTCAAGGAACGTCACAGGCTCGCAATGTAATATTGGCAATTCCATCCATCCATCAATTATCCACCACTTATCCGGGTTCGAGTTGCGGGGGAAGCAGTTAGAGTAAAGAAACCTAGCCTACCGAGGCGTTCCCAGGCCAGTCGAGGCATGTACTCTCTCCAGCGTGTTCTTGGTCTTCCCCGGGGCCTCCTCCCCGTTGGACATGCCTGGAACACCTCACCAGGAAGGCGTCCCGGAGGCATCCGGACCAGATGCCCGAACCACCTCAACTGGCTCCTCTCGACGTGGAGGAGCAGCGGCTCCACTCCCAGTCCCTCCCGGATGTCAGAGCTCCTAACCCTGTCTCTAAGTGAGAGTCCAGACACCCTGCAGAGGAAACTCATTTCAGCCGCTTGTACCCGCCATCTCGTTCTTTAGGTCACTACTTTAGGGTTGGGACGTAGATCAAATGGTAAATCGAGAGCTTTGCTTTTCTTCTCAGCTCTCTCTTCACCACAACGGACCGGTACAGAGTCCTCATTACTGCTGACGCTGCACCGATCCGCCTGTCAATCTCCCGCTCCATCTTTCCCTCATTCGTGAACAAGACCCTGAGGTATTTAAATGCCTCCACTTGATGCAGGATCTCACTTCCAACCTGGAGAGAGCACTCCACCCTCTTCCGACGGAGTACCATGGACTCAGATTGGGAGGTGCTGATTCTCATCCCTGCCACTTCACACTCGGTTGCAAACTGGTCCAGCAAGAGCTGGAGGTCCTGGCTCGAAGAAACCAACAAGACCACATCATCCGCAAAAAGCAGACATGGAATCCTGAGACCACCAAACCGGACACCTTCCACCACTTGGCTACGCAGAGTCCATTAAAATTACGAACAAAACGGGTGACAGCGGACAGCCTTGACGAAGTGCAACCAGTCAGACTTACTGCCAGCCATACAAACCAGACTCTGTTTATACAACCATACAAACCAGACTCTGTTTATACAGGGACTGGATGGCTGGTAGCAAAGAGCCCCGTACCCCATACTCCCAGAGAAACCCCCACAGAATATCCAGAGGGACACAGTCGAATGCCTTCTCCAGATCCAGAAAACATATGTAGACTGGTTGAGCAAACTCCCACGCACCCTCCAGGATCCTAGCGAGTGTAAAGAGCTGGTCCTGTGTTCCACGACTGGGGCGGAATCCGCATTGTTCCTCCTGGATCTGAGGTTCAACTATCAGTCGGACTCTCATCTCCAGTACCCCCGCATAGACCTTACTGTGGAGGCTGAGGAATGTGATCCTCCTATATTTGAAACACACCCTCCGATCCCATCCATCCATTATCTGTAACCGCTTATCCAATTTAGGGTCGCGGGGGGTCCAGAGCCTACCTGGAATCATCGGGCGCAAGGCGGGAATACACCCTGGAGGGGACGCCAGTCCTTCACAGGGCAACACAGACACACACACATTCACACCTACGGACACTTTCGAGTCGCCAATCCACCTGCAACGTGTGTTTTTTGGACTGTGGGAGGAAACCGGAGCACCCGGAGGAAACCCACGCGGACACGGGGAGAACACACTCCTCACAGACAGTCACCCGGAGCTGGAATCGAACCCACAACTTCCAGGCCCCTGGAGCTGTGTGACTGCGACACTACCTGCTGCGCCACCGTGCCGCCCCACCCTCCGATCCCCCTTTTTAAAAAGGGGAACCACCACCCCAGTCTGCCAGTCCAGAGGAACTGTCCCCGATGTCCACGCAATGTTGCAAATACGTGTCAGCCAGGACAGCCCCACAATATCCAGAGCCTCAGTACCTCAGCCACCTCAGGCCCAGTGATAGACGAGCACTCCCTTATGATCCCCAAACTCTACTTTCTCTGTAGAGTGCTACTTTCTCTGTGAGTCGCCTAACAACGTCCCCGTTGAGGTCAACAACTCCCCACCCCCACCATATACAGTGTTGGTGGAAAACTGCTTTTCCCTCCTGAGTCGCCTGATGGTTTGCCACAATCTTTTTGGAGCTGGCCAAAAGTCATTTTCAATGTCCTCCTCGAACTCCTCCCACACCCGAGTTTTTGCCTCAGCCACAGCCGAAGCCACAAGCCGCTTGGTTTTCCGGTACCTGTCAGCTGTCTCCGGAGTCCCTTGAGCCAACCATGCTCGATAGAAATCTTCCTTCAGCTTGACAGCCTCCCTTAACCGGGGTGTCCACCACCGAGTGTGGGGATTGCCACCTCGACAGGCACCGACAACCTCGCAGCCACAGCTCCGTTCAGCCGCCTCAACAATGGAGGTCCATACGATAAAAAGTCGATCATCGAAATGCAGCCTAGGCTATCCTGATGCCAGGTGTACTTATGGACACCTTTATGCTCGAACATGGTGTTCATTATGGATAAACTGTGAAGGACATAGAAATCCAATAACTGAACACCACTCGGGTTCAAATCAGCGGGGCCGTTCCTCCCAATCACACCCCTCCAGGTCTCACTGTCATTGCCCACGTGATATGGCAATTATATGGGCACTTCCCTTCCTGAAAATGTCTGCTGTGAACTTACAGGAGGAGCGAATAAGCTGCACATAGTGGGCGCTCGTGAGCACACTTGTTGAAGAAAATAAAGGAATTGGGACACCCTAAAACCTTACACACTTGGGCGGGCACGAGCAAACTAGGGGCACAAGTGTAAGTATTGGGATGGGGGATAGTGAACAATTTAAAATTATATAATTATTGTGGTATTAAATAATTGTGCATCTGTCGGAACACTAATCGCTCTGGATAAGAGCATCTGCTAAATGCTATTAATGTAAATGATTGTTTGAGTGCCCTGAAAATTGTCCACGATGTGTTCGAACACTACTACAAAATGGCAGAAACATATATTAGTGCACTATATGGTGAATAGGGCATAGTTTCGAACACAGCAATAAGTGGAGAGTGGACACCCATAATGCACTTCACTGCATGGTATTTGGATTAGCGTCATAAATCTTCCTATCTTGCTAGATTTTCTTCGGGATCAATAAAGATGCTGGTTCGAACCCCAGAGCCGGCAGCTAATGACTGAAGTGCCCTTGAGGAAGGCACCTAACCTCCGACTGCTCCCCAGGCGCCATGCCTAGGGGCTGCCCACCGCTCCAGTGTGTGCTCACTATTGTGTGTGAAAATGTGTGTTTCACTGCATGGATTGGCTCTTATTTTTAATTATATAATTGTTTACAGTCATTCATTCATTCATTCATTCATTATCTGTAAGCGGTTATCCAGTTCAGGGTCGCGGAGCCTACCCGGAATCACTGGGTGCAAGGCAGGAACACACCCTGGAGGGGGCGCCAGTCCATCAGTGGGCGACACACACTCATACACTCACACCTACGGACACTTTTGAGTCTCCAATCCACCTACCAACGTGTGTTTTTGGAGTGTGGGAGGAAACCGGAGCACCTGGAAGAAACCCACACGGACACGGGGAGAACACACTACACTCCTCACAGACAGTCACCCGGAGTGGGACTCGAACCCACAACCTCCAGGACCCTGGATCTGTGACAGAGACACTACCTGCTGCGCCACCATGTCTCCCCATTCATGCATATTGTTCATTACTTTGAGTTTCTGACCGTGACAGGACTCCTTTACATTCTTCTTTATTCTCTTTTATTTACACATGTGCCTGCATTCCCTCTAACTATTCATCTGTCTGTGTCTGAATCTCAGATCTGTGCCAACATCTCCCTGTGCTGCAATAATGCCCCGACCACTCCCTCTGTTCCATTCACTAAGACGTTACATAAGACCACCTCCAGATTTTCCAGGTAAAGAAGGCATGGGGAAGTCACTATAATCTATTCCTAGAACATGACTCCTGGTTTCACCAGAACAGCTCCTCTCTGTCTGTCCACACTCCTACCTCTTCTCCTCTGTCTTGCTTTTTTCTTCTCTCTGTTTCTTTCTTTTTTCTCATCCTACTCTCTCTCTCTCTCTCTCTGCACTCCTAGCTCTCCCGGCTTTTCCAAAATGTTTGGAATAATAAACAAATATATAAAAATATAACCATTGCTCTCTGTTTTCTGTAATAAACAGGTTCTGCAGTCTGTCAGAAGAAAAGGCATTCAGCTTGATTTCAGTTTATTCTGAATAAACACAATCAGTTAAAAGCAGGTCTGAACATGACCTCTGATACTGGACAGGGTTTAAAACCAGCGTTCCCTTGGAGTATAAAACCAATAATAATATTGTAACAATATTATAATTGATATCTGTTTTATTATTTACATTAGGAGCTTTTATTATTGTTAATATATCATTATTATTAGTAGTCGTAGTGGTAGTGGTAGTAGTGAACAGCAGTTTTCAAATGGGAATACAGTTATTAATAGTTGTTGTTATTATTATTATCATTATTAATTCTAGCTGTATTGGTTGGTTGGGTTCTGCCTCGTTTTGGGGTAATCTTTAAATCTGTCTCAGAAGAGGCCTCAGCGATCTTTCAGACTGAAGAGGAGACGTGGTTTGTGCTAAACATAGCTCCTCTGGTGTTTAGTGAAACATCTGTGACTTGCTTTGGTCAAAACCCACAAGCATCAAAACCTACAGCAAGGTTCTCCCCCTGTGTAAAGAGCCCTAAGTGTTAGTGTGTGTTCATTAAAACTGTATAGTGTTTAGAAGTAACCAGGCCAGGTGTGCAGAAAAAGTAAGTCTGTGAACAGTGTAAACAGCACAGATAATGAGCAAAACAGCTAAAAGTTCAAGTATAAAATAAGTATGGATAACAGCTGAGTGCAACTGAGTAAGAAATAAATAAAACTAAAAAAATAAACTATACGTGTCTTGGTGTACTATAGCATTAAGATTTTCTTCACTGAAACACGGGCTGAGGTGAACTCCTGAAAACAACAACATAGCATTACCCCTCCTCCACCAAACCTCACAGCTGACAAACAGCACTCACACAGGAAATGGTCTCTTCCACTAAGCCCAGACTACCAGGTAAAGGTGCACGGTTCCTCACTCCAGAGAACCCCTTTCCACTGCTCCAGAGTCCAGCGGTGGGGCTTTACACCACTCTGTATAAAACATGTCATTGTGCTTCGTAAAATAAGGCTTCAATGCAGCAGCTTTGCCAATGAAACCCATGCCATGAAGCTCCTGGCACAGTTTTTGTGCTGTTAGTGCTTGAGGAGCATTCAGTGACACTACCCTCTAACACTGTTTGTCACTTTGTAGCTGAGTTGCTGTGGTTCCTTCATGGTTCCACTTTTCTAATACTCTCACAGTTGATGAAATGTCTTTTACAAACTGCCTCAGTGATCTTTCAGACTAAAGAGGAGACGTGGTCTATGCGAAACATAGCTCCTCTGGTAAAGTCTTTGACCTGCTTTAGTCAAAACACCACAAGGATCAAGGATCGAGCCCCTCAGCAGCGTTCTCCCCCTGTCTAAACAACCATGTTCAGAACTTGGTTCAGTACCTGTTCCTTTAAATGATAATGAGCCACTCGATATTCACCCCGACCCCAAGCGCACAGCAGTGAGGAGCGGAAGCGCTGGTTTTTAGCCGTTTTTGCTCGGTTCTCTTATTTCTCCGCACTCATTGTGTCTGTTTTGGGGCGTCAAACCTTGTCTTTACACTCTCACATAAAGGCGGCTCCAGCGCTGTGATTGGACAGACTCAGGGGGCGGATCACCTTGTTTTTTCCTGTGTTTTCTGAGGTAGTGCACAGAAAACTGACTCTGGTCTTGTTTCACAGTGTGTGTGTTGGTGGTCTCCAGATTCACATGTTAATGTCAAAATGAAAAGAACAAGGGATTTTTTTTATACTATGGCCTCTTTAAACCCCTTTCTCTCTCTCTCTCTTTCTCTCTCTCTCTCTCTCTCTCTCTCTCTCTTTCTCTCTCTCTCTCTCTCTCTCTCTCTCTCTCTCTCAACCATAATATTAATGTCACCACCCTCTTTTAACACTCATTGCCTATTCTCTCAGCTCCATTGACCAAACAGGAGCACTTTGTATTGTGAGAGAGAGACTGTGTGTGTGTGTGTGTGTGTGTGTTATATTAGGTTTAAAAGTAAACAAATACAACCTGCTATTTATCAGAGTGCAATCAGGAGTTCGTGATCCACAGAGTCGTCATAGTTTCTGTTGCACAAGGACTTGGAGCTGAATGAAAGAGAGAAGACAAGCTCAGTCTCGCAACACTCCCTCACCTGCTTATAATCCCCTCCCTCACATTCTTCTTTAAAAGGGTCCTCCATCACAATCGCCCCACATCTATCACGCACTTCACCATCGCACTCAGAGCCCAGAGTCTAACAGCGGAGCACAGTGTCGTCAAGAAAGCAGCTCTACAGAAATCCAGGTACTGAGCCTTCACACTTTTACCTTCTCTCATCCATGTTACTCTGGAGTCTGCTCGGATCTGAATACTGAGATGTCAATAGAGATGGCAGAAGATTCCAGAATTATTATTATTATTACTATTATTATTATTACACAGAAAACAATACAAACCCACAACTTATGTGTAATAACTCAGTTAATACTCAGCTGACTAATTACTGAATTTATCATAATATTGACTGTGTTAATGTAGAGTTATTACAGAATTATTCAAATAACCAAGAGTTATAGATGTGTAATAACACAGGGACCCGCCCTGTGACAACTGAAGAGGTTCACTACATATAGTTTATAAGTCTGAAAAGTATTTTACCATTATCAGTTATAACAATGTTATATTCATGTAAGAACAGTGTTACAATAACAGAATGAGGACTTCTGCGGCACAGAGGAAACTCTAAGTTATATAACGGTGTCAGAATTGGGCGGGAAAACGATCGCAACATCTCAGACATGATTTATACATATATTTATATATGCTGGCATTTGTTTAATTGTTTGTTTATTTAATTTAATTATTTGGGAGTCATTAGTGAAGCGCCACTGAGTTATTACTAACCCACTGAGATAAAATGTGTGATAACAAAGGGAGCTGCCCTGTGGGAACTGAAGTGGTTCACTATTTAATGTTTGTACTAATTCAGTTATGAATATGATGTAAATTAATAATTCAACCTATAGATCTGACCCAACTCTCAACACTATCATCTTTCAGCTGTTATAACAATATTATAACCATGTCGTATCAGTGTTATAACAAAGCACAGAGCACTATGTCAGAAGAGAGGATTATTGAGGACATATAACAGTCAGAAAAGTCCTTTTGAGTGTAAGTTGACTCTAGAGTCCAGTTTTATGTGAAAGTTTCCAGAGTCTGTGGAGTTCAGGGCTGAAATGTCGTGATAAGACCAGCGTTACAGACATGATGTGGATGCTGTGTGTAGATGATGATATCTCTAAACTGAAGTGAGATATTTTCACACTGTGGAAAAATACAGAAGCTCAAAAACCCACAGAAGCAAAATTACACATGGAGGCTGCTGAACAAATCCCTGCCGAGCAAAATAAACCCAGCAGTAATTACAGTTCGTCATTCCTCTGCAGCAGGCTTGAGCGGAGCACCTGCGGAGCTCTAGAGGAACAGCCCACAGCTCCGAGCCTGTTTTTGAGTCTGAGGAGATGAGCAAAGTGGACACTGAACAATATCTGCTGTGTAGAGATGGCTGTGGAAAGACTTAGAACAGGGTTTAGTAAATTGAGAAGAACTTGGGACGTCTGGTTCCTATCACCACCACGGTGAACGGATCTGACTTTCCAAGGACTGTACAGTTACCCACTTTGAACCGCTCTGGGTTTCTTTACCTCTGTTATCCCCTGCAGCTTGTTTGGAAACATAGGAACCTTGAAGCACACATTTCCAAGCCCTCAGGACTGAACAAACAGAACTAAACCCTGTTTGTAGGCCAGATAATCTCCTGCTGGGGTTCAGGTGTAGCAGGGGTGTAGGGTGTGGTTGAGGCAGGTTACAGCTTTTGAAACCTGTCCAGACTTGACCCTGAAGCTGGAATTCTCCTCAATGTTGTTTTGAAGCAACTGTAGCTCAGAGCTGTGAAATTCCTGCACAGACCTGCTCACAGGGAGGGGCACGGTGGGATTGCCATAGTCGTCTTGGTGTGTTACGGGCAGGCATTGTGTGTGTGTGTGTGTGTGTGTGTGTGTGTGTGTGTGTTTAAATTTGTATTAATCTCTCTTTCAACACCTCAACATCCATTTAATCATTGTCCTCCAAAAACACAGTGGCACAAGCTATACATTAGCTCCCATCCCCCGCTCTCCACTATACCATCAGATACCATCAGCACTGTCAGACACAGACACTCTATCTGATCCTCTGTTTAAAGCCCAGCAGAGCATAGACCAACACAGTTCCACTGATAAACTTCAAACAGTCGAGTGATTCTTTCTCTTATTTCTCCATTTTTGCTCAGTTCTTTTTTTCTCTGCTCTCTTTTCTAAATTTTTGCTTGGTTCTCTTACATATTTTCTCTGTTTTAGCTCTGTTCTCTTGTTTCTTTGCTTTCACCCAGTTCTCCATTTTTGCTCCGGTTTCTTATTACTCCACTCTCCACAGGGTCCAGCGCTGTGATTGGACAGACTCAGACGAGGGGGCGGGGCCATTCTAAAGTCTCTGCACTTGATGTCAGAAGCGGAGCAGAATCAGAACGTCTCGTTTTACTCCGTGTTTTCTGACTCAGGAAGTGCACAGGAAACTGACTGGGGTCTTGATTCACAGTGTGTGGGTTAGTGGGCACTGAGAGCGAGAGTTAATAATGTGAGACTGTCACTGCTCTAACCCTGTCCTCTCTCTCTCTCTCTCTCTCTCTGGTAGAATGGGTTCTGCAGGAATTCATATGGTTTGTGTCGGTCTGGGGCTCATAGGCCTCATTGCCGCCATCGTGACCTGTGTGCTGCCCAACTGGAAGGTGTCATCCTTCACTGGCTCAAACATCGTCACTGCACAGGTACCAGGCTCACTCTGATTCAATTTCCTTAATGGAATATTCCCAATAATATTCTTTATTTTCATATTATAATGCTAAGCATCAGGACAGGACGAGCTCTGGGGGCTGCAGCCAGGGGTGGGTTAAGGCTGCTCATGAATAACCTGCCGAATGCTGTGTGTTTATGAATCCAGCTGCAGGAGGAGGGTCTGTGGATGGAGTGTGTGGTCCAGAGCACCGGTCAGCAGCAGTGCAAGGCCTATGAGTCCATGCTGATCCTGAGCTCTGACCTGCAGGCCGCACGGGCCATGACGGTGATCTGCTGCATGGTGACCGCTCTGGCTCTGCTGGTGCTGTTCGCCGGCGCCGATTTCACCAAGTGCATCGAGAACGAAGACGTCAAGCCCAAAGTGTGTTTGGTGTCCGGAATCATGCTGCTCATTGCCGGCCTGCTCCTCATCATCCCGGTTAGCTGGTCGGCCAACAGGACCATCAGCGACTTCAACAACCCGCTGACCAACCCTGCCAACCGCCGGGAGCTGGGAAACTGCATCTTTATTGGCTGGGCCGGAGGAGTGCTCCTCCTGCTGGCTGGAGGGCTGCTCTGCTGCTTCAGCCGGCCACGCTCAGGGGGCTCGGGGGCCACGGCTAAATACTACAGCAACAGTGCCCCCCCCGCCAGCAAAAACTATGTCTAGACGGCGGAGAAACGCAATGCAGGCAGTGACTTAAGATCAGTTTTAGAACGTAAAGTTACAGTGAAATGTTCCATATTTCAATATTATCACTATAATCACACACTCAGGTGACTTTTAAATTGAAAAATACACAAATAAAGAAATATATATCCTCTGTAAATAATTTCCTTTTTCCTATTTGTAGATTGAGTGTACTCCCAAAACTGAGACTGAATTTTTTTACCGCCAAAGGTAGTGAATGGTTAAGTGAAAGGGAAAAGCTGCAGCTGATATTTCTGCTCTACGTGTTTTTGTTTAACATTTAATTGAATTTCAAAATCCAAACATTCTCCCGATCTTTTGTCATTTTACGGTGACTGTGTGTCGTATTAAAATCACATTCTCATTTTATTCAACAGAAAAGAATCTGAAAGTTAAGAGTTTATTGGGTGCTGCGTTCGTGCTGAGCTCCATCAGGAAAAAGCTGCAGAAGACTGTGATGGATCTGTTCTGTTCTTGGGGACAATACTGTGCCCAAAAGTCTATGTGAGTGTGGGTTTAGACAATTTACAGATGGGGATTACGATGATTACGAGTTCGGGAGCGTAATTTATTAAGAGCAGGAGAATGTTTTGATTTTTATTTACAATCCTACGTTACACAAAAACACTGATAAAACCCATTTAATCAGCAAACATTACACACTTTACCTGGAATAGCCCTCTCCCTCCCGCCATCACCAGTGCAGCCAGTGCAGGTGTCTGTGCGCTGATGTGACGGACCTGGGCAGTGTGCGCTCTCCTCCGGTGTGCGGAGCTGTCCAGTGGCGCTACATCAGCAGCCGTCAGAAAACAGGGGGTGGTCAACATCCTGTATCTCAGAAGAAACAGGTGCTCGTCCTCTTCCTCCCTGCGCTCTTTATCTTTTTAGATTTGATGGTGGTGAGGGGGTGGGGAGGGGGGTTCTCAGCTAACGGCTGTCATCTGGAGACGCCCACTGATTGGCCGAACAGTTTTGGAGCATGTCTTTTGGCATATCCTTTGAGAATGTTTATGACACGGTACAAAGCGTGTCATAAATATGGGATACTGTTCCCAGATCGTGTAAAAACATGTAGAGGCTTCGCTCCTGTTTTCCTGTTATTAGTAAATTTGTCAGAGTCCTGGGAATCGCACGCCTCTGAGACGCCTCCCGTTTCATTTTCAGATCTGTGGAACAACACGGAGGTGGTTTGCTCTGTTTGGGACGAGGGGTGTTTTCTCAGGGCTGTGGACGAAGGCTGTTTTTTGTCCTAAAGCTATAATCATGTCCTTCTTTGGACTCCTGGGGCCGGCGGTGTGGGTAAAGCTGACCATTATAGAATTAGCAGAGTGCAGTGGTCATGTTCTCTCCTCAGTCCACTGCAGGCGGTCATTTAAAGGGACTTTGAGCAGTAAACACGGGTCAAAGACATTTCAGTTATTGTTCTTTTAGTAACGTGTTAAATATCTTTTTATCTTTCCGTGTGATAATGAGCTTGTGTTTGGACTGTGTAACAAATAGATTTATGTTATTTGTCAAGTTACTTTTGTTTTTTGTTATTTGTAATAAACATCATTTTTCTCATTACTTGAGAATGTGTTATTTCTTCATTCTCCTAAAGCCTCAACCTCAGAACACGGTTTAAATGAAGGGTGAGAAGTGTGTAAGTGATGATGTCTCACACACACAGCTTGACTTTTCATACAGTGAAAATAAAGCATTATTTCCGTTATACCACGTTTGTCTTTGGAGCTGCTTTGCTGTGTTTAACTTCATCTTTGTGCTCTCACATAAAGGTGGGTCCAGCGCTATGATTGGACAGACTCAGACGAGGGGGCGGGGCAATTGTGTGTGTGTGTGAATGTGTGTGTGGTGTAAAGCTGTGTAGTTTTGAGACATGAGGATAGACTGTGTTTAAAATATTGTAATTTATTCAACACTAAATCATATATTAAAACAGAACAGAAATCAAATCCCTGAAGAGCAACATTGGGTTTGTGAAAAGCTGCAGCGTCTTTGGTGTCCCTTCATAAACACTGCAGCGCTTTCCCAGCTTTCACCCATTCCCTCTCTCCTCTTCTCCCACTCCCACCCCCTCTCACCCTCTTCTCTCCCCTCCCCCACCCCCTCCCGCCCTTGTTCTACCCTTTAAACACTTGTCTGGTGTTTTCACATCTCCAGTGGAGTCTGAGGCCTGGGCTTTAGTTCTTACTCTCCAGCTCCTTCACTCGTTTAATCAAATCCTCCACCAGCTCCCGCAGCTCCTTCACTTCCGACTGTAGAGCTTGTACATCCTGAGAGAGAGAGAGAGGGGCAGAGAGAGAGAGAGACAGAGAGAGAGAGAGAATAGCTTGTCCATCACACATGGGTCTATTACTGTAATCAGTGAAATAAACCTGATTATGGGGTGTGTGTGTGCGTGTATGTTTATATGTATGTGTAGGTATTATTGTGTGTGTGTGTGTGTGTGTGTGTGTGTGTGTGTATATGTGTGTGTAGGTATTATTGTGTGTGTGTGTGTGTGTGTGTGTTTATGTATGCGTGTCTCTGTGTGTATGTGTGTGTATATAGGTTTGTGTGCGTGTATATAGGTTTGTGTGTGTGTGTGTGTGTTTATGTATGCGTGTCTCTGTGTGTGTGTGTGTGTGTGTGTGTGTTTACCCCTCCGTTGCCGTGCCGCTGGCCGCTGGAAGCCGTCGTGGTGGACATGAGGCTCTTGATGACTTTAAACTCTTTGTTCTTGGTGGTGGCCACAAAGCCGTCCTTCAGCGAGATGAGGATGGGCTTCCCATTTTTTCCCGAGAACCAGTCGTCTGCCTCCACCGAGGGCTCAGGTCCGATAGTGTCCGGGTACAGATCCTCCTGGAACAGGTCCGACTGCAACCAACCCAACACAGCAGCGTCAGAACTGGCCTGATCGGGTTCATTCACAGAGTTTAACTGGACACTGCACTTGACACTCTGCTCTGACCCCAGTGTGTTATTATGGTCACAGACTCCTGTCCGATCCATCTGTTCACTAAAGCTTATGTGGACAAGTGTATTACTGAAAGGTTCTGGTCAGTTCTGTCTGAGGTGAGAGGTCAGTTCTGTCTGAGGTGAGAGGTCAGTTCTGTCTGAGGTGAGAGGTCAGTTCTGTCTGAGGTAAGAGGTAAGTTCTGTCTGAGGTGAGAGGTCAGTTCTGTCTGAGGTGAGAGGTCAGTTCTGTCTGAGGTAAGAGGTAAGTTCTGTCTGAGGTGAGAGGTCAGTTCTGATTGAGGTGAGGGGTCAGTTCTGTCTGAGGTAAGAGGTAAGTTCTGTCTGAGGTGAGAGGTCAGTTCTGATTGAGGTGAGAGGTCAGTTCTGATTGAGGTGAGAGGTCAGTTCTGTCTGAGGTGAGAGGTCAGTGGTCAGTTCTGAGAGAGGTCAGTGGTCAGTTCTCTCTGAGGTGAGAGGTCAGTGGTCAGTTCTGTCTGAGGTGAGAGGTCAGTGGTCAGTTCTGTCTGAGGTGAGAGGTCAGTGGTCAGTTCTCTCTGAGGTGAGAGGTCAGTGGTCAGTTCTGTCTGAGGTGAGAGGTCAGTGGTCAGTTCTCTCTGAGGTGAGAGGTCAGTGGTCAGTTCTGTCTGAGGTGAGAGGTCAGTGGTCAGTTCTGAGAGAGGTCAGTGGTCAGTTCTCTCTGAGGTGAGAGGTCAGTGGTCAGTTCTGAGAGAGGTCAGTGGTCAGTTCTGTCTGAGGTGAGAGGTCAGTTCTGTCTGAGGTCAGTGGTCAGTTCTGAGAGAGGTCAGTGGTCAGTTCTGTCTGAGGTGAGAGGTCAGTTCTGTCTGAGGTCAGTGGTCAGTTCTGAGAGAGGTGAGAGGTCAGTGGTCAGTTCTGAGAGAGGTGAGAGGTCAGTGGTCAGTTCTGTCTGAGGTGAGATGTCAGTTCTGACTGAGGTAAGAGGTCAGTCTCATTGCTCGTGTGGACGTCTCGTTACCTTTCGTGGCACCGTCATCACAATGGGCTCACACTTCCTCTCATGCAGTTTATAGAACCTGAAATTAGAGAAAGACACTGCACTGAAAACACACAGGGAGCATTTCTGCAGTTGGAGCTCTGTGTGTGTGTGTGTGTGTGTGTGTGTGTATGTGTGTGTGTGTGTGTGTGTTGTTTGAGAGTGTGTGTGTTGTTTACCTGGCGATCTCACACTTGTTGACTTCCAGTCCTCTCTTGGGCATGTAGCCCATCCCCTTCTGGCTCTCTTTGCTGCTGTACATAGACAGATAGTGAACGTACGGAGCCTCATCTGTCACCTCAAAATACCGGATACTGCTGTCTCCCTGACAACACACACACACACACACACACAAAGAAAAGAAACTTTCAAGCACCGATCACATCTTTTCCAGTCCGCTGTATCTGAGCTCAGTTGGGGACAGGTTCATTTTGTTTTTATAGTAAATATTAGACAAGTGAAGCATCATGGAGTTTAGGCTGTGGATGGACCTCTGGATGAGGAGACATGCTGCTTTTATTTTATTGACTGGTCAGCAGGGGGCTCCAGAGACATGGTTTAAATAACTCTGCATTAACAGACACTTGAATGAAAATCAGATGTGTGTCTGTCTGTTGCCCTCACCTTTCCACAGAGGTAAACGATGCCCGTGTCTGGGTCAAAGAACGGCAGCAGGACTCCACTGCTGGTGTCCAACTCCTGGAGGGTCAGCGGTTCATTAAAGCTGTTCTGAAAACACACACACACACATTTTCAAATTGGGTTTACTCTGCGTACGTACCACCCCTCATCTCTTCATCGCTGTCCCGAGGTCCGTATGTGGTCAGTGGACTCTTACCGGATCCCACAGCGCCACCTGTCTCTCGCTCATGCGGCTGAAGCCGGTGGTCAGGATCTTCCCCTCGGACACAAACACCGCTCTGACAGGCCGGGAGCCCTCGTGAGGCTTATCCTTCTCCTGAAACAGGAACACAGCACACTTCAGTCCAGACTGTTCACATTTACTAATAAAACACACTGCGACCTGTACTCAGCTCCGTCCCAAATGGGTCCCTAAGCCGTGTGTAGTGTTCAATGTAGTTCCTTAAATAACAGCTTCTTTTACGTGTTTATTCAGCTCTCCCTGCTTCTCAAGCATTCTCTAAATTATTTTGGTGCCGATGCAGTAGTTTATTCAATCTTAATCTCACACAGATCTGATCTATTTCAGGGCTTTTCATACTTTTCATATGTGCTCCTAGATCAGATACGTGTCCAGTTCAGATTTTTTTTTCGCACCCTCAGTGACCTGGACTAGAGCTCACAGTCATTGTGAAGGGACACAGCGGGCAGTTTTCACATCCTCTGGTTCCCTCAGCTCTTAGCCACGTCTAGGAAACTTCCCCAGAGATGCAAACAAATACACACAACAAACAAAAGAGGAGGCACCATCTGCCCCTGAGCCCTCTGTGCACTAAACAGTGTGTCAGTGAAGCATGTGCCGTAAACTTAACAGACAACGTGTGCTGTAGGGACGTACAGAAACAGTTGGGCAGACGAGAGAGAGAGAGAGAGAGAGAGAGAGAGAGAGAGAGAGAGAGAGAGGATGAAGGCACAAGGCGAGAGGAAGAAAGAGTTTTCTCACTGCGATGACGGTGCCCTTGCGGGGGTCCAGGACTCGCAGTTTCTTGTCCTTGCAGGACGTGAGGATCTGAGTCCCGTCCGAGTTCCAGCACGCGCTGTAGATAAGGTCTGTGTGAATGGAATCCATCCTCACCACTGCTTCACCCCTCGCCACGTTCCACAGGATTACAACATTATCACAACCTGAGAGAGAGAGAGAGAGAGAGAGAGAGAGAGAGAGAGAGAGAGAGAGAGAGAGAGAGAGAGAGAGAGAATATGTCTTAGTGAGGTGTAATACATATTAGAGCCAGAAAACTTCGTTTTCATTGTGTGTAACATTCATTGAACTATACTTGCAATTAGCATAGGAGTGTGTGTGTGTGTGTGTGTGTGTGTGTGTGTGTGTGTGTGTGTGTGTTTACCAGCACTCATGAGGACATTGTGTGCGGTTGGATGCCAGCTGAGAATGCCTACACGTTTCGAGTGACCGTCCAACTTTACCACAGGCTCCTTCAAAGGCTGAGTCAGACCACCATCAGGAATCTCCCAAATCTAACACACACACACACACACACACACAGAAATGCCAGCAGATGGCACTAGTCAGAGAAAGGTTACAGTCACTAAACCCTCCGAGTCACATCAGTGTCCACTCGCCCGAGACGAAGGGACAAACACATGGCTGTGTGTGAGGTGAGATTATAATGTCAGCTGCTCTCACCATGACACTGCAGTCTTCAGAGCCGCTGGCGATGATGTTGTCGTTGTGTGGACACCACTCGATGTCCAGGACAGGTCCAGTGTGTCCACAGACAGTGGGCTGGGACATGTCAATACGGCCAGTCTGGAGAGAGAGAGAGAGAGAGAGAGAGAGAGAGAGAGAGAGAGAGAGAGAGAGAGAGATTTAATATTAGGGTTTAAAATAAATCAAATCCAGGAGCCAGTGTCCACATTTACAGCTGAGGCCTGAACCTTTTTCTGAACTGATTAAAGCAGCTAATGTATTTTGTGAATAAACTCCTGTACATTAATATTACAAGTGTGTGTGTGTGTGTGTGTGTGTGAGAGAGAGAGAGAGAGAGAGTGAGAGAGAGAGAGAGAGAGAGAGAGAGAGAAAGAAAGAGAGAGGAGAGGAACTCTGTCAGCTGAGGTCAATTTTTTAGCAATGCCTCCAATTACCTTTAATGAAAGCTCATCATGTGAGAGACGAGAAAGGGAAAGAAAGAGAGAGAGAGAGAGAGAGAGAGAGAGAGAGAGAGAGAGAGCAGCTACAGTGGTCTAAATCCCACTGCTAACACCAGGGCTTATTTTAGTGAAAACAAATCCCGTTAAACACAGGAATCCTGTAGTAGTACTACTACTACTACTGCTACTCTTACTGCTACTGCTACTATTACTACTACTGCAACTACTGCTACTATTATTGCTACTGCTACTAATACTGCTACTGCTACTACTACTATTATTATTGCTGCTATTGCTAATACTACTACTGCTGCTACTACTACTACTACTGCTACTATTTCTGCTACTGCTACTGCTACTACTACTATTATTATTGCTGCTATTGCTAATACTACTACTGCTGCTACTACTACTACTGCTAGTATTACTGCTCCTGCTACTACTACTATTATTATTGCTGCTATTGCTAATACTACTACTGCTGCTACTACTACTACTGCTAGTATTACTGCTCCTGCTACTACTACTATTATTACTGCTGCTATTGCAAATACTACTACTGCTGCTACTACTACTGCTACTATTACTGCTACTACTACTACTATTGCTACTACTACTATTGTTACTGCTACTGCTACTACTACTGCTACTACCATTACTACTGCTACTGCTACTACTACTATTACTGATACTGATACTACTACTACTGCTGCTACTACTACTACTACTACTGCTACTCTTACTACTATTATGAATGAATGACTGCTACTACTACTGCTACTACTATTACTACTGCTACTACTACTGCTACTACTACTACTGCTACTATTACTACTGCTACTGCTACTATTACTACTGGTACTACTACTACTGCTATTACTGCTACTACTACTATTGTTACTGCTACTGCTAGTACTGCTAGTACTACTACTGCTACTATTACTACTGCTACTGCTACTATTACTACTGGTACTACTACTACTGCTATTACTGCTACTACTACTATTGTTACTGCTACTGCTAGTACTGCTACTGCTACTACTTTTACTACTACTGCTACTACTACTACTATGGCTACTACTGCTACTATTACTGCTACTATTACTATTGGTACTACTACTACTGCTACTACTACTATTGTTACTGCTACTGCTGCTATTGCTACTATTACTACTGCTGCTACTACTACTGCTACTACTACTGCAACTATTACTGCTTCTGATACTACTACTACTGTTGCTAATGATACTACTACTAGTACTACTGCTACTACTATTCTTACTACTATTACTACTGCTAGTGTTATTACTACTGCTGCTGCTACTAATACTACTACTACTACTGCTACTGCTACTACTGTTACTACTAATAATAATAATTATCTTGATTTGTACAGAGCCTCTCGTACAAAAAATGCAGCTGTAAGTGCTTTAGAGAAATTCTGATCAAAATTTGATCAAATATGAAAAGACAAACAGTGTAAAGTAATAATTAAAAACAAATAAATAAATGAAATGGTAAATAATTCATGAAATCATTCATTTATTCATAACTAATCAATGAATGTGTGTGTGACGGAGTGAGTGAATGAGTGTGTGTTTGAATGAATATGTGTGAGTGAGGGAGTGAGTGAGTGAGTGAATGAATGTATGTTTGAGTGAGTGAATGAATGTGTGAATATGTGAGTGAATTAATGAGTGTGTGAGAGAGGGAGTGAGTAAGTGAATGAATGTGTGATTGTGTGAGAGTGAGTGAGTGAATGAGTGTGTGAGCGAGGGAGTGAATGAATGTATGAGTAAGGGAGTGAGTGAATGTGTGAGTGAGCGAATGAGTGTTTGAGTGAGTGAGTGAATGAATGTGAGTGAGGGAGTGAATGATTGAATGAATGTGTGAGTGAGGGAGTGAATGAATATTTGTGTGTGAAGGAGTGAGTGAGTGAATGAACGTGTGTGGGATTGAGTGAGTGAATGAATGTGTGAGTGTGTGTGAGTGAGTTTAAGGCAGTAGGTTTTATAGATCATTTATAGAGTCCATTTTTATTGATCAGTGTGTTTTGGATCAGGTTCATTCTTCATGAAGGTTTCACAAATGAACTACGTCCACAGACAGAGACCTGTGCTGTCTTTGAACCTATTCACTATATAGTGCACTATGTTTGGGTTCCGCCATTTTGTTTGCGTGTCTGAAAACCTAGAACAGAATGCACTGTATAATGAGTAACGTGGAGAATAGTGAACAGGGAGCCATTTTGGACACAGTAGTGACCTCTCACAGTGACCTCTCTCACATTAACATCAACACTGTGATCATCCTGCTCATTCTGTGTGTTCACAGTTTAAATGCAGTTTTTTTAAAAAAAATCACTGCTCCCTCAGTCTCCCTCTCTTCAGATCTGACTCATCTGTGTCAGTGTTTCTGGTTCTGTTCCTCAGTGTGGAACTTGAGTGAGAAGCACATGCCTGGAGCAGGATTCTTGCCTTTAGCAGAAAACAATGGCCTCCATTCAGAAATAAACAGTGTCAGAGATACAGGGTGAGTTTAAGACGACAGAACGTCCATTCATTCTCAAATAAACACTGCAGAGAGAGAGAGAGAGAGAGAGAGAGAGAGTGAGGGGGAGAGAGAGAGTGTGAGGGAGAGAGAGAGAGAGAGTGAGGGAGAGAGTGAGGCAGAGAGAGAGAGAGTGAGGGGAAAGAGAGAAAGCAAGTGAGGGAGAGAGATTAAATTATAAAATGCAGTGTGAATCTGAGAGTGTGGATGGCAAATAAATAAAAAGAGGTAAAATTATCCAGTGACCTCCTCCTCCTCCTCCATCACTTCAGTCCAGACGACTACAGTCTGGACACTGGAGGAAGTGACTCTTCTGGACTTACACAACAATAAAATACACATCAACAAAATTTAACTCTGTCTATTACGAATCAATAATCAATCACCACTCTGACCATTCAGTAATCAATCACCACCCTGACCAATAAATAATCAATCACCACCCTGACCAATAAATAATCAAACACCACTCTGACCAATCAATAATCAATCACCACCCTGACCAATCAATAATCAATCACCACCCTGACCAATCAATAATCAATCACCACTCTGACCATTCAGTAATCAATCACCACCCTGACCAATAAATAATCAATCACCACTCTGACCATTCAATAATCAATCACCACCCTGACCAATAAATAATCAATCACCACCCTGACCAATCAATAATCAATCACCACCCTGACCAATAAATAATCAATCACCACTCTGACCAATAAATAATCAATCACCACCCTGACCCATCAATAATCAATCACCACTCTTACCATTCAGTAATCAATCACCACCCTGACCAATAAATAATCAATCACCACTCTGACCAATAAATAATCAATCACCACCCTGACCAATCAATAATCAATCACCACTCTTACCATTCAGTAATCAATCACCACCCTGACCAATAAATAATCAATCACCACTCTGACCAATAAATAATCAATCACCACCCTGACCAATAAATAATCAATCACCACTCTGACCAATAAATAATCAATCACCACCCTGACCAATAAATAATCACACACCACTCTGACCAATCAATAATCAACCACCACCCTGACCAATCAATAATCAATCACCACCCTGACCAATAAATAATCAATCACCACTCTGACCAATAAATAATCAATCACCACCCTGACCAATAAATAATCAATCACCACTCTGACCAATAAATAATCAATCACCACCCTGACCAATAAATAATCAATCACCACTCTGACCAAAAAATAATCAATCACCACCCTGACCAATAAATAATCAAACACCACTCTGACCAATCAATAATCAACCACCACCCTGACTAATCAATAATCAATCACCACCCTGACCAATCAATAATCAACCACCACCCTGACCAATAAATAATCACACACCACTCTGACCAATCAATAATCAATCACCACCCTGACTAATCAATAATCAATCACCACCCTGACCAATCAATAATCAATCAATCATTACCAGTCAAAAACACCAGTCATTACTCTGTCATCAATCACAAATCATCCCTAATCCAAACAAACACTTATTAATCCCTGATTTAACCAATCAATAATTAATTAAAATTCACTCAAAACAATCAAACAATCAATGATTTTAACACACATTTACAACAAATAAACTTCACCAGACACTGGGAGCATTTATCTTTATCAGCCTTGAGTCAATGAGTTTACAGAGTGTGTTAACATCTGTGTGACTGACAGCTCTTTCTCTGCCTCTGTCTCTCTCTCTCTCTCTCTCTCTCTCTCTCTCTCTCACACACACACACACACACACACACACACACACTCACACTCACACTCACACACACCACATCCTGTAGACGCTGAGAGTCAATCACACTCCAAATAAGGCAAAAAACAGAGAACAGAAAAAAGCCACTTCAGACTTCCACAATCAGCAAAACCCTCGCTGTGCGCTTTTTAAATTCAAACTCTCTCTCTCCTACACACATACACACACACACACAGAGAGAGAGAGAGAGAAAGAGAGAGAGAGAGAGAGACAGAGGCAGAGAAGAAAAGGCAACATTAAACCGCACATGCACCTGCTTTACTGCACTCAGTCTGCTGCACACACTCATCTGAGTTTAAGTGTCTTAACGTGTTACAACACATGCATTACCCACGGATTCTGCTTTTATTGGGCACAATCCATAACACAGTCTGCCCTAAATAATTTGGACACTTTTATTTACTAAGAAGGACTGCAAAGACATAAAGCAGCTTCTTTTTTTGCAGGTTCAGTGATACTAATGATAATAATCTACCAACTACTAACCAAAGTTCACTGATGATTAAAACATCCAAACACACTGGAGGTTGCTTTTTTATATAATATTATATTTTATAAATCCCAGTCTTCTCCCAAATCCTAATTCCTCCCTGATGGCTGCGACTCCCCTCACAGTGAGGGTGGGTGATATCAGGGAGGGTGGAAGTAAGCAAAAGTATCCTCTGAGGATAGCAACTGCCTCATGCCAAACTGCTACTAATGTAACGCCACTGAACAGTTCAATGCACTACAGGAGAATGGCGACTATCCATTGCTACAACAGACAAAAGACGCCTGCTATGTGTCGCACTGGGGTAATAACATCTCTCTCTTCTCCAAAATCTGTCTGAGAGG
Source organism: Hoplias malabaricus (assembly GCF_029633855.1). Classification (NCBI taxonomy): domain Eukaryota; kingdom Metazoa; phylum Chordata; class Actinopteri; order Characiformes; family Erythrinidae; genus Hoplias; species Hoplias malabaricus. Next base: position 21,210,409 of record NC_089812.1, on the reverse strand, counting down.
AGAGCTTTGGTCAAGAAAGTACAGGTCAATAAGGTTTGGTCCACACACACACACACACACACACACTCACACACCCACACACACACTCTCACATAGAGAGAGAGAGAGAGAGAGAGAGACAGCAGCTTTTTCCTTGTATATCCAGTAATCCAACAATATACCGCACCCTATAAGTTCCTAATATTGTCTTATTAATGTTGTTGCTGATGTGTGTTTCTGAGCTGGTCCGTAATGTAATAATTCATATAATATAACGTTGCATGCATCTGAGCAATAAGAAACACAATTTATGATATTTTTGATAACGATTAATCTGCTGATTTGATATTACTTTAAATTAAAATGAGATTTTCCACAGCATGATCCCTACACTAATGTAATCAGCCATACTCAGCTTTTCCACTTCTACACCAGGTAAATGTGGTCCTGGTTCTGGAAGCGGGTTCTTGTTTAGTCGCTGTTCCCTCGTGGTTCAGAGTGAGCAGAGTAGGGACTAAACCGTAGTGTGTAAACCTTACAGAGCTCTGATTGTCCAGAGAGAGTCGTCACTCTTCGCCACGCAACGCAGACGACCAGCACCAACTCTCCACCTGTAAAATCTCCAGCTGAGATCAAATTTGTTTTTATCCGACTCACAACGGCAGCTCGTAAAATTATGCCGTGGTCTTTTGAAGAGGTTCAAACGCTCTTTGGATCAGTTGCAGATGAAAGAGTCCAGCAAGAGCTGGACGCTGCAACAAGGAAAGAACATACTCTACTGATCAGTCTGAACTGATGATGGAGCTGTGTTTAGTCCCAAACAACAACAACACGTCAATACACCATGAGTCAACACCGCTTAACCTTACCATCACCATTGTTGTTGTTTCCAAAGCCCGCTGTTCCTGTTAGAGATGGGGTTTAGGGAAGTGGAGGGAAGATAATGCTAACCTAATGTTCTAGGACGGGAGGGGATGGGAGTGCAGGTGTGTACATGCTGTGTGTTTATTGTCTGGTGCAATGGTCAGTGGCGGTCACCTTGCTGAGCGGCAGGACAATGAAGGCCCCTCCTCCGCTGGCATCCACGATCATGGCCACAAACTTGGGGTTCACTGAGCAGAAGTTACTGTCCCAGGTCATCTGGGAAATCCTGATGTCGTCATAGCACTGGTCGGCCTTCACCGCCTGACCAAAGACATGGCGAAACTTACTGGTCCTGACCACCTTCCTAGACATGATGACCTGCAGGAGAGAGAGAGGGAGAGAGAGAGAGAGAGAGAGAGAGAGAGAGAGAGGGAGAGAGAGAGAGAGAGAGAGAGAGAGAGAAATGTAATCTAATGTAAATATAATTCCTGCTGTGTGATTAAAAAAACATACACTACACAAACTCCTCAAAAACAGAGAACAGATATCTGACGATTACATTCCATTTACTATGTCTATAATAATCATTCTTATAAATATAAATATATGTATACTCTTCGACATCAGTGACATGTGCAGAGAACTGACATTTCCGCTCCCTTTCACACCACGGTGAACACCCATGAACTGTTACACAGGAAATGGCTTAAAAAGGAAGTGTATCGCTTAAGATGGCATCAAGAAAACCAATGAGAGTGGGAGGGAGAGCAAGAGACAGAGAGACAAAGAGAGAGATAGAGATGAAGGCAGCTGGTGATAAGCAATCTGCACCCTGCACTTCACACGTTTACTACTGGAGCTGTGTCAAATTACTGCACCGATCTATATCTGCTTATTCCCTTGTGTAAATCATGAAATAATGTATACATCTGCTTATTACCAATATATATAACATTTAATATTTTAATTTAATGCTGTTACAGTTTCTGTGCATTTATCACTGTGAGGGATTAAGATCTTCACACACCTTCCAGTTGTGTTTCTGAAGTGATAATAAACCTGACGTGATTTCTTTTACAGTACCACGGTACTAGATCACGTCCTGTAGCACTAGTTTGAGTACTACACAAGTACACCCCGATCTAGTACCAAAGGGAATACATTAAAAGTATAATCACATCAAACACGATCTGTTCCAGTGATGATGTGTTATTCGTGTAGTTGTATTAGAATCAAATACATCACACAGCCTCTTTCCAAGTGTTACTACACAAGTTAGTGAGTGAAGTTCCGTGTGAGTGTGTTCACACACACAGAGTTTCAGCTGCTGATCAGCGGCAGTGTTTCAGCTGAGAGCCGAAATAGAGGAAGGAAAGAGAAAGCGGATGTTAGAAGGAGAGCAGCAGCAGCAGCAGCAGAGCCCGGCTGCCAGGCATCGCCTCACTTCTGCTCTGCGCTCTTCCTCCACACTCTCCAGACACTCCAAGTCCGGAGACACCCTTCGTGGTAAAAGAGGGAGTTCAGCTGATGTAGAACGCAGCCAATTTGTTTAATCTCGGAAGGACAGCTGTGAATTAATTATTATTTAGACTAGAATGGCGGTGCAGGTAGTGTTTCTGTCACAGCTGCAGAGTCCTGGAGGCTGTAGGTTTGAGTCCCGCTCTGGGTGACTGTCCGTGAGGAGTGTGGTGTGTTTTCCCGGTTTCCATGTGGGTTTCCTCCGGGTGCTCCGGTTTCCTCCCACGCTCCAAAAACACACGTTGGTAGATGGATTGGCGACTCAAAAGTGTCCGTAGGTGTGAGTGAGTGTCGCCCTGTAAAGGACTGACGCCCCCTCCAAGGTGTGTTCTTGCATTGTGCCCAGTGATTCGGGGTAGGCACCGGACCCAACGCCGCCCTGAACTGGATAAGGGTCACAGACAGTGAATAAATGAATAATTAATACTCTATTTGCATCATGCATCATGTTATGTTGTGTCACATTTACAGACCACAAACAGATGAAGTGCGCATTGACCTAACCCAACCTTAACCCTCACCTCAGCCCCCAGATCTGGCCTCTTTGTGTTCTAAGGCCAAAAGTTTATAGACACCAATTCCACTGATGTCAGCTGTGTCCACCCTTGACTTTTGCATCCGTGATGACTTCTACTAATCTGGGAATGCTTCACACTAGATGCTGGAACATTTCTGTGAGCATTTGCTGGCATACAGCCTTGAGAGCATCAGCGAGGTCGGGTTCTAGTACATCTCTCCAGAGAACTGTAGCCCAGCAGTGAGACCTCAAAGTGCAGTTGCTCTAGAGCATTCCATGCCATTTTATAAACATTGTACAAATTGTGGGACATAGTTGCTGAGACTTTAAAGCTGCTGAATGCACACCTGATAAGTCTGGGGCAAACTAAAGAGTCCCACATATGAGGTCCCTACAAAGAGATTAATACAACACCACACAAAGTTCTATCACCTTAGTCTCCCATCATTTGAGGTCTGCTCCACTGCTGTGGTGAGCAGGGATCGGGGGCTGAGTGGAGGCTGTTGTGCTTTGTTTAGCTGCAGGAAGCACCGTGTGACGGAGGGGACACAACACACTTCAGTTACACCACATCCGTCTAAACACACACCGCACACAAGCAGTCTCACGGCCCTCCGCTTTAACGTCTGCAGTTTAAAGGTGGAGTTTAGTTTGTTGTTAAGTTTGGCTCATCAACTGCAGCCTTTAAATGTGTAGTTAGTCTCCCTTCTCCTCTACAGTCTTTAAAGGTGTAGTCTCACTTCTCCTCTACAGTCATTAAAGGTGTAGTCTCACTTCTCTTCTACAGCCATTAAAGGTGTAGTCTCACTTCTCCTCTACAGTCATTAAAGGTGTAGTCTCACTTCTCCTCTACAGTCATTAAAGGTGTAGTCCCACTTCTCCTCTACAGTCATTAAAGGTGAAGTCTCACTTCTCCTCTATAGTCATTAAAGGTGAAGTCTCACTTCTCCTCTACAGTCATTAAAGGTGAAGTCTCACATCTCCTCTACAGTCTTTAAAGGTGTAGTCTCACTTCTCTTCTACAGTCATTAAAGGTGTAGTCTCACTTCTCCTCTACAGTCATTAAAGGTGTAGTCTCACTTCTCTTCTACAGTCATTAAAGGTGAAGTCTCACTTCTCCTCTACAGTCATTAAAGGTGTAGTCTCACTTCTCCTCTACACTCATTAAAGGTGTAGTCTCACTTCTCATCTACAGCCATTAAAGGTGTAGTCTCACTTCTCCTCTACAGTCATTAAAGGTGAAGTCTCACTTCTCCTCTACAGTCATTAAAGGTGAAGTCTCACATCTCCTCTACAGTCATTAAAGGTGAAGTCTCACTTCTCCTCTACAGTCATTAAAGGTGAAGTCTCACTTCTCCTCTACAGTCATTAAAGGTGAAGTCTCACTTCTCCTCTACAGTCATTAAAGGTGAAGTCTCACTTCTCCTCTACAGTCATTAAAGGTGTAGTCTCACTTCTCCTCTATAGTCATTAAAGGTGAAGTCTCACTTCTCCTCTACAGTCTTTAAAGGTGTAGTCTCACTTCTCCTCTACAGTCATTAAAGGTGTAGTCTCACTTCTCCTCTACAGTCATTAAAGGTGTAGTCTCAATTCTCTTCTACAGTCATTAAAGGTGTAGTCTCACATCTCCTCTACAGTCATTAAAGGTGAAGTCTCACCTTTCCTCTACATTCATTAAAGGTGTAGTCTCACTTCTCGTCTACAGTCATTAAAGGTGAAGTCTCACTTCTCTTCTAGTCATTAAAGGTGTAGTCTCACATCTCCTCTACAGTCATTAAAGGTGTAGTCTCACATCTCCTCTACAGTCATTAAAGGTAAAGTCTCACTTCTCCTCTATAGTCATTAAAGGTGTAGTCTCACTTCTCCTCTATAGTCATTAAAGGTGAAGTCTCACTTCTCTTCTACAGTCATTAAAGGTGTAGTCTCACTTCTCCTCTACAGTCATTAAAGGTGTAGTCTCACTTCTCCTCTACAGTCATTAAAGGTGAAGTCTCACTTCTGCTCTATAGTCATTAAAGGTGAAGTCTCACATATCCTCTACAGTCATTAAAGGTGTAGTCTCAATTCTCTTCTACAGTCATTAAAGGTGTAGTCTCACATCTCCTCTACAGTCATTAAAGGTGAAGTCTCACCTTTCCTCTACATTCATTAAAGGTGTAGTCTCACTTCTCGTCTACAGTCATTAAAGGTGAAGTCTCACTTCTCTTCTACAGTCATTAAAGGTGTAGTCTCACATCTCCTCTACAGTCATTAAAGGTGTAGTCTCACTTCTCCTCTACAGTCATTAAAGGTGTAGTCTCACATTTCCTCTACAGTCATTAAAGGTGTAGTCTCACATCTCCTCTACAGTCATTAAAGGTGTAGTCTCACATCTCCTCTACAGTCATTAAAGGTGTAGTCTCACATTTCCTCTACAGTCATTAAAGGTGTAGTCTCACATCTCCTCTACAGTCATTAAAGGTGTAGTCTCACTTCTCCTCTACAGTCATTAAAGGTGTAGTCTCACATTTCCTCTACAGTCATTAAAGGTGTAGTCTCACATCTCCTCTACAGTCATTAAAGGTGTAGTCTCACATCTCCTCTACAGTCATTAAAGGTTTAGTCTCAATTCTCTTCTAAATTCATTAAAGTATTAGTTGTAGCTCCATCACTCCAAAGAACACCATTCCACTGCTCCAGAGTCCAGTTCTGGGGCTTTAGACCCCTTTCTACTCCTACACTTTGCACTGGGCATTGCAACCTGGACCTCGCTGGATGTTCTCCTCTGTAGTCCAGGACTAGACTTAATCTGGATTCAGGAACCCATCCCACAGACTGTGGTGTTACTTTATGAACTGAAATCTAGAGCAGGGTGTAAATCCCCCCAGTGCCAAGTTGTAGAGCAGTGGAACTGTGTTCTCTAGAGAGATTAAACTCCATCCAGTACCTTTGGGATGAGCTGGTGTGGTGTTTGTGTTTCAGAACCCATTACGCAATATCAGTCCCGACTGAATGCCATCAAACATATGTTTCAGTATCTAGTGTAAAACCATCAAGAAGAGCGAGGGATTTTAGAGTCAAATTCACTATTTTTTGAACCGATATCGTTTTAATACTGATCTGAAAGCACCTTGTCTTTAATTAGGGCACTGTTTAGTGCTTCCGGACCCTTGCGACAAAAAGTAGGGGCCTTTGTAATACAGCCTTCCTTCCGGGAGCCTCTCCTTCACCGTGTTGCACAGACAGCAACTAAAAAAATCAAACCTAAACGTCCAGCAGCAAAACTGGACACAGTTTTAAAACTGAGTTTTAGGAAGTGCTACTTTGCAGTCTGTAATTATAAAGGCATTTTCACTCTGTGTCTTTTGCAGACCATTTAACAGATGAAAATAAAAATAAACCAAATTTTAAACTGGATCTCGATTCTCCGAAACCAAATCTTGAGCTCAGAACTTGATGCAATTACTGTGTAACTGCAAGAGTGGGGCTCACTTCGAAGCTCACACCCTGTTCACTGCTGCAAAGCAGTCAAACACTCCTGCAGTCACCAGCAAACTGCCACTACAACAGCAACTTCCTCATATCTCCAACCGCCCTGAGCCTCAGTTGCTTTGCAGCAGGCCGCAGAGTGGGCTCAGCCGCCCACAGCAACAAACGGGGGACAATACGTGACATACATAATATACAAAATATACAATAGACAACAAAGGAGAAGTGAGTCTGTGCTGCAGCGTCTGCGCATAATCTTGCTCAGTATTTAACGCAGGAAGTGCAAGCATCATGTGCATGGAGAAGGAAAAGAGTGATAGAGAGGGGACAAGAAAAGAGAGAGAGAAAGGGGATGGGACAGAGAGAGAGAGAGAGAGAGAGAGAGAGAGAGAGAGAGAGAGAGAGAGAGAACGAAGATGGAGTGAGAGAGGGGCAGGGAGAGGGAGGGAAAGGAGAGAGAGAGAGAGAGAGAGAGAGAGAGAGATGATGAAGAAAGGGAAGAAAGGGAGGGATGGAGGGAGAGTACCTCGAGACTGGGGCAGGGAGAGGGTGCACGGTGCTGGTGCTGGGCTCTGGTGCTCTGGCTCGTGCCGCTGAGGGGAAGAGAGAAGAGAGTGAGGGCTCGTGGAGAGAGGGATGTGTTTAAGAGGGAGAGGAAGTGAAAGTTTTAGATGTAGATGAGAATGGGAGGCGTCTCTCTCTCTCTCGCTTCTCTACTTTTCCTTTTAAAGAGCGTGAAATCTCTGGTCTGGCCCTCCTCGCGTCACGTGACCTGCGCTGCATAAGCACACGCTGATTTAGAGATGATCTGACGTTGATGACATGTCAGTTGCTTGCGCGGGAAAACACTGTGACCGTACTCCTCTTTGAATTGGTGCATTCAAAAACACACCATGCCTAAAGCTTTCTCATAAAGTCTCATGACTGAACTCTGTGCTCCACCAGAGGGCACTGTAAATCTCATGACTGACTAAAACATTATTTAGTCAGTTAGCAGCTCCATGCTGTAGCTCTGTGCTCTCGACCTGACCCAGAGCCAACTATGAGTGTGCTTTCTGTGCATGGCGCTGTATCAGCTGGCTTCATTCTCACCTGGACCCGGAGCCATCAGAGAGTAACTTTTCTGCCCATTGTGAAAAGATGGTTCGGTGTGGCCAAAATTAGCGCAGAGCTGTACTTTATTCGAATGAGTCCGGCAAATGCAATGTGTCCAATCAGAAGATAGCTGGTGTAGGAATACTCTCAGTCACAGACAGTTGCCCAGCATTAATGAAGAGTCTGATACTTTAAGTGTGTTAATCTGGCCTCAGTATCAGGATTCTGCCAGCTGTGTTTTGATTGGCTCGGTATACACCCGCTTTTAGTCCTGGATCTTACTGGATCGACGTGAATATTAAAGATGGCCTCCTTCCACACATCATGTCAAAATAGCACACTTGTGATTGGTCCTTTTGTGTGTCCGTCAAACTTCTTTTCCTGCAGTACTCTTGGCGTGGGGAATGCAAGACTAGATTTTCATAAGTGTTTGAGTTAGCAAAAGTATTTCCATATTCAAAGGTATGATGTGATTTCAGTTGGATGATGCAGGGAACAGCTTTATTATGCCCGCATATAGCCAGCTGAATTTTATCTCTGTTGCTGCACCAGAGTAAATGCACAGCTGGCTTTGTTCTCGCCTCGACCCAGAGCAGCTGTAAGAGTGAGTGATTTCTGGGGCAGGATTATTTCTCAGAAGCCATCAGATGCTTATCATTCCAATGTGGTGTTATGTTAATCTTCTTTGTATTGTTTAGGGCTCCTAACCTGTGCTGGATCAAATGGTAAATGGCAAAAATATCCATTCATCCATCTATTATCTGTAACCGCTTTATCCAATTCAGGGTCACGGTGGGTCCAGAGCCTACCTAGAATCATTGGGCGCAAGGCGGGAATACACCCTGGAGGGGGCACCAGTCCTTCACAGGGCAACACACACACTCACACCTGCGGTCACTTTTTGAGTCGCCAATCCACCTACCAACGTGTGTTTTTGGACTGTGGGAGGAAACCCATGCGGACACAGGGAGAACACACCAACTCACAGACAGTCACCCGGAGCGGGAATTGAACCCACAACCTCCAGGTCCCTGGAGCTGTGTGACTGGAACTCTACCTGCTGCACCACCGTGCCGCCCCAATGGCAAAAATAGATTGTGAAAAAAGCAAGATTGCTGCTGTTGTAAATTTTGATTAAAAATGAATGCTAAATAAAATTAACATTTTTAAAACTTATTTTGCTCAGGGGGCTGTGGTGGGTGCAGATAAACAGACCTGTTCAGGACGGGATGGGACTTCAAGATCACTCTTCTGCTGACCGTCTGAGGCTGAGAGAAGTGCAGTGGATATTCCTCTCCTGGACAAGATCTTATACCAACAGTGGCACAGTGACATGACGCAACCAAACACAAACTTACAATACTTAGGTCCTGCTTCCTCTTCTCTGTCACAGCTCGGGGAAGCTCTCCAGTGACATGTTGAGGCTTTAATGTCAGACCGAATATAGGCTGTATGAGGAAATACAACTGTGGTCAGTAATGTTGATGCTGCAGCTGCACTTCTGGTGTCCCTCTGCAAGTTTTAGTACCATAAGACCAAGGGTCAAAAATTACACTGTAATAGGAACCCTTTGAAATTTACAGTAAAATACTGACAACCTGCATATTGTGAAAATAAAATACTCTAATGAGTGCTACTTCTGAGTGGTTCATTCTTGCAACTCTTTCACTAGAAGGATCTCCTGTCCCAAGTGTTATAGTGGAGCTCAATGGTCTGAGAGCTTTCTAGAAGATGATGCAACATTGGAGAATCTCAACAACGGAGTCCATGTTTCCTCTGTTTCTGTACAGAAATAGTGGTTTGTGTTTCCCCAGCAGGGACTAGGCTCAGTCCTGGACAGTATTTTACTTTTGGCCCTTTTCCACTTTATGGTACCTGCTCTACTCAACTGTACTCTGTTCTACTCGCTTCGTCCCAGGTTGGTTTCCCACTATAAAGCCCACAAACAACGGCATCAGTAACGTTAAGCAGTGTTTACTCATGGTGTATTGGCGTGTTTGTTGTTGTTGTTGTTTGGGACTGAACACAGCTCCATCATCAGTTCAGACAGATCAGTAGAGTTCTCCTTCCTTGTTGCAGCGTCCAGCTCTCGCTGGATTCTTTTGTCAGCCACCGATCCAAGGAGGGTTTGAACCTCTTCAAAAGGCCTAGCGTAATCCCAACTTGGTTTGATTTGAACCTGATGTGAGCCAGGATTAAAACAGTACCTGTATTTATGGACCAGGTGACAGATTTGCCTAGTGGAAAAGCATAAAAGCTGAGCCGAGCCAAGTAGGTACCATGCAGTGGAAAAGCTCCATTTCATTGAGCAATATCTATTCAGAGTGCTGCATTGTCCTCATCTTCAGAGCAGCCCCACTTCAACCACAGAAGACATCTTTTCATTGACTGGAAAAAAAAGACACCTGAACATCAGAACATACAAATCCACTGAAGGCTGGTACTTGAATAGAGGCCACCTAGGAAAAGCCTGGATGGTTGTTGGAGGTGGTGTTGGTGGGGCCAACAGAGGGCGCTCTCCCTGCGTTATGTGTGTATCCCAATGCCTGAATAAACCATGCCATTCTTCAGACGAGATTCTGAGGTCAGATAAGATTCTTAGGCAATCCCTCAAAAAGAGTCAAGGTTTTTACTTTGATGTCCGGCTAAATCTGCCACTGAGGTCACTTCTGTCCTCCTGATTGTCCCTATATTAAATAAACCAGCTCAGCCACTCCCTCTTTACTCAACAGGTGATGTGTGAGGGGGATGGTGTGGATCGGCTGCCGACACATCGCCCTGGGCTGAGTCGACCCCCTAATGTCCCAAAGAATGTAAAGTGCTCTGGAGCTCTAGAAATGCATTGCAGAATTGATTTACTCATTCAAATATAAGGTTTACATCCTACAATGTTAAGAAAAGAAACAACACATTCTCATGCATGTTAGTCTTCATGCGACAATAAATAACTGGAGTCTAGAGGAAAGTTTAAAAATATAGACTTCGATTTATTGCACAATCGCTGCAGGAGACCGGGGGGACTGGAGGGATCTGTCGGGGTGAAATGTATGAAGTATGTAGGACTACATTGAGCAGTCAACCAAATGTACAAACAGCGAACAGAAATATAAACAGGTGAAGACAGAATCGTGTTAGAGGAATAAAATAAGATGTGCTCTTCAGAAATGATCCCTGTAACTCAATGAAGGAACATGTGATCACATCAGGCCATTCACACCACTGTCACTTTGCTCCCATTTTAACCTCTGGCCGGCTGCTGTGAGGTGAATCTGAGCACTAGATGGTGCCAGACAACAACTCCATTCCACAGAGCGCTGGCAGTCACATCCTTTACACATACAGAGGTTAAGAGTGTCATTTTCAGTGGCAATCTGTCCCAGAACAACTGAGAATAATTTAAATAACCATAATTCATAATGACTAATTCATAAATGCTTGTTGACAGGATATACAGCACCTGCATACTGAGAAAAGACATTGTTGAGCGGTGCTTTCATACAAGTGCATGGATCTGTATCAGAAGACACAGAATACAGACAAGGATCACCCATATTCTCTTTTTACAGACTGTTTACAGCATAGTCTGCTTCTCCTGTCCTTTACTTTGAAAGTCTATGGGCAAAAAAAAAAAAGCTGCAGGGACCTTTCTGCCATACATTATCTTTCCAACTGATGAACTACAGGCTAAAGTCCTCCTAGGGAAGCACTTAGCAATGGCTTCTGTACATGGCTGATCCCTCAAGGGGCAGCTGCTCTTCAGAGAAGAAATGCTGGCCCTTCAAACAAGAAAGATGGCACAAACAATGCAAATGTAACTGGCCCAGGATCAGTGTAAGATCCATCTACATTTCAGGGCAGACGAAAAGGCCCAGGATGGTTGAAATGGCTGATACTATGAATTCACAGATCGTCTTCTTCACTGGGGAGCTTTTTTAGATTTTTTTTGTCTGTTTTTTCCATATGCACATAAACATGCCCATGTGTGTTTATAATAAATACATCTGCATAGATATCCTGTTGTTATCAGAGGTATTAGCTTGTCAGGGCCCCCATCCCTCAACTGAAGCCCACTCACCACATCCCAGCTGAACGCTTCATGTAAAAAAAATATAGATATATAGAAACAGAACAAAAACAAATCCCTTTTCAACAGAAGCTCTTGAGGTGGACATGCTCTCCAAACTAAAAAAATGAGAGAGCGTTTTTAAACCCTTTCTGCTTTTGCGCAGTAAATCAGTAGCGCAAAATCTGCAGAAATGTTAGAAGGTCAAAGCATCTGGACTGAGGCCAACGCCACCACCACCACCACCACCAGGTCAGCAACAGTCGATGTGTTCATCATCAGTCCCCCACTGCATCGGCAGGTGGCTGAGCAGAATCACAGACCGAACTGGGTTCTGTCCGGAAAAGCTGAGGTGTAAACCAGTCTGGACTCAGCTGTCCTTTACCTAATGTAATAAACAATGACAACTAAATATTAGTAGGTCATATTAGCCATTCGTTATGTCCTCAGCGTTAGAGGCCACCACCGATCTGACTCCAAGCTGTTAAGTTATCCTTTGAAGTCACCATGATATCACAATCGTAGTCGACAACATCACACTATAACTCCATTATGCTTATGTAGTCATTGCGATGTCACAATCATGTAGTCTAGAACATCACACTGACATAATTCAGACGTCCCTATGGAGTCACTGTGATATCACAATCCCAGAGACGTCACACTGATAATTCAATTATCATTATGATGTCACAATCATGTAGCCAATGACATCACAGTGCAATAACTCAGTAGTCTAATAAGAATAACCCAGTTACCCTTATGAACTCACAATGATGTCACAATCACATGACCACATTACAATTACTCATTCATTATAAAGTCACAATCACATGGCCAGTGACATTACACATTAATATAATTCAATTTCGTATTATGAAGTGACCACAATGACATCATAATATGACAACTCAGATAACTTGATGAACTCAGTGATGTCACAATCACACAGTCAATGGCATCTTTAAATGATAACCGTTGTCTTATGAAGCCACCGTGATGATGACACACTGTTAAATCAGCTACCCTTCTGGAGCCATAGTGATGTCACAATCATGGTGACTATGACATCAAACTAATTCATTTATCCTGATGGAGTCATAGTGATGTCACAATCATGGAGTCTATGACATCACACTCTAGTAACTCAATTATCTTTAAGGAGTCCTAGTGATGTCACAATCATGAGTTTAAAGAGTTTAAATTAACGTCACTGGAGGTTTGAAATGAAAACGTCTTCTCCATCTGAAGGTCTCTCTTCTATTCCATGAGTCAAAACATGTTCAAGTCCACAGCTTCACTGAGAATACCTCTGCTTTATACATTAACGGGTATAAAAACGTGTTTCAGTGTTTACTGTTCGCATCGTATGCATATACAATTTACATACCTACAGCTATTTACATTATTTATAAGTAACAACTTTCGTTATTGGTGTCCACTTTTGACCCAAAGCCCTTTTTTTGTAAAAAAAATCAACAGTGCAGTTTGAAGTTTGATATGGTATTGCCTCTGATTCCTTCCCTTCCTTACAGACACGCCTTTCTGAAGCTCTATCTCTGCAACTACACAAAAAACTCTGGACTGGACTGACCCACAAAAAATGTATCAGTGGCTACAATGCACATGCGTCGGGCCAGTTTTCCGCATACATTTAATACTGTGGGGGTGAGTACAGTTCAAGCTATCAACATGCACTAGTTGGTTATAGTGATTTGTACTGGTTTTTATACCGTTAAAGGGATGGAGAGCTCTGGAAGAAATGGTGTAGAAGCAAGTGGAGAAAAGGCGGGGAGTGTGAGGCTTCTGTATAAAGTCCCTCAGCTTTTCAGGACGGGGAACTCTTTCCTGCACCTGATGCCCTGAATACTTCATTTGGCAAGTAGTATGTAAAGGAGACTTGGAGTGTGTTGTGCCTCTTACAGATGGGCAACACTGTCTAACTAGCATGCACTTCTTGCGTCTGTTTTTGTCTTTTTTTTACAAACCGTTCTCCTACACAGACTCGGCCACACAAGGATACGAAGGCTTCACTACAGGTCAGACTACTAATACAAGTAGCAGTTGATCTCTTCTTTTAACATGCATCCATATTCATAAAATATATTACATATATCTTAAATAATGTAAAACAGCATGGTAAACAGAGTGCATCACACGCAGTATAAATAAACAATGTCCGTGCAAAGTAAACAAAGGTGTGCCAACAGTGTGAAACAGGGTGTGATTATAAACGATATGCTGACACAGTGGCTCTGAATATGTCATGGCTGATTCATCTATCTCTAAAACCCTAATCAGGAACGTTGGAAGGGCTTCAGTCATCCTCAGTCATGCTCTGCTAATAACTGACCAGTGCTTAAGTCCGACAGTGCAGTAGAGACATGCACAATGCAGTCCGTGTGGAATAGTTCTCTTAGTCTATCGTCTATCGTACAGTCTGCACCAAGAGCTGATCTATAGCCCCGGACAAGAACGCAATCTACCTATCAATGACTGCGAATGAAGGGGTTGGCTGTTCTAGCGAGGAAAACACTAGTCCTTTTTCGGCAGCTCAAACAAGAGCCCTAATCAAACCTGAGGCGACAGTAATTCATCTCTCTGGACATCGGCTCTCTGACCGCTGCAAAATATTTGAGAGGAGGGACATCAGAATACTGCTGATGATGACTTTGGCAAATAATTAAGCTCAGAGTAAGTGCTAATCTCTCAGTTTCGCAGGTTGATGGGAATTCTCAGCAGAAACAGTTCAGCCATTGGGCAAACTGCAGAAAATCATTAGAAGATATAATTTGCCTTGTGTTGTACGTACCGTTACACGTTTAATTGGGGTTAAAGGCTCTGAAGGAAAGTAATTCAGAGCCGAACTGAAATCCAATCTAGCGACGTAGAGATTAAAATAAGGCAATCTCCTGATTGCTGAGGGCTGTCCATGAGAAGAATGAAAAGCTGGCAAATAAACATGTCAATAAAATCACCAGCAGCCAGGAAATATCAGTCTGCGGTCTCTGCGACCGCTGTGAGCCTGTAAACCTAAACCCTTCTGTCATCCGGCGAAAACAGCAGCAACTAAGGAGGAGTGAGCGTTTCCCTCCGGCCCGCAGGAAAAAAGTAGTACGTAGTGACGCATGAGCGGAGGAGAGAGTGAGGAGTGTGATGACAGAGCGATGATGGAGGAAGAGGGAGTTGAACGGGTAATGCAGACTCATTTACAGATACCTTTAGGTTGTAACTCAAGTATTTCCCAGTGGACCTTGCTGTGACAGTGTGTGTTAGTAGTGCATTGTTTGTCCATGTGTGTGTGTGTGTGTGTGAGGAACATCAGCGCAGGGCATGCATTAACAGTGATGGTCTGCGATGGAAAGATGTGTGGAGGTCTAAAGTCCTGGCTTCATAACAAGCTACGTGGAAGCCATGCTTTCAAACCGCTGGGAGCGATGTGTGGCTGTGTGATGTAGATTTATGTAGTGTAATGCAAACTAATTCTGCTTTGAGAGCCAAGTGTTTGGCGGCTCAGTTGCACCTTACATTGTTACATACATTAAGACACATCATCAGTGTTTTTACAATTAATGCTCGGGACGCTGGTGTAAAAATGAGACACGTTGGACCTCCTGCCGCTGAGATGCTGAGAGAAGTAATGCATTGAATTTACTTGATTCATATGTGAACGTCATTTGTGCATGGATCAATCATTGCCAAAGACATTGCAAGTATAAGACAATGGTACATGATGATCATGACTGTGAAGAAGTCAGAGAGCACCTTTCAGTTATAAAACTTCCAGTCAAAGGGGCCTCTTAGGAACCATCAGGAGAAATTACAATAGATATAAGATAACCCAACTACAAAAGGAGCACAGCAAAAGAAATTAACTGTAAGAACAGGACTTTCCAAATAATATTAAAAGGTACGGACGAAATAGGGCTCAAAACAACCATGCAAGACCAGCCAGGCCATTAAACTGAGTGTAGATTGACCTGTACCATTGTTTCAGACCAGAAAAAGAACAGGTTTTCATGTCCAGTTTTCCTAAAAGAGAACTCAAAGTTAATTCATATTCTGCAGTCATTCATGTTGTGATGGGGTCCGGAGCCTACCCGGAATCATTGGGCGCAAGGCAGGAACACACCCTGGAGGGGGCGCCAGTCCCTCACAGGGCGACATGCACTCACACATTCACTCACACTCACAAAAGTCCCTCCGTGTGGAGTGGTTCCGAAGCATGCGTACATAAGTGAGAAATAGCACCGCATTTGGTGCAGTTCCTAACCGTGAATGAGTGACTGTTAGTGAGTGAGTGGGCTTCACATCTGCAAATATAATGGAGAAACTGCTGGTGGTTCTCAGAACAATGGGCTCACCGCCCCAGAGTCCAGAGTGTGGTCGGGATTCAGTGAGAAGCAGCAAATGGGAGCACAACTGAGCTTTGGAGGCGTAGAAAAACATCCCTGCAGATTTGGACAGGAGATTAAATCAAGGCTGGGGTTTAACTTCTGCCAAGTACTGTACAGTAGTGCACATTAGAACCAAGAAAATTCAATGCATAACCTTCAGTAGCATATTATTGTATATATTCACGTGTGTGTGTGTGTGTGTGTGTGTGTGTGTGTGTGTGTGCTTGTGCGTTCCTACAGCTTCTGTAGTCATCGACTGACACTTAAGTCTTTGTATGAAGTCAACAGTGGACTACATTTCCATGCACAGACACTGGTAGGTAAACGCAGATATGTACATTCTTGCATTTGAGAGCACGAACAAGCACGATTGTGTGTGTTTGTGTGTGTGTGTGTAAGGCGGCATGTCGCACTTCAGATTTTTCTGCGCTCACCTTCAACATTTAAATAACAACCCTCCCTCCCCTACATCCCACAGAGTCCCCTAAAATCCCCTAAAACCCTCCCCACAGTGGAGGTCCTGAAACCCTGTTACCCGCTGCCAGTCCAGGGGCCCGGGGGGGGGGGTCAGTCTGTGGGACAGTGGTAAGTGTTGATCCACAGCAGATCGTCCAGCACACCCCAGTGCAAGTAGAGGATGGAGCCCACCACTAACACGTGCATGATCTGGTGGCTGTTGCACCAGTAGTCGAAGAGGCCCGGTCTGAACCTCTCGGGGATGCGGGTGATATTGATGATTCCGCCCACCACTGCCAGGGCGTCCATGGTGAGGAAGTGGCGCAGGGAGGTGGGGCTCCCCCCTCCCACACCCACCCAGCGCAGCAGGAAGAAGGAGAAGCGGAAGAGCGCCTGCCAGGCGAAGGAGCGCAGCCGCCGGACTCGGCTTCGGGCTGTGATGGCGCAGTAGATGGCGTAGCTGGACAAGAGGATGTACATCAGCAGCGCCACGGTGCGCGTGAAGGGGTAACACAGCAGCGTGCTGTAGAGGATGGGCAGAGCACCTGAGGGAGAAAAATAATTCATGAGTTACGCAAACAATACACAGTTCATACAAGTCCCAGAGTGTTCATTTTACCTTCTAATGAATCAGGGTACAGAATAAAGGATAAAGGGTAGTGCTGCAGGCAATGTCTCTGTCACAGTTCCAGGGTCCTGGAGGTTGTGGGTTGGTGTCCCATGTCTGTGAGGAGTGTGGTATGTTCTCCCCGTGTCTGCGTGGGTTTCCTCCAGGTGCTCCGGTTTCCTCCCACGCTCCGTAGGTGTATGTGTGAGTGAATGTGTGAGTGTGTG
The DNA here is from genome assembly GCF_029633855.1 of Hoplias malabaricus. NCBI lineage: Eukaryota > Metazoa > Chordata > Actinopteri > Characiformes > Erythrinidae > Hoplias > Hoplias malabaricus. The sequence continues at coordinate 21,193,218 of NC_089812.1, read as the reverse complement.
TTCCCGCCCTGCGCCCAGTGATTCCAACAGTTTGTGTGTTTAATAGAGATGAATCACAGTTTCTTGCCCATATTTTACCCTAAAGTACAGATTTCCTTGTTTTTAAACTTAATCACAGACATAAGAGCTTCATCAGAATGGATTTACTATATTATTGCAACTAATACACGCTGAAATACTGATGGACATGAGCTACTGTGGTTTACTCCTACATACAGTTACGCTACAAAGATGTTAAGAGACAGTGAGTTACTGTGCTCTGTGTGGCTTTAATGAACTTTTAATCCTCCAAAACTGTGGTATAAAATGAACTGAAGAGAACGTATTTTGGATGCTGTTAGCTGCATTTGGTCCAGTTAACCAGTGCACTGCTATTTTCTGATAGAATATAAACAAAATATCATTAACACTTATTTAATATTTAAACAGCAGTTAAATCAGCAGTATGAATCAATTGAGTTTATACTAATTTTACAAAGTACTGTTGTGTTGTTTTGGTCTCATACCTATATACCAAGTCCTCACTGCTGTCACTTATCTCACAAAACCTAGCCAAAACAATACATTCTCTCCATGGATGAAAGTTATTTCTTTACGTTTAATGTATAATACTGCACATTTGCACTTTACATAATTTCACTTATCTTCATAAGGAAATAAGTTTCCAGGGCTTGACTCTTAACTGTGATATAGATTGAGTTTATTCACTACCCTGGACTGAGCCATTTTCTCTATGCGGCTTTACGTTGAGCAAAATCCATATGATGCCTCTTTGCTGCTGTTTATCAGTAAGGGCACTCGGACACTGTGGAGAGGAATGTGCTGGGATCAGGGAAGACAAATCAATTTGTGCTGAAGGCTGCTAAACCCACTCTCACAGTGTCGTCAGCATCGGCCTCAGCCTCCACAGCCACTCAGAGTGTGACCCAACAGCACAAAAATATCCAGATGTGCAAGAGAGGTGGAGAAAACTATGAATCAGCACCAGGAGAACAAGAAAAACTGGGGGAAAGTGGAGTGCAGTAGACACATAGAGAAGGAAATAGAAGAGGAGATGGAAAAAGAAAACCAGAGTGGAGCTCTTCTGATGAGGAAATGTTGTTCAGTATTGGCTGATAGAAACACAGTAATATACACCATAACTGGTTTGATTTTTTTTTATGTAGTGTGGTTAAATAATGATTTAATACTTCATTCATTATCTGTAACCACTTATCCAGTTCAGGGTCGCTGTGGGTCCAGAGCCTACCTGAAACCATTGGGCGCAAGGCAGGAATACACCCTGGAGGGCGCGCTAGTCCTTCACAGGGCAACACAGACACTCACACACCTACGGACACTTCTGAGTCGCCAATCCACCTACCAACGTGTGTTTTTGGACTGTGGGAGGAAACCGGAGCACCCGGAGGAAACCCACTCGGACACGGGGAGAACACACCAACTCCTCACAGACAGTAACCCGGAGCGGGAATCGAACCCACAACCTCCAGGTCCCTGGAGCTGTGTGACTGTGACACTACCTGCTGCGCCACCGTGCCGCTGATTTAATACTTCTTCAATAATATAAATATCGACATGCAGTGAACGGACTTAGAGAATACACCATGATTAGCTATGACACAGCTGCTGGCCATTGGTGGTCACTGTAAGGAAAGGGAGAACAGCATGGCACCATTAGTATGATGTTCTTATATAAGACGAAGCAGAAGAAGAAGAAGAAGACGAAGAATATGAGACTGCTGTTATCTCTGAAACCCCGAATGTTAACTGTCAGCGTGGAGAAGTTGATCTTACCCAGAGTGTTGATCATACAGATGCCGCACATGTCTAAGGTGAGCAGGGTTTTGTAGACAGGTTCTCCGCCCTCGTGGTTCATAAACAGGTGATAGACCACTGAGCCCAGCTGTGGAGATAAACAGGCCAGGAAATGCACCACGCCCAGCCATGTCACACTGATCTGAGACCAGGGGATGTTCAGAGGGAGCAGCACCAGGAAACAGAGCAGAGGGATTCCTGCCAATACAAAAACATACCGTAAACATGAGGATGGACAGAGGGTGAAAAAAAGGATGAAAAGCTCTTTTTGTGATGAAATCTTGAGTTTGATAATATTGCTGTTTAAATAGAAAATTTTGTGACTGTGACAAAATTGCTGTATCTCCAAAATGTTAATTTTGCAGAAGAAAAACCTTTTTAACTTCATGTTATAAATCCATTCATTCATTCATTCTTTCATTCATTCATCTTCTATAAGCAATTCACTCTGATCATGGTCAGAGAGGGTAGAGAGCTCATAAAACATGTCAAGGGAGGGCACAAGGCAGGAAGGTAACCTGGACACAGAACTAATACATTACAGAACATCTCACAATCACCCAGTCACTCACACTTGTGAACAATTTCACACAGTCACCCTGTCACACTGACAGCTTGACACACTCACTCTGAGTAAAAAGATTTAATTCCAGTCATGTTTTGATGGTTTCTATTGGTTCATTTAGGGCTGGAAAATACGAGCAAACTATATATCACGATATATTTCCTCATTTCAGTCGACACAATATAATAATTCCGATATCAATGTGAACAATATTAACACCACAGAAAAACGGCCAAGAAAAAACAAGAAACATGACATCACCATCAAACATAAACCTCTCGGCTTTGACAATATTCATATTTTTAAACTACCTTTAAAACTGAGTGCTGAACTGATGACAGCGCCCTCTAATGACCGTCAGTCAGTGACAGACGCTGTAAATAATGTGTACTGACATATTGAAGATGTGTTTAAAATGTGACTGTAAGAACCCTGGGGTGATTTTACATCTGGTATTTATGTGCAGTGTGTATCATTACACTCTTAAAAGAGTGTAAACATGTGTTCCAATTGTTTCCTTTGGTGAAACGCTCACTTCCCTTCTGGTTATTATTTGGTATTTTAGCTCCTGGGCTCAGAGAGCAGAAGTATTTGTACACTGTGTTTGCACACGCCCTGCCCTGAGCTTTATGACTTCCCTAGAGCTGAATAACCGTGATGTACACGTGAACTTAAGGAAGTGCCTGAGGCAGCCGAGTACAGTGTATTTTCGCACTTTGGCTGTACTGAGAGCACCGGAGTTATTAAAGGTTCAAATGGTTCATTTTAATATCTGCTCCTTAAAAATAAACACACTTTCTCACATTCAACCCTATGCCTCATCATTATCAGTCAATAAATTCTCCATCTAGCCTTCTCTCTCTATGCTCCCTCCATGCGCTAGCTCCTAATGTCAGACAATTTCTCCTGTCCAGGTAAAAGCACCCCAGCCGTCTAACAGGTTTATTTTGAGGCAGTTATCTTCCCTGGCTCAGCACTAGAGAAGCCCACAGCTGGGCTGCTATAGATAGACCACAAGCTCTCTACTCTATGGTCGAGTGTGTGCGTCAGCATGGCCCCTACACTCCAACAGGGTGCACACACCAGGCATGAGTGTGTCTACGAGTAGAAACAAATATAATAGTAAACTGTAAGGAAGTATGGAGACGGTGTTCACTTCATTAGGTTTTAATGTTGTGTTAACTTTAAAATAAACCATGACATCGAAGCACAAAAGTGAGTCACAGATAAAATTAGGCCACTACTCAGATTCTCTTTTAAACTCAGCAGTGGTTACAATGAAAACATACTCTGCCCTTTTTCACAGGTCAACGCAGTTCATAGTGATTGTGACGATGGTGAATTGCAGACTGGAAAACGAAGCAAAAAGCAGTTATGATAAAGGTGTCAGGTTTGGAGGTGACGAGAAAGCGGAAGCATGTGCTGAGGTGGATTTAATGTTTAATAAACCAAATTATCAGTTAAGAAGGTCATAATCTTGGACAGTTCTCACAATTGAGCTCAGCCCCACAAATTGACAGAGAGTCTAATACTTTCAGTGCACAAATCTGGCCTCACTTTCAGGATTCTGCCAGCTGCCGTCTGAATGGTTCTCTGTACTTACGCTCTTACTGGTCCGACGTGAATCATAAAGACGGCCTACTTCTACACGTCATGCCAGAATAACAGACTTGTGATTGGTCAGTTTGCCAGTCAGATTTCTTTATCTGCAGCAGTAGGCGGTTCTTAGCCATATTCAGTGGCGAAAGGCACTCCCTAGAGAGTCTGCCAACGTGAGACTAGGTCAGACCTGACTGGGGTGGGAGCAGAAAAGTGAACAAAGGAAGGTCCTGTGTTCTGGAGTAGTTCATGTTTCTGTTCTATTTCTCCAATTAGTGGCTAAAGTTTATCCAGTTCTCTGTTTACTTGCTCCGCTGAGTCCAGTTAGCAAACCACCTCTGGCTCCAGGAGCCATTTAGCACCGACCTGCTGAGTACATTTGATACTTGGGTCAGACCCAGGTCGGATCATGTCGGAGTTTGTTCTGAATCAGATTGAGACCACCTCCCCTCGTGGGTGTCTGTACGGATGTTTTGTCTGCATCTGAGTGTGATTAATTACACACCCGGGGTGAAAACAAGCCTGAGTTTAATTTAACCGGACTAAAAATGCAGGTGTGAAAACACCCCAAGACTCCAAAGATTAAAGGCGTAACTCTGTAATCAAAAAACACTTTTTATAAAATACAGAAGATGTTTCCTCACCATTTGCTGCTCTCCCGTCGAAACCAGTCTAATGTGTTTACGAAACTTACTGCCTCTGTCTGGTACACTGGTCTCGCTCTCTTTCTGCTCACGGCAGTATTTTTAGACAATGAAGAGACACCAAATATAAAGAAGCATGAACCGAAATGAGGATGTTGCTGTATTCCTGCTCCATAGGGTGGAAACACTGTTTGCTGTTTTGGATCACTTAAAGTGGAAGTGTCTCCAAAATCAGGAGACAGTTAACTTCATTAGCGACAGTGCTACAAAATTAAACAGCTCGAGTTACACATGAGTTTCTGTGGGAATTCAAACAGTGAATAAACACTTACAGACAACAGTTATTATTTTCCTCAAACACACAGCTCCACCTTAAAAGACATGGAGCTTAGAGCTTTTTCTGCACAGTCGTAAACATTCCCTTTAAGAACCTATAGACAACAGGGTGCACTCGTGAGTCACAAGGCTGCCCTACAGCTCACAGGCTAAGGGAGACAGAAACACAGAAACTAACCATAAACATGGACAGATCCCGAAAAAATGCCAGATTTAAAGATTAGAAACAGCAAAAACAAAGTGTTTTACTTACATAGTTAAAACATAATAGAAATGTTAATAGACACTGATGTCCCAAACAGTCAGAAACTAAAACACAACATGATCTGAGGTACGTGTGTTATGACTATAATATGGGCACTGATAAGATATGAGCGTCCTTTCTGAACTTTCCTTTTCTGAGCTCCTATTCAAGATAAGACTCTTTGAAATCCAGAGCCCAAACATGTCTTAGCTTCCTTACTTCATTTAGGCAGAGAGATTCTTTCCAGCAACTATCTCTTTAATACCACCAGGTAGACACTTGTGTACTGCGACTCTGGTAAGGATCAAATATCACATAAAAATCAATACAAGAAACAAAGTGCCCTATTTTCAGGAGAAGTGCTATAGCACAAAAGCCCATTTCAGCACCTCCAGAGCCAGCGGTCAAGACCAGGCCTGTCAGGAAGAATGTAACAACATGACAGCTTTTTCTCATCACGTCAAAACCCAAGTCTTTTCCTCGTTTTAATTCAGCAGGTCACTAAGGACAACAGGCAGGTGGAAACATTCACTAGGGAAAGGGGAACAAACACAGAGCACCAGGCCACAACAATGTATAGCTCTGTCTGCAACTTCTCCAGGCAAATCTGCTTCTTAAGAGCGTGCTTAACCAAGCCTATGCAAAATGACTGTCCCTATTAGTGCGTGCACACACACACACACACACACACACACATAAGCTTTGTGGATGAATACGAAGCCCTGCATTACTGAACCCTACAAGCACCTGTGCAGTTTGTGATTTATGATGAGGATTGCACTTGATGTGTCCTTCAGGGTTTTCTTACACATAAACTGTACGGTGTGTGTGTGTGTGAGAGAGAGAGAATTCAGAATTCAATTCTTTAGTGTCACGACTATGGAGCTATGTATTATTATAATAACAGTACAGAATAACACAATGTGCTGTTTAAAAGAGTTCAAATATTCAGACTATCACACATCGAGAGGTGGACTCTGCTCAATTCTGGGTTCACATTTTGGTTTATAACAAGTTTGAATGGAGAAAAATGATCAAAATCACAATTTTAAAAGTCTCCGGGGGGTCAACTGCATTGACCCGGCATTTAAATCACTCCTCAAAACTCACCTTTTCAGTTTTGTGCTTTTAATAGATGAGCTAATGTTCATTTTCAAAGTTTAGCTGTTATGTTTTGTCAGTTTATTGTTTGAAGTAGTGTTGTATTGTGTTGTATTTTTCTTCTCTTATTTCACTTGTATTTTATACGTTTTAATGCTTTTATGCACTTTGGTTTCCCTGATATTTTATGTGTATAAAACGACTTTGAGTATCTCAATAAGTACTATATTGATTCAATGTTTTATTATTTTTTTTATTATAATTATAAAGAGATGTTTGTGTTTTAAACAGTGCTGTTTAACTGCTTCCCCACATCTTAACCCCTTTGAGCAGATGCAGTTTTTGGCTCATTATAGAGTGGGTAATATTACTCCACTTTAACACTAGATGTCTAAAATAAAATTCTGTCTGAATGTGACTGATAAAAAAATCCAAATTAGTGTGAACTCTTCTCGGATAAACTTTAACACATCATGGTGTCAGGATGCCAAGATGATTTTTAAATTCTCTTCAAACTTCAGTTTTTGATTATTACATCCTGACTCTTCTACATCTCACAGGACCATGTGCAATAGTATTAAGCCATGGTCACACGACTTTACTCAGTGAAGTTTCACCAGTGGATTCCCATTCATTACTAATGGAATCTCACTGTGATGCAGTCACTGGTTTTGCACCGCAGACAATGGGGTGAATACATTTCATGCTGAAACTTCATGCTGAGTTTAAAGGACTATTCATACCAAAAACGTAAGTGTTTTTTAATGTAGTTTAACCTTCACACCAAGTCAGATGAGTTTTTGTCTCAGCTCTGAAATCACAGGAAGACGCTGGATGGAGCAATGATGAATTTATTATTTTACTTCTAACATTGAACCCCCCAGTCTCCAGAACAACAGTGTTCAGCAGTGTTTCCAAAGGTCACTTGGGAAGTTTGAGGCTCCGCTCTTCTCAGTAAAAGGGATTCAATTTTTTTTAACAGCTGCAGTTTAGTTCTCAGCATGTTGATTGTTCTTTAATCTTTTGTGTTGTGCTATGAACAAGATGAGCTGTTCAGCCGCCATCTTAATGCTCATTTGTATGTGTTATAACCATGACAATGGCGCTCTGATTGGTTGGTCTGATTATAACGCATCCCAGAAACGCAGAAAATAGAATTGTACAGAGTCACAGTCCGTCAGACTCTGTGTGAAAGGCACTGTTGATATACGTGTTTGTTTTCAAAACTTAACATGCATTTTTTTCATCCGTAAAAATCTGACTTGGTGTGAAAAGGCCTTAAGTTTGGTGAAATTTGAGACACAAATTTGTGTCTGGTCGCGCTGACAGTCAGTCAGGAGGTAAGGTTGGAGGCTACATATCTTTTGCTGGTTTATGTTTAGTGAGTTAGCCGATTAATTAGCTAAAGACACCAAAATGGACTGTTTGTGTAACTGTTATTCTGGTGTGCATCAGGATGTTGCTGTATGGCTTACACCTCTATGGTTCACATCACATACACCCTGAACTTAACTGCTGATTTCAGTTTCAGTTCTGAAACTTTACATAAATACAAGATGTAGCAGTGGTGGTGTCCGATAACAATAATAATTTTTATCTTAAACTGTACTGCAAAGGTTAATACAATATTTGAAACAAAAAAAAAACTATGTATAATGAATAAATCTAAAAACATCATTCTGGCAAAACTTTCTCTCTAGGTAGTGCCTACCTTCAGTGCAATTTTAAAAGAGGAACAGAACCGATCAAGTAATTTCGTGTTTGTAGGCGTTGTTTTGGCAAGAGGCCATAATTCTAGACTTACATATAATGTAATAATGCAATAATAAGCTTATTTAACCTGAACTACCATCTGACATTGAGACACCATCATATTTTTTTGGAAATACTGAAGCGCTAAGCAGAAAAAAAGCGTTCTGCAGGAGAAGGACGACCCAGCGCATCGTTTATTTTCCAGCTTCCTGAAGCAAAGTCAGCGTGTGGGTCAAGTTAAGCTGTGTCACTCATTTAAAGCCCCCGAAATCCTGCTTGCTAGACAACAAATAAAAGGACTGCATGCTGGGAGGCTGCAGCGTAAGCTCAGTGCAGGGGTAACACAAGCTGTTCACATTCACTCCTCTGCTTCAGTGAGGGGGAAGCCCTGCTCTGACACACACCACACTCCCTTCATCGAGGTTTAGTTTTAGAGCCCAGAGAGAGATACGGAAATGTGAGGCACTTGAGCGGACTAATAACCCATTCTGCATAAAATACAATCTGGCACAAATGTGCTGAGGATTGTCCCGCAGCCCACAGTACACAAAAATGGTGAGATAAAACAGAGCAGTCGTAAAAATTAAAGCTGTCAGCTCATTTGCCACCGCGTGTGACTCTTCATGTTGCAGAAGGGCATTAGAGGACACCTACATAACCCACTGTCCTGATTCATCCTAATCACGTACCAGGGAGTGCAATATATATTTACACACAGAACAAATGCCTCAGACCCTTTTAATCCTTTCCTCTCATCTCTTAGAACAGAGGTGTTCAATTTGTGGGGCACATTAAGGAATTGTAGGGGGGCAGGGGCACAGGTGAAAATAAATATTTAAATGACTGTGTAATTAAACTACATTTATTTTCATACTCTGACATGTTCTTATATTTCTCAAGTAAATTTATTAACTGTTTTTTTCAGTAATTAAAACCACTGTGGCTTGGTGGGTAGGAAACTGGGTGTGTAACCGGAATGTTGTCGGTTCGATCCCCAGAGCTGGCGGGTCATGACTGAAGTGCCCTTGAGCAAGGCACGTGACTGGATAGGGCTGCCTACCGCGCCGGGCACTGCTCACTGTCCCCTAGTGTTCAGTAATGTGTGTAAATGTGTGTTTCACTGCACTGATTGGTTTAAAAGTGGAGAAAAAAATTGTGTGTAAGCACAGTGGCCAATAAAGTGATTCCACTTCTAAAAGTTCTCAAAAAACTTGCAGTGGTGGGCTCTGGAGAGGTGAGAATAGATAAATTAGAAGAAATTTATCACCAGTGATAATGAAAGCTTTAGGGAATAGATGTTCACAAACTGACAAACTCTGCTCTAAATACCTGAAGTAATTAACATGAATCAATAGCCTCATCTCTCACATTGTATTTAAACACGCTGCTACATCTGTATGACAATGTCCGGATAAAGATTCGTTTGCAAGTGTCGTATGCAAAACGTGTTGCCATAAACAGCTAGTTGTTTCCTTTCAGTTCAGCACTCCGTCTGAATCAAGATACGATATGAAATGTGCGATTATTTGTCATTGTACAACGTACAACAAAATGTGTCTTTCGCATTTAACCCATCTGTGGCATTTAACCCATCGGGCTGTGAACACACACCCAGAGCTGGGGGCAGCCACCCCCGGCGCCTGGGGATTGAGGAGGAGGACTGTGTTGTTCCTTTACTCCCACTGAACCCAATCCTCCTGCTGCTCATGGGAATTGAACCAATGACCTTTCAGTCTACAGCCCTCTTCTCTTCAACGCTGCACAAGTTCATTTATCCCACAGTGTCAGCCCCAGGTTTTAAAAATGCTTAAAAAAATTATTTGTCTGTAAAGGCAACCCAGTTTCCATGACTGAAAATTAAATGACTGTTGGCACTCTTTTTAAAACCCTCATTTAAAATGATGTAGGACTACCTCCATAAAACATGTCCCAGATATGACTGAAAGATTTGGATGAAATCTAATTGTGATAATTAATTTCTAATTTATATAATTTCTGACCAATACTTCGCTTGTGAATTTTTTCAATAAATGTAATATCATTTAATCGTTGGTTTCATGATCACCGCACAGTTTGGATGCCTCTGTTATAACTCTGTTATGAAAGATAAAACACCCCATTAACTCTACTATAATCTTTGGGGTCATTCAGAGTTTATAATCTGTAAATCAATGATTGGTGTCATGTGGTCTTGCTTCTTATTTAATGACTTTCCTGACTTAAAGGGAAAGGGTAAACATAACAGTGACCATATATTTTCAGTGTCCTGTGTAGAGTTACTGTCCATTCTATAAGGCCAGTGTGACCCCAGGCTGTTTCAGCTGTATAAATCATATCAGAAATATCAACACTATTTATTTTGGTTGTTGTGGACGATGCTGAGTCCTCCCTTCTGCATTGGGGTCTGCTCTCGATTGATATAAAGTGTATTCAGGGAAACATCAAAGAAAGGTAATTAATTTTCATTCTGATAATTTTCTGGAGGTGAAATGAATTAATTCATTTATTTTCTAACCACAAGGACAAACCTTAAGAGGTGTTAAACCTGTAGGCTAGAATTAAAATAGAAGCACCTGGCATTTCAAATTTGCACCCTTTCAAATTGAGATTTTGATGTTTTAAACAATTCTTCTTCCAGCTCTAGCTCTAAAATATGAATTCAAAGCACATCTGTGGTTGTAAGCAGATGACAGAAGTTTACAACCTTTTGTGACAGCGGTGAATAATGGACAACATTTCAAACATCATATCTAATATCTAAATTTCTCTTGTCAATAGTATAACTTTACACACCAAACACTGAGCCAGTGCAAATGTTTCCTTCTTGTTTACACTGATGTAAACTGTGTTTTTTCTCTGGCCTCTCTATAACACACACGAAAAACGCATTACTCAATCAGTTGAGTGAACCCAATGAAAGTGCTGCAACACTTTTCCAATGCATGGTACCTACTCTATTAGGCTCGGCTCTACTCTGCATATTTGCTTCTCCGTCATATAAATTTGGAAGCGGGTTCTTGTTTGGAAGCATGGTTCAGAGCGAGCAGAGTAGTGACTAAATCGTGGCGTGTAATCCTTGCAGAGAGCCGATGGTCCAGAGAGAGTCCTCACTCTACACCACGCAGTGCATACGTCCAGCACCAACTCTCCATCTGTAAAATCTCCAGCTGCAGCAGAGATCACTTTTGTTTTTATCCAACCCTGTGGTCTTTTGAAGAGGTTCAAACGCTCCTTGGATTGGTGGCCGACAAAAGAATCCAGTGAGAGTTGAACGCTGCAGCAACGACGGAACAAACTCTACTGATCTGTCTGAACTGATGACGGAACTATGTTCAGTCCCAAACAACAACAAGCACAAAAACAACATCAACAACAACATGCCAATACACCATGCGTAAACAGTGCTTAAAGTTACCACCGCTATTGTTGTGGTTTCCAAAGCCCGCTGTTCCTGTTAGAAACGCAGGGTGGGTGGCTGTTGTAATGGAAAACCAACCCTTAAAAGTGACCAAACAGTGTATAGAGCAAAGCCCAATCAAGGTGAGTAGCAAAGAATCCCATAAACTGTATGAAACCCCCAATCTCTAGAACGCATTTAAAGAAGGCTAGTCTTAAAGATTAAGTCTGGATTATCCCAGACACTTCTGCCTGCTGTTGTGTTAGTGCTGAGCCAGAGAACTAAGGCAAAGGTTAAATCAGCGCTGCTCACCGTGAGTGTAGATGTTGCCCAGTTCATTGTGAAGATAGAAGAGGCTTCGGATGCAGTCCTGGACAGATGATATGGGCCTGTAGCCGGTGAGGACGTATTTGTTGAACTGCAGGTGTGGAGGAGAGTTTGCCCAGTCCAGTAACCTGGGGCCATTTAGACAGGCCATAGCAGCGAGGACGGATAGGACGAGAAAGACAACGCAACAGCAACACCACAGCTGCACATGTATGTACAGGCGGAGCACGGTTACTGCTCATAAAGAGGGAATTGAACACCACAGGCATCGGGATGGGAACTCACGCCTGCCTGATGCAGCATGACTGGCCGGAGAGGTTAAAGACGAGACTCGTATTCCTTCGCCTGAGCAGGAGTTAGTCCTCCACCGTGGTTTGGCTGCTGAAATAGGGATTGGACCGTCATCCACAAGGATGAAGAAAGAAAAAGCACACAGCCTTCATAATGACAGCCTTCCATGCACAGGGCTGCAACATTTAACTCCAATCAATCAGCCAGTACATTAACCTTTGAGCCCAGTCTGGTCTTGTCACCTTGGCCAGTTCTCCGATGACATCTTCCACGCTAGTGAAGTGGGGGTCGTGTTCAGGTTTCTGGAGAAAAAGTCCCTGAAGCTGCCAAATCTCCCAAAAAGGAAGCACCAGTCGGTCAGCTTTGACTGCAGAGGGAAAGTTTGTCCATCTTACACTTGTCCTCTGTGAGTTTCAGGTGGAACTTCATGGTTTGGTGAACAGAGTCACCACAATTCATGGCTCACCTAAAAGCTAGAGACACTTTGGAAGGTCCAGCAGTGGATATGACGTAGTTACTGACAGGGCTGAATGATTGTGCTAATATTGCTTATTATTTTATATAATATTTCACATTTATGTATATTAAGTTCCAGTGCTTTTATGATTTCCATAATGAGACCAGCACATCCATGCTCTGGATGGAATCTTGAGGTTTAAATGCTACCAGTCCTGTTTTACTGTGTTGATGAATCGTCCAGCCCTGTCGGATAACCAGGTTGGCAACTTGCATTAACCAAATGTATAACACCTTCATAAATATCTAACAACCAGCAGTTGTGTAAGAGCCTTTGTTAAAATCCCAGTTCCTCATAGGAGCACACACACAGGCTCAGAGTGTGTTTTAACAGCATGCTGGTGTGGCCAAGAGACCCGTGTGTCCATTTAAAAGCATTTTAATTTTGACAGGACCCTCGCTGTGAAGAATTTGGACCCAAACTCACAGCCCTGTGCAGGCTGAAAGGTTGATAAAACTATTCCAGTGGAGAGAGCAAATACTTTTGAAGAGAAAGGAGCACATAGTTGAAAATAAATAAATAAATAAAAATAAATAAAAACAAGAAAAATAATATTTTAAAAAGCCATCACTGAAAGCCATTCAAGTCAAAGCGTTAGCTAACAGCTCTGTTTCTATCTGTGGTTGAAAAGACACTCTGCTAGTGGGAAAACAGCTCTAATCAGGCGCTGTCACCTCTACAAAGCTGAATAAAAGAGCGACTCCCACATAGAGAAGAAAAGAATGAATGTCCCAAGCAAAAAGGAGGTGAAAAACAGCTGAAAAATACGCCTCGTGTGTCAGTGTGTTTCAATAGCCGCGCTCGAGCCCCGGTTGCTAGGCGGTTTGCTAACGGCCCATAGAGACCGCAGCGGTATCGTTAACGTCAACGTAACGGCTTCGCTCACATCGGAACCACTGAAACAGGCTATTTTCAAACGAGAAACTTGCAGAGAGGCAGCCTGTCTTGCTCTACGGTGTTATTCCCCCCCGATAAACCTCGACAGTTCGTGTCCAAAACGCTCCGACCATCTTCTTTCTCTCTCCCGTTTCATAAAGCAGCAGCAGATTGACTCGCCTCATCCGCGTTTCTTTTCCCGCCTGCATTCCGCATCATCCCGCCTCCTGTAGCGCTACGATTGGTTACAACCCCGCCCTCCTGAGCTCGGATTGGTAAGCACAGTCTCCTACTGCGCTCCAATTGGTCTCCATGACTCCACACGCTAGCGGTTTGCCTGAAAACATGTGGGAAATAAAACAAGGTAAACGCCTCTCCTGTGCTGTAATGTAATGGCCTGGTGGATGGTTAATGAAATGCAGATTACAGGTATCAGGACTTCCAGCACCTCACAGCTGAGAGTTTACACAGGAACAGTGTACGATTTCCCCAATATATAAACTTAGCGTTTATAATATCCAGGTGTCAGAACGCTACAAACTTAATTAGAAAAAGTTTGGGGTGAAAGGGAATGGAAATAAAAACAGAGATCTGTAAATCCACTTTGGCCCTCTATTCATTTAACAGACCACTGCCACACTAAGACTGACCCAACACCTAAAGTATAGCTGTCCTCTGGTGGTCCTGTAGGGGTCCTGACCATTAAAAAAAGGTAAAGGTGGGGCTAACACAGTATGCAGATCAACATGTGAGATACAGTCTATAATTGTAGAACTACAAAGTGGTCTTGTGTAGCCAGTGAAGCTGAGGGAATGGGCAGTGAATGTAGAAACATGGTGATGATCTAAATACTTTGGCTGTCCAGTGCATAACCTGTCTATAACTCATAAACATCAAGGTATGGTTTTATTTTAATGGTTGTGCTTTGTTAGAGCTTCTGATTTTCCTTTGGACAGAACTGCAGTGGATTATGGAGCTCTGTTTACTGACGGTGCCCCTGAACTTAACTGAATCCACTTTTAAAATAATTTTTAACGCTTTTTTATGTACTTTCTAGCAGTTACAGTCATATTCAGTACCTTTTAATGTGTTTTACAGAAGGTTTATAGTTTTTGTGTGGGTTTGGGGAGCTTCAGTGTGAGTTAATGTTAATTTTATTGCATTTGTTTTTAGCAATTTTTTATATTTTATTGTAAAGTCTGGGATAACCATGAACATGATATTTATAAATTACATTTACTTAAATTTTAACTCACTCACACCCAAACATGAACACTCTGGTGAGTAAACATAAAACTGCTGTTGACTGTTTAACACTTTATTGTCATTTATTTAGATTCAGACTGATATTTACTTTTGTTGCATTTAGATTAGAGTGTGTTCTGATCTGATCAAACCTGTGAAACATGGAGAGTAACAACTACGTTAAGTTTAAATATGGAAACTATAGACTATAGATGTATTGCACATTGATAATTCCAATACTGCACCTTCTCTTTTTCTCACCACACCCCAACCACATAGCACATTTAGAGCAAACACATACCTAGCAGTGTGGCTCCACCATTAATCACACTTTTTTTTAATCACAACATGGTCAAAAGCAACTTTGAGAATGTCCAACCACCCACATCCCCAGAGCCCCTCTATATAAGACCCCTCTCACTGTTCATTCAGCACAATAACCAGAGCCAGTCACATTCAGGACACACAAAGCTGCAACTCATTAAAAGAGACAACAGCAAGGGAACGGCTAAGGAGCAGGTAAAACTGTATTAACTATTCACTTGTGATATATATATATATATATATATATATATATATATATATATATATATATATATATATATATATATATATATGTGCGTGTGTGTGTCTGTGTGTATGCGTGTGTTTTAAATTTTAACTGCAATCATAACTGGATACACACACTACGCACCACCTCTACATCTCTGTCAGTGTCATACCTGCTCTGTGGGGTTCACGTGGGCATCCTGACAATTGAAAATCAAGGTGAAAAGGGGGCTAATGAAGTATGCAGAGCAACAAATGGACTACACTCTGTAATTGTAGAAATACAAAGTGCTCCTGTGTGGTCAGTGGAGCTGAGAGAATGGACTGTGTGTGTAGAAACAAGGTGGTGGTTATAGTGTTATGGCTCGACGGTGTGTGTTTATACAAATATAAATGTAAAATTTTGACACAGTGTACAATTAAGGATCATTTTCAAAATATGTCAAAACAAATAAATAAAGTTATTAATTAATCAATCAATTAATTAAAAATCACATTCTCTCAGCACAGTCCACATCCAGTGTTAATGTTATTTCTGTGTGGGGTTTTAGGGTGGGACGGTGTGAGAGTTCAGCCTTTAATCGTACTCCTATTCTATCATTTTCAGGAGTGCAGTCTTGCACAGCAGGTTTGAATATGATTTTCTGATTTGGTTATTAATATTACAGTGTGTTTTAGGTGTTTTGAGTCTACTTCAAAGTTACTTTATTGTAGTTGCCAAGTCAAACAGTGCCTTAATATACACAGCCAGACAAGAAGCTGAACGGTCAAATAGTGTGTTTGCATGGCCTCAGACTCGACAAAACTTTACTTCTGGCAGAAAACACTGATTCTGTCTTGGGTTTCAGGGGATTGCTCCAATGGCTGTGCAATAGTGCTGATAATATATATTAAAAATTAAACACCTCTTACACACACACACACAAACAAGCAGCATGCTGAATTCATTGATACTGAGGGAGAGGCAGGACTGAAAGTGTGTGCCCACATTATTTATGATGGAGAGTCTCAGTATACGATGCAGTGTTGTTGTGGACTGAATCCCAGTCCAGAAAATGAACCCTTAGAGTTTAACACAGTAAAACAGAAAGCTTTGAATGAGAAACTGTTTACTTCAAGTGCTGTAAGCTAGTGGTTCTCAAACGTCTTAGGCCAAGTACCACTCATTATCAAATCAAAACCTCCAAGTACCACCTCTGAGTCCTGTGGAGAAAAAGGCAAAGTCTTACTTGAATTTTTGAAAGTGTTTGTTGCTTTGTGTATGCTTTACACAAAACAAATATTCTAGAATAATTACTTAAAATTATAGAGTGAATACAAATTACTATAGGCCTACACTGAATGCTTTAAACACAATTAATGTGTTTTAATAGGCTACAAGTGAGAACAGTGCAGCGCTGGGAGCAGGTCACAGTGGCTCTTGGCGCTTGTAGCGGTAGGTGAACTAGGCACAGTGCTGTCTTAAACAGTGTTGTAGAATTCTAATGATGGAAACAACAGCCACGTTGTTTTTCTTCAGCTGAGCCTTTTCTTGTATTCTGTCATCAAATGTATGAAGTTCTCAATTGGTTTCTCTCTATCTTTGCCTCTGGATATATTTTTAGTCCCTCTGCACTCCATAGTGTTTCTCAGGCTTGGTCTCGACTTGTTTTTCTCATTTCTGCTTTGCCCTTTGTGAAATAAAGTCCAAACTGCTCACGCCTGTCTCGAGCCTTTGCTTACATCCACTAAAACTGAGCTTTTTTTATATGGATTTCTCAAAAAAAAAAACTAGGGTATTGTGATCCCGGCATAATTATGAAAAATGTGAAACATTATGTAATGTTTTTTATTCAGTTATGAATAAATTCCTTAATTCAATAGTCAATATTTGTGTGCTATGAATATAAATAATATGAGTGTGCATATGTAACAAATATGTAGAAATTACTCAGATTTATGTGCTTTTATTATAGAAACAGGCCTGTACCAACAAAGCCATGCTGCAGACAGTTACACTCTGGGTCGTACTTGCCCTAATCCTCCCCCCTCCCACCAGCCAGGGGTGTTTCAGGGGGCAATTAGCCCAGTGTCAGGAAGCAGAGTTTGCCCCTGGGTCCGATCTGCCTGGAGAGGGCTTTGACATCACCACGATGGAGAGAAAAGAGGCTTTCGTCATCGACATGACCTCATGGATGACCAAGAACAACACCTGTACCCTCTGTTCCAACCCCTACATGAAGGGGAAAAAGCAGAAGCTGCCGCTCTCTGTGACGGACTGGAGACCCAGAAAGAAGTGTCAAGCCAAGGTGTCCAGTTCGGTTTTTCAGTCCAGCGAGTCTCTGCTGACCTCCAGCACCTCCGTCATCCAGAACAACTGGAAAGCTAGCCTGGGAATCGACACCAAAAAAGCTCAAGGGTCACTGATGCTGGCCGGCACCAACTCCAAACTGGCCCAGTATTCAATGGAGAAAACCAAAAAGGATAAGTTCAGCTTCACATCCCATGAGGTTACCTGTGGTTTCTACAGGTAGGACTCAAAAACATGCAACTCACTGTATGTTAAAGCAGCAGTCAGTCATTTCTAACCCTTCAAATTAACAATCTATATCTCTGAAAGTGATTATTTATTTATTTTATAGAAAAGATAAATGAATCGGTTTATGTTCCATAGAGAACTTTAACACACAGAGGCCACTAGGTGTCAGCAGAATGGCTGTTTCTTAATCAGAGCAAGAATCCACTGGAGGAAATGACTGATCGTTCCTTTAAGTTTCTCTAATAAATCAGCACACACACATCAACAATGTAACCACTGGAGTGAGTGTGTGTGTGAAATTTTCCATGGGAGAATGGCCACAGGGGTGTGTGTGTCTGTGTGAGAGACACTGGGAGAATGTGAGTCTGCGTGTGAGACACTGGGGAGTGTGTGTCTGCGTGTGAGACACTGGGGAGTGTGAGTCTGTGTGTGAGACACTGGGGGAGTGTGCGCCTGTCTGTGAGACACTGGGGGAGTGTGTGCCTGCGTGTGAGACACTGGAGGAGTGTGTGCCTGCGTGTGAGACACTGGGGGAGTGTGTGTCTGCGTGAGACACTGGGGGAGTGTGTGTCTGTGTGTGAGACACTGGGGAGTGTGTGAGTCTGCGTGTGAGACACTGCGGAGTGTGTGTCTACGTGTGAGACACTGGTGGGAGTGTGTGTCTGCGTGTGAGATACTGGGGGGTGTGAGTTTGCTTGTGAGACACTGGGGAGTGTGTGTCTGCATGTGAGACACTGGTGGGAGTGTGTGTCTGCGTGTGAGATACTGGGGGGTGTGAGTCTGCTTGTGAACCACTGGGGAGTGTGTGTCTGAGTGTGAGACACTGCAGAGTGTGTGTCTGCGTGTGAGACACTGAGGGAGTGTGTGTCTGCGTGTGAGACACTGGGGGGTGTGAGTCTGCTTGTGAGATACTGGGGAGTGTGTGTCTGCGTGTGAGACACTGAGGGAGTGTGTGTCTGCGTGTGAGACACTGGGGAGTGTGAGTCTGCGTGTGAGACACTGGGGGAGTGTGTGTCTGCGTGTGAGATACTGGGGAGTGTGTGTCTGCGTGTGAGACACTGAGGGAGTGTGTGTCTGCGTGTGAGACACTGGGGGGTGTGAGTCTGCTTGTGAGATACTGGGGAGTGTGTGTCTGCGTGTGAGACACTGAGGGAGTGTGTGTCTGCGTGTGAGACACTGGGGGGTGTGAGTCTGCTTGTGAGATACTGGGGAGTGTGTGTCTGGTGTGAGACACCGAGGGAGTGTGTGTCTGCGTGTGAGACACTGGGGGGTGTGAGTCTGCTTGTGAGATACTGGGGAGTGTGTGTCTGCGTGTGAGACACTGAGGGAGTGTGTGTCTGCCTGTGAGACACTGGGGAGTGTGAGTCTGTGTGTGAGACATTGGTGGGAGTGTGTGTCTGTGTGTGAGACACTGGTGGGAGTGTGTGTCTGTGTGTGAGACACTGGGGGAGTGTGTGTCTGTGTGTGAGACACTGGTGGGAGTGTGTGTCTGTGTCTGAGACACTGGTGGGAGTGTGTGTCTGTGTCTGAGACACTGGTGGAGTGTTAATCTGTGTGTGAGACACTGGTGGGAGTGTGTGAGAATGTCCACAGGGGTGAGTGGGCGAGTGTGTGAGTGACTGAATGACTGGGTGAATTTGTCCACAGGTGTGAGCGTGCGCACGTGTGTGTGTGTGTGTGTGTGTGTGTGTGTGTGTGCCAGGCTTGCATCCAGTAAATATGGGTAGGTTCTGCACACACTGCAGCCCTGAACAGGATGGAGTGGTTAAAGAAGATGAATGAATGAATGATTAATGCTAACATGTCTTTGAATCCATCTAGTTTAAGGATTGTAAGCCAACCTGCTCTCAACCCTGAGCTGATGAATGAAATAAAACGGCTTCCTGAGAAATACAGTAACAGCACCAAGTACAGCTACTACAAAATTATCGATATGTTCGGTACTCACTACATCACCAAGGTAACTGAGTGAAAACATATGCCCTCTGTGTTTATGTCATACTTTTTCAACCACTGATTTCTCTTTGGGGCTCTCAGTCACACAGCTCCAGGGACCTGGAGGTTGTGGGTTCGAGTCCCGCTCCGGGTGACTGTCTGTGAGGAGTGTGGTGTGTTCTCCCTGTGTCCATGTGGGTTTCCTCCCATGCTCCAAAAACACACAATTGTATGTGGATTGGCGACTCAGAAGTGTCCGTACATGTGAGGGCAGCCCCTCCAGGGTGTGTTCCCGCCTTGCACCCAGTGATTTCGGGTAGGCTCCGGACCCACCGCCGCCCTGAACTGGATAAGGGCTACAGATAGTGAATGGGTCCAGAACATTTCCTCAGTTTCATTGTTCCACCTGACAGCTGCAAGAGAGCCTCCCTCTTTCTCTTCTCTGTGTTTTTACAGATGTGCGCCGGACAGCTCTCTGTCCTCCTATCGGTCATCGTCAAGGAACATGCCGTAGGAAATGTCAGACTAGGCGAAAAAATCCCAAAAATTTTAACATGCTCCACTTTTGGTCGTGGGGCGTCCCAGACGCACTTTGCTGATCTTTGATTATGCGCCTTAGCAAAGCATGAAATGTAATGGGAGCAGCTGCACATGAATTTAAGGTCATTCTGCTCAATGTCAGGCCTACACCAGAGGGGTATAACCTCCCCCAGTGTTCAGGCGAGGAATGGAATTTGTGATACATCCTTTAGCAATGGTCCATCATATTTTCTAGAGCCTTTCCTGAAGAGTAGAGGCTTTAAAGACAAAAACACTACCTATTTAAGTAATATATTTACCCTAAAATTACATTCATTCATTCATTATCTGTAACCGCTTATCCAGTTCAGGGTCGCGGTGGGTCCAGAGCCTACCTGGAATCATTGGGCGCAAGGCAGGAATACACCCTGGAGGGGGCGCCAGTCCTTCACAGGGCAACACACACACATTCATTCACACACTCACACTTTTGAGTCGCCAATCCACCTACCAACGTGTGTTTTTGGACCGTGGGAGGAAACCGGAGCACCCGGAGGAAACCCACGCGGACACGGGGAGAACACACCAGCTCCTCACAGACAGTCACCCGGAGCGGGAATCGAACCCACAACCTCCAGGCCCCTGGAGCTGTGTGACTGCGACATCTACCTGCTGCGCCACCGTGCCGCCCCCTAAAATTACAGCTTCAAAACAATTTTGATGCTCCACTGAGCTCTAACAGGGAGAATAGAGCCTCTGTCATTACTACTCCAGACTCAGCACTGCAGAAACTACACTATGTAGTTTTTGGAGGAGGGTAGGAAACTACCCAAATCCTTACACTCTGCAACTGTAGGGGAGTCCAGGAGCAAAAATATCAAATCTTTCCTAGTATTGCTTAAATACCCTTCATTTCAGATGAAACTTTAAACTAGTAGGTGTCCACATATTTTTGGCCATGTAGTGAATATGTTACACAACCCAGATAAGCAGAAATTGTTGTTACCTCATTTCCAGGTGACCCTTGGCGGCACAGTCCACTCAGTGACCAGTGTGCAGCAGTGTGATGCGTCTCTGCAGGGGCTCAGTGTGGACGAGGTGAAGACCTGTCTGGACGTGGAGGCATCCGCCAGCGTGATGGGGAGCGTCAAAATAAACACAGAGTATCACCACTGCAAGAAGGTCCAGGACAAGACTCTGAAGAATAAGAGCTTCTCCAGCAGGTTCAGCGACAGGTTGGTCACTTACTCACACACACACAGCGGGCATTTTGAACAGGGCTGTTTAGACAGGGGGAGAACACTGCTGTGATCCTTGTAGTGTTTTAACCAAAGCAGGTCACTAACAGAACTATGTTCATGGACAGCCTTTTGGCCTGTGAACACTGAACACTGGAATGTAACCTGAGCAGTGGAACACAAGAATGCATAATGAGAAGCTGCCATTTTGCTACCATCCTCCTAAAGTTACATAGTGCGGTTGCTACAGAGCTGAGCCCTGGGCAGTAGGGACAGAGGCCCTGTTCTCCCTATTACAGGGCAGTGGGCAATCACAATGATTTTGAAGCCGTATTTTGAGGATTAAACACATTACCTAGAGTTCCGTTAGAGACAGTATTTCTTACACAAGTAGATAAAATGAGATGTAGTATTGCGTGCACTGACCAAAGTCATGTGTTCATCCTAAGAGGAACTTATTTTCAGTCAGAGAATCAACACTACATGTCACACAAGTGATCCAAGCTCATGCACATCTTTGAGTTCCTAATACTCTTTTGTTCTAAAAGGCGCACAGATGTGATCGGCGGCCACTCTGAGAATGGTGAGCTGTTGTTCTCTGGAAAAAATGACCCTGCTGCTTATAAGGACTGGTTGTCTTCTCTGCCCCAACATCCTGAGATCCTCACCTACTCCCTGAACGCCCTCCATGAGCTGCTGCCCAAGAACACGACCCCTCGGAAGCAGTTACGCAGCGCCATTAAAGACTACATCCTGCAGAGAGGCCTGGTGAAGGACTGCTCCAAGCCATGCAAAGCTGGCATTAAAACAAACCCCAAAGATCCCTGCACCTGCAGCTGCCACAACAAGGCAGGGATCAACCAAGACTGCTGTCCCACCCGCCGCGGATGGGCCCAGATCACCGTGATCGCAGTTAAAGCCACTGGCCTATGGGGGGACTACTTCACACAGACGGACGGCTACGTTAAAATTTTTCGCAATGGCAAGATCTTCGCTGGACAAACATCTGTGATCTGGAACAGGAACAACCCAACCTGGAACTGGAAATTCAGTCTGGACGTGAACGATTTGACCCAGTTTACCGCCGTGAAGTTCCAGGTCTGGGACAGGGACAACACATGGGATGATGATCTCCTCGGGGTCTGCCAAGTCCAGCTGAAAGCTGGAAAACAAGAGAACTTCTGCTACTTGAACCACGGTCTGTTCTACTACAAAATTGAGGTGACCTGCATACCCAGTTTATCTGGACCCACCTGCTCTGAGTACATACCCTCTCCCATGCCTCCTGAACTGGAGAAGTCCTACATCTCTCGCCACGCCAAGCCCATTCCAAACCACATGCTGCAAGAGATGGGAGCACTTCTAGACGAGCGCAAGCTCTGCTTCAATCGCACTCGTCACTTCCAAACTCTTCGCAAGACAAAAGGCGTTAATCTGTGATGTGTTAAGAGGCTGACATTGGTACCAGACTAAAGCCTTGTAATTCTACTTTTCCTGGATTTGTAAAAGACAGCTGCCGTTTTCGTTAAATGAACATTTCATGAAAACATCTAAAATCACTCTGAATATAATCCCAATATTAATAATGTTAAATCTACAACGGAAGCTCATGTGAAAGCGCTGAATCCGCCCAGCTGTAGATCATCTCTAAGGGCCCTATCCTCGTTAAATCTGGACGTGATGTAAAGGGCAGCTGATATTGTCAATTGATGTACAGTGAAACAGAAGAGATAAGAGGCCGTGCTCTGGGAGTGAAGACCTTTGGTCAACTATTCTCTGCATTCTTACTGCACCGTGATATTCTTCCACGTTTTATGAAGCCTGCTAGCAATCTAAACAATGCTAAAAGCCAAATTTTGATTGGTGCTTTTCCACTGCATGGTACCTACACTACTCGACTCTACTCACCACAGCTCTCTCGAGACGTCTCAAAACCCTGTCTCTAACGGGAACAGCAGGCTTTGGAAACCACCACGTTGGCAGTAAAACTAAGCGTTGTTTACTCATCGTACCTCTTCAAAAGACCACGGCGTAACTTTTAGGAGCTGCCGTCGTGAGTCGGATAAAAACAAATGTGATATCTGCTGCAGCTGGAGATTTTACAGATGGAGAGTTGGTGCTGGACGTCTGCGTTGCATGGCGTAGAGTGACGACTCTTTCTGGACAATCAGCGCTCTGCAAGGTTTACACACCACGGTTTAGTCCCTACACTGTTCGCTCTGAACCACGAGAGAACAGTGACTAAACAAGATCCCGCTTCCATGACCAGGACCAGGACCAGATTTAACTGATGAAGGAGCAAAGACAAAGCCAAGTAGAGTTGAGTCGAGTAGAGACCACGCACTGGAAAACAACGCCATTTGCCTGATGCACTGCCCCAAAAGATGCATTGTACCCAGACCATCCATATTATTCCATGATTATATACAGTAGCAGATTATTTTTTTACCATGTAATTACTATATTTTCCCATTTCTCTGTCTCTTTCTAAGATCTAATAAAACACCAAAAGGCTTAACACTCATTTGTTAGTTGTCATCAATGTGCTAAAATATTTTAAATATATACCAAGGAAAGTTCTCACCACGAGAGCAACCACGAGGCCCATGTGACTTGCTGCAAATGATCAAAACTACAAGTGGTTTTGATATGGCTGTTTGTGACTAATGGCGACCACCAGAGAAAGTAAAGAGTATAAAGCACACGCCGAAACTATCACTTTGCACTTCATGAGCTTTCAGTCTGAAATCCTAGCCTTAAAACTTGAAAGTCTGTCAGCTTTTCTCCAATGTAAACCCAAAGGTTTGTTGAAACCCATTAAAGGAGCAATCTGTATATCGGTAATACTGACACCAAGCGTTTGGGGATCTATAATGCAGTTTCAATAGAGTGGAGAGAACTGTCTGCCTCGTCCCACTCCCACATTTCGTTCCACCTTACATGTGTCCATTTACAAGTCCTAATGGTGTTCTCTGCCAGCTTCTTGAATTCTCTGTTCCACCTTAAGAGCTGAAGCTAGTGCTATAGCATTTGAAACTTGTTAGAGCAACTGTTATTCCACTTTATACGTTTTAAGGTAGTCCAAACCAATGGTATTCAACCAATTATTCACAATTTTCGTATTCAAGCATTGAGTTCCACCTTAAATGGGGCTGTTTAAGAGTCTTGTTTGCTTTGTTCTCCAGCTTCTTATTGAATACTCATTTCTACCTTAAACAGCTATGTGAAGCTAAAGCTAGCGCTAGGTTTGATAAACAAAACTCATGTTGAAACACTTATTTCCCATTATATCCATTTGAAACACGGCCAAGTGCACATCATGTCACTAAAACCTCTACCTACCAAGCTTGATTTCTCTGTTCCACATTAAATAAGTGAATATGCGAGGCTTTTCAAACACAATTCTTACACCTTAATTTGTTTAAAACACACACACACACACACACATTACGGAGAAACACACATGAATCTGCATCAATTTCTTAAAAAACAAAAAAAACAATAGTATTTACACTTTTCAATCATGTTGTTGTTCCCCTTATTCGTATAAATCACACAAAACACAGTCCTTACACCTTTCCAATGTCGCTATGTCTCGCTTTCTTTAAATAAAACACACAACCTATGTCCTTTACTCACAGGCATCTGTACTTCTATATTTTATCAGAAATGATTTGCTGTTGTTCAGGAGGAAATTAGCTCTGGCTCTGTTCTGTAGTGTTGCTGCTTGTCTGCCTCCACTTTCCAACACAGGGCCAATATTTCCTCTCATTTTACAGTGAATGAGCATTTCTAAACCTCCATCATCTACTTTTAAAGACTTCCCTAAAGAGCAGAAGCCCTTATGGTGGTAAAGGGGGACAAACTATTTATTCAAAGCCTTTGTTTCAGCTATGCAGTTGTGTCTAGTGCATCTTCAGCACGTGCCACTATGAAGATCTGACACGGACAGAGAACCTCTCCTCATCATTCATTTACTCCAACCCACAGGGCTGCTGCCACGTAATTTACTCAGAGATAGATGTTCTTTTTGTTTCCATGTATGTGACAGAGGTAAACCCTGCAGTCACTCAGAACCCACCCACCTTCCATTTTTCACATACGCCATCACCAGCTCAGAGAGGTAAGACTACGCACTTTATTTTCAGCCTCTACTCGCTCTTTCTGGTGCAGTTCTTTTTATAATAAACAGCAGTGTTTATGAAGTATATCACACAATACATCATTACAGATCAAATATGAGCTGAAAGGAAGTTCTGCTGAGGTTTTGAGAGTTCAGGTAGGTTATGTAACTCAACACTGGTTTCATTTTCCTATCAACAACAACAGCATTTGGAAAGCATTGCTCTGTGAGAAAAAAAACATCAAAGCATGATCTCAAGGCTGAGATGGTTAGAGAGATAAGAAATCAAAGTCTGACAATAAGAACACTACAACAACACAACTCCACTGTTCTTCAACAGGAACCTATTTACAGTCTCTACAATGCACAACAACGGCTGACTCCAGCTGCTCACACTTCTAACAGCAGCTCTGAGCAAATTCACAAACAGTTCTTAATTTTATTTACTTTATTTTATTTACTCAAAGCCCAGAGCCTTAACAGCTACTTTATTCAATTCAAATTTGCTTTATTGTAGCTTTCACTGGATTCAAGAAAAATATGCAGTAGGTTTGTTCAAGGGATATTTTACAGCTCAGTTTTAGCAGTTGCTTGCATTTTCTCTTCCTCACCCTCCATTTTCGCTTATGACTCTTAGACAGACGCTCGCATCCAGAGCAGCTTGGAAACTGTGGTTGTGTTTTAGATGGAAATATCATAGGCAACAATTTCACCTGGTTTTCCTTCTCTATCTGGGAATCCAACCGCAGTCTGTCATAGAGATGGATGTGGTGTTATCCACTGTTCTCTTCAATTCAAGCGCTGATATCTAAATAATCTCAGGTACTCATGCAGATACAGTACATCAGTCCCTAACACCTAACTCCAGATCCATCACTCTAGTGCTTGCTTTATAGAGTTAATAACACGTAATCCGACGGTAAGTGTTGCGCATCTTCAAACAGAAGAGATTAATCAACTGATCATTTTATGAACTATTTTCCTTCAGCCGTTTCTCTCCATCTAAGCGTCTCAGACACTGCTCCTGTGAAGGGCAACACAGTGATTCTTTAGGAAGAGCCTGGCTCTGAGGACACAGCTTTAAACGGTAAAAATAACAAAGAAAAAGAGAAGACAAAATAAAAACACTGATGTTATAAATTGTGTCTGTTAAATATCATCACTGTCCAGTGAAAACCCTGTATCTCCAAGAATATAACAGATTAATTTTCCAGATTAATTGTGTTACAGATGTAGCTTTTGGAACTGTGCCTAAAGACTTTCTTTAGTGTACTTCATAGACTTTAATTTCTGCCTGAGGTGGGTATTAAACCCTAGTCTGTTACGCACAGGCTAGAACAACAGGCTACAACAACAAACACCCTGTGATCTGTTCATCCGCCTCGAAAAAGACAAAGATCTTTCTCTTAATAACCACTACGAGCTGAAATCACCGCGCCGCACTAGTGATAATACTAAGCTTAATAATATTAATAGTAATAATAAATTACTTGATTTTGATTCAAATAATAAACACAGTCCATGGAGTGAACACCCCGTTTGTACACATCCTCACTGTCCCGTTAAAAACATGTATCTCTCAAAATAGTAACTTTACAGGAGAAGGAAAAAACCTTATTAACTTTCAGTGGAAGTAAACAGGTTTTAATCAGTTATTTTGGGGCGTTTCTATTGGTCATTCGTCATGAAATTTTTACACAGTGTGAAGGACAGCTGCTGTGTTCAAATGATGTAGTAAACTACACATCCACAGACACAGAGATACATGTTCTTAACTGGTTCCCCCTCCAGGGTGTGTTCCCACCTTGTGCCCAGTGATTCTGGATAAAGGTTCCAGACAGTGAATCAATGAATGTTCTTAACAGGACAAAAATGATATGAGGAATTAAGCATAAAATTTAAATGAGGGGGAATAAAATATGGCGTGCAGATACTCACAGCACATTAATTAATTCATTCATTGAAAGCCCAGAGGAAACCATTGGCACAGGGAGAACACACTTCTCCCCAGAACCCAGACCCTGGAGCCGTGTGGCAGTGACACTGTTGTGCCACTGTTCTGCCACTCTGGTGCATTTCATTTATGTAATTTTACATTTTAAGAAATAAGCAAATACATAAAACTGTTCTGAAAATAAAAAATGTCATATTTAAGTGTGTATTATGAAGAGAATGTTTTTTGAATCAACAAAACATGTCACTGTGGTCTGGGATTGATTCCTAGCAGTTAATAATCGTATCTAATAAAGAAGGGAATTGTCAAACCCATATGGAAATCTGATATAGGGACTTATGTGCGCATATCTCATAAAGGATGTACTTTTATTTATTATTTAAATATTAAAAATGGGCATATTCTGTTATTATTATACTCATTATACTCTATTATACTCTATTATTATATGTGTATAATATATGGCTTATACGTGTATTTTGACACAAATAGAACTGAGCAAAAGTATTAGGCACCTGAGAAGATGACCATTAAAAAGCCCTTTACATGCGCAAACAAAAGGTGATCGTCCAGTGCCTAGTGTCAGAGGCTAATAAATACTTCATTGTGTTAAAAAAGTGTGCTGTAGATTTAAGAAATCCATACGATCAGCAGAACATCTGGAAACGCACTGTTCTTAATTTCCTCACAACACGGCTTGTACATTTACAACAAAGACATTGTTTTACCCTTACTCTATTTGTGTTTTTGTATTTATTGTAATTTAAAGAAGCACCACACAAGCCTGAGACTTTTGCACAGCACGGTAAATGTAGTAAACGTCACAGTAGACACAGTTATATGCGTGATACATGGATAAATATTAGAATATTTTCTAGTAATAGTGAGCAGTACGTGTTTCTGCAGGTAATGTCGCTGTCACACAGCTCCAGGGTCTCGGGTCACTGTCTGTAAGGAGTCTGTGCGGTGTGTTCTGGGTCTGTTGGCTAATATTGTGTACACAGTGTTATCAATTAAAATTTACCTTAATTGAATGTTGAGGGTAGAATCTGGACATTAAAAAAATATATAAACAAATAATACTATAAATACCAGGTGTGTTGGACATTGTTGTATTTGTATGTGTGTGTGTCTCTCTCTCTCACACACACACACACACACACACGCATACACACACAAACACTTTTTTGTATGTTCATACACAGCTAAATCGTATGTCCCTGATTTGCAAATATCCCATTTTAAATAAGTGTGACAAATATAAGTTGGAATTGAGAGAAATGTATTCTGAAATAAGTCATACATAAATCTCTGGGTTGCCTTATATCAGATGTGTGTTTGTGGAAGCCTGCAGTTTGACAGATGAATGTGTCTTTCATAGAGAAGAACAACTAAGACCTTCTCCGTTTGCATCGACATGGGCACGTTTCTGAGTGGGTCGCTCCTGTGCTCAGGACTCTGTCTCCTGCTCTCCCTGCCCCTGATCCAGTCGTGCAATAAAGGCAGCCCTCAGGACTGCGCCAAAGCCGAATTTGCCCCGGGGTCCAATCTGGCCGGAGAGGGCTTTGATGTGACGACGATGCAGAGAAAGGGGGCGTACGTCATCGACATGAAAAGATACCAGCTAAAGGACAAAACCTGCACCCTCTGCAGCAACCCCTACATGAAGGGGAAGAAGCAGAAGCTGCCGCTCTCCGTGGTTGACTGGAGACCCATTCCGAAATGCAACATGAACTTGGCCAGTTCGGTTTTTCAGTCCAGCGAATCCTTGCTGACCGCCAGCACCTCTGTCATTGAGAACAACTGGAGCGCCCAGTTGGGAATCACCACTAAAAGAGGTGAGGGGTCACTGGCGCTGGCTGGCACCAACTCCAAACTGGCTGAGTATTCGATGGAGAAAACCAAAAAGGACAAGTTCAGCTTCGCCAGTCAAAGTGTCTCATGTGGATTCTACAGGTAAGCGCTCGGGGAGGACAACGGATTGTTTGTAAGAGAAATAAGTTACATTTCCATACACACACACATACACATATATTTATGTATGAAGAACGAAAGTATTTGTCACTGTACAACATACAACATATAATGAAATGTGTTTTCTGCATTTGTAGCAGTGAACACACACACACTAGTGCACTTGGGGCTGTGAACACACACCCAGAGCAGGGGCATCCATCCAGTGGGTTGTGAACCCAGCAGTTGTGCGTTCGGTGCCTTGATCAAGGGACCCTCAGCCGTGGATTGAGGAGGAGGACAGTGTTGTTCCTTCACTCCCACCGCCCACAGTTTTCCTACCACTCGTGGGAATCGAACCAATAACCTTTCAGTCCACAGCCCTCTTCTCACTGACCCAGTTACTATCATTGTTGACTGTATATAAATCTTAGGAACAGCTCAGTGATATGCAGTGATTCTTATGGAGAACTTACACTGTGACGTTCAGGACTAGATTGTGACCAGCATCATCTGGCTAGAGTTGTCCATGCTAACTCTAGCAAATATCACATCCCGTTTTAATGCAGGAGGCCCCACACACATATCTCAGTGCAGCATTCATCAGCTTTCATGCATAGGACCCAACATAGTTGCTGTGTTACCACCACACAGCAGACACAGTCTCTCACCTGGGATTGTGGGGTTGCTGATTGCACCCCAGAGGACTGGAAACCTGTGGAGTGGTCCAATGAGTCGTGGTAACAATTGGTTTGGGTCAATGGTTAAATTTGTGTGGTGCAAGCCAGATAAAACTATGAATCCCCCTGGTTTTCTGGCAGGTGTCCTACTGCCATATCTCTTGGAAGATAAAGAAAGCTGCGGTATATAATTGAACATAGGGGCGGCACCGTGGTGCAGCAGGCAGCGTCTCTGTCACAGTTCCAGGGACCTGCAGGTTGTGGGCTCTAGTCCCGCTCTGGGTGATTGTCTGTGAGGAGTGTGGTGTGTTCTCTCGGTGTCTGCGTGAGTTTCCACCGGGTGCTCCGGATTCCTCCCACGCCCCAAAAACACACGTTGGGAGGTGGATTGGAGACTCAAATGTGTCTGTAGGTGTGAGTGTGTGAGTGAATGTGTGAGTGTGTGTCACCCTGTGAAGGACTGTTACCCCCCCCCCCCCCCAGGTGTGCTTTCACCTTGCACTCAGTGATTCTGGCTAGGCTCCGGACCCACCGCCGCCCTGAACTGCATAAGGGTTACAGACAATGCATGAATGAATGAGTGAATGAACGTAAATATGAATTCTGCCAAAATAAACAGTTCAGGTCAGAATCATTAAGAACCTGTAAGCAGCCACTGCACTGTCCTCTGTGGGTGGTAATACCTTCTACGATGCTTTCCTGGTACATGCTTGAGACAGTGGATCAAGGAAAGTTAACAACCAGTCTGTGTGGCACTCGCTATCAAGCCTTGTTCAACCTCACAACCTTGGCCTCCCCAAGTCATCCTCTGAAATAAGCCACTTCATAATAAATGCACACACTGTTATCCCCTGACTTTTGGGGGAGACAGATAAGCCCCATGATGTTTTTAATGTTTGAAAAGTTAATACTTAACCCCGCCTCATTTCAAATTTGTCAATGTGTTGTAAGTAAATATTTATCAATAAAATATATAAAACCATTCCCATCTATAGTTACAGAGTCTCCAACAAGCCTCAACTTCATCCAGAGTTCAAACGTTCCCTGAAAGAGCTCCCCAAGCAGTACAACGCTCAGTTCAAGAAACGTTTCTACAAGCTTATCGACAACTTTGGAACACACTACCTCAGCAAGGTATCACCACCTCACATCATTACGGTTTACGTGACTGTATACAATCAAATCTGTACAGAAATGTTCCAACATCTAAAGCATGCTAAAAGAGCTGTAGCAAATGGGTTTCAAAAAATATATATCACATCATGACACACACACACACACGCTGCAGTGAGCACATACACACAACCAGAGCAGTTGCCTCCTAGCCATAGCACCCAGGGTGCAGTTACAGGTTGGCTGTCTTACTGTGGACCTCACCCAATCATTCTCACATACCAGCAGCCAGTCATTCTCACACACCTGCAGCCAGTCACTCTCACACACCTGCAGCCAGTCACTCTCACACACCCTCACCCAGTCACTCTCACACACCCTCAGCCAGTCACTCACACCTGTGGACAGTTTCTTACCCTCACCCAGTCACTCACACACCCTCACACCTGTTGACATTTTCCCAAACTTACCCAGTCATTCACACACACACCCAGTCACTCACACACACGCACCTCTGGATAGTTTCACACACTCACCCAGTTACTCACACACACCTGTGAACTACATTTAAACTATTACTTTATAAATGCACTCATCTCTTTATACACACAAACACACACACACATTCTGTCATCACCACCACAGGCTTATAACTGTTCTGAGATTTGGGAATAATGAATAACTCAGTCATGGTCTGTTGGGCAGGTGGTCCTTGGAGGGAAGGTGAACTCAGTGACCAGCATTCGTCAGTGTCAGGCGTCTCTGCAGGGCCTGAGCGCAGATGAAGTGAAGATATGTCTGGATGTGGAAGCATCGGCCAGCGTGTTGGGAAAAGCGGAAATGAAAGGGGAAGTTAAACACTGTGACGAAGCCAAGTCCAAAATCGAGAGCAAAGGCCTCTTCTCCAGCAGCTTCAATGACAGGTGAGTTTCTCCCACTCCAGGAGGTCTGGGAATAATGGATATCCAGTATGTGAAGTGCAGCGTGATTTGAGACGTTACTCTACTCTCTCTGTCTCTCTCATTTCTAAAAGGTTAACCGAGATCATTGGTGGCCACACCACCGAGCCTGAGCTCCTCTTCTCTGCAGATAAGGACCCAGGGGCTTATAAAGAGTGGCTCTCCACGCTTCCCCTCCAACCAGACATCATCACATATTCGCTGGAGTCTCTTCACGAGTTGCTTCCCACCAAAAACCCTGTCCGCAAACACCTGCGGCAGGCCATCCACGACTTCGTCCTGGAGAAATCACTGTGGAGGAACTGCTCTGAACCCTGCAAGACCGGCGTCAAAGTCTATCCCCAAGAGCCTTGCTCCTGCACTTGCAGAAACAACCCCGGTGTGACACCCAGCTGCTGCCCGAGTAAAAGAGGACTCTCACGGGTCAAAGTGACCATAGAAAGAGCTTCCGGTTTATGGGGAGACCACACGACGGCGACGGACGCCTACGTGAAAGTGTTTGACAAAAATAACATACAGATCGGACGCAGCCATGTCATCTACAACAACAACGCACCCCACTGGGGCATGCTCTTAGACCTGGGAGATGTGGTATTGCCTCAGCATGACTCTCTGAAGCTGGAGGTTTGGGACGAAGACAACAAGTGGGACGACGATCTCTTGGGAACCTGCACAGTGTCTGTGAAATCAGGTGACTCACAGAACTTCTGTAAATTAGACCATGGAGAGCTGTACTACAAAACACAAGTAGTGTGTGCCCCAAGCCTGGCCGGTCCAGCCTGCACCGATTATGTGGGATCCCCCATGAGTAACGAGCTGAAGAAGGTCTATGTGTCTCGGCATTCTCACCCTGTTCCCAAGAACATGCTGCGGGAGATGGGAGTGACCACAGATGAGCTTCAGTTCTCAGTGAGTCCGAGCGCAGAAGACACAGAGGACATCATCCTGTAGTTGGGAGAGCGGCTCACATCAGCTTTTTCTGGATTGTGTTATGAGTGCAAAATATAACCTCAGACTTTCTTTCATCAGACACATTTAACCATAGCTTTCATGGTGTGCATAACAACAAAAATATTTTGATTAGGTGTACAAACAGGTTTAAAATGATTCTTGTGTAAAACTGTCAGTGTCTCTGTCACAGTTCCAGGGTCCTGGAGGTTGTGGGTTCGAGTCCTGCTCCGGGTGACTGTGAGGAATGTGGTGTGTTCTCCCCCATGTCTGTGTGGGTTTCCTCCGGGTGCTCGGGTTTCCTCCCACGCTCCAAAAACACACGTTGGTAGGTGGATTGTACTCAAAAGTGTCCGTAGGTTTGAGTGAATGTGTGAGTGTGTGTCACCCTGTGAAGGACTGGCGCCCCCTCCAGGGTGTGTTCCCCCCTTGCACCCAGTGATTCCAGGTAGACTCCAGACCCACCGCCACCCTGAACTGGATACGGGCTACAGATAATGAAAGAATGAATGAATTTATAAAATTATAAAATACAAAAAAGGCTTATTTGTACGACTGACATTTGTATAAATGACACCTGAGTAAAGGCTTAAATCATTTAAGAACAGTTTAAGATTCTTGGAAAAGTCTGATTATGTATTTGACGAAAAAAAACATTAGCACACTGCTGCTGTCGTGTAAATTATTTTTCTACATCATTTGAACTCATCAGCTGCTTTTTATTAACGTACACTGTAATAAAGCTAATGATGATGATTTTTATAATGTGCTTTTTTAAACACAGTGTGCTACAGACCAATTGCTGTATTAAAAATAATTAATAATAATAATTAATTAAAGTAATATATTTTTTAAAATGTATATAAATAAATGTCTCAATAGAAATTCCATAATGAATAGGATAAAATTGATTTACATTACTGAACATTATAAATTAATATCATATTTGCCATCTCGTGTTTTTTTTCCAAATACAGAGAAGGATCCTTCTACTGTTCTTTATTTAAATTTTATTTCTACTCTTTATTGTGGCTGCAGTAATAATGCAAATACTCAGTAATTTAACCTGATATAAGAGGAGAAGCTTTATTTAAATTACCTTGCGATATGAGGTTTGAATGAAAGTTAAAAACCTGTGTATTATTTGAAAGCTTTGTATAAATAAAGACTGTGTAACTGAAGCCTGAGTGACGCTGTATTTCTCTGCCATCAGTAAAGCAGGACAGCCTTTAGCTAGAATCACTGTAGATGAAACTGTGCAGATGTGTGTTTGAGAGTCCAGTCAGTCTTCGCCTAACACTTGTTTCTCAAAAATGTCTGTTTCTGCTTTGTGAAACGAGATGCAGACACACACACACAGGAAGAACGCTGGCTTCCTGTGAACGGATGGGGTCTGAAAGTCATGGGGCAGTATGAACACACACTGTGAGAGAATCAACAGCAGTGGCATCTACGCAGATGTTGCAGAGTAAGAGCGGCTGCTAAATTAGAGTCTTTTAAACGAGTGACGTTAGAGCTGTATCATAAACTCTGAGCTGGATTAATTCAAATTAAAAAGATACAAGATTTTAGTCCAGACTCTGGTGTCATTTTTAGCTGGTTTTTGTCGAAGCCAAAACCACATACTACAAGGTGCTTCCTCTGGAACATATGATGTCATCTGTTTGAACTCTCACCAACACAACATCACTGGACTGTTCACTGTTACAGAGTGTATCAGTGGCGTAATGAACCCTCAGGTTCTGACCTGGCTCTGTCTAGGCTCAGAGGGAATTTCCAAAACAATCAGTAAATCAAACCTACTCTATTCCCTCTTACAATGAAACGCGTCCAGCTCCAGCACTGCGTACAGTCACATTTTCTGATATTTTCTATACAGAAATAAATAGAAATATTGTTTGATTTTTCCATGTGTGGAAACAACACAAAGACTAGTCACAGGAGTAAGTAAAGGGACATGTTTAGTCTTAATAAGGATTAAAATAACAACCAAATGTAGTGCGCAAAAGGTTTTTAGTTGGATACAGACACCAACAATGAGAGCAAGACACGCCACCCCTCAAAAAAACAAATAAAAACAACAGAGGAGAGGATACAAGAGGAGAGAAGAAGAGACAAGAGGAGAGGAGAAGAGACAAGAGGAAACAAGGGGAGACGAGGAGAGGAGAGGAGACGAGATTAGGGGAGACAAGAGGAGAGGAGGGGAGACAAGAGGAGACGAGAGGAGAGGAAAGGAGATGAGGGGAGACAAGAGCAGAGGAGAGTAGAAGAGACAAGAGGAGAAGAGAAGAGAGCAGAGGAGACGAGGGGAGACAAGAGGAGAGAAGAAAGGAGGAGAGGTGACAAAACAAAACACACATCATGAACATGACCAACATTAAAATCACTACAAACACACACGATCCAACCAGGACAAAAAGACAAGGACTAAATCACAACTAAAGCACAGTAACAAATGACACAGACACAAGGGTCAGGCCGATGAAGGACGTGGAGGAACACTCAGAGGGAGATGAGGACAAA
This sequence comes from Hoplias malabaricus, assembly GCF_029633855.1. Lineage (NCBI taxonomy): Eukaryota > Metazoa > Chordata > Actinopteri > Characiformes > Erythrinidae > Hoplias > Hoplias malabaricus. The sequence continues at coordinate 21,157,497 of NC_089812.1, read as the reverse complement.
ATCACGCCACGTGTCATGAGTCAGATCAGACATCAGCCTACAATGAAACAAAGAGAACGCATCAGTTCTGTATAAACATCACACACGCTGACTTAAAGGAGGAAACCAAAACCACAGCATCATCTTATAGGTTCAGCTCAGTGTTCAGGTTTATACAAATGTGTCAATGCACAAACACAATGAAATCTGGTTTGGAGCAAGTCTGTAGATGCTTAATTAGGTTACATTTGCAAAGAATAGGTCTATAAAAATAAATTTTTAATCGCTGTCCAATTAAAAACCTGTCTCTCCTGTTTGTGGATGTTTAATTTACTACATCGTTTGAACAGAGCAGCTGTCCTTCACTGAAAATTTGATGAATGGACCAATAGAAATCCTCCAAAATTACTTATTATTATAAAATCTTTTTACATTGAATTCCATTAAAAATTAAGGAAGCTTTTTCCTTCTCCTCTAAAGTTACTATTTTTGAGATATATGTTTTTATTTGGATTATGACAATTTAATAAATGATAATAAATAAATAATAAAACCAAGTTAAAAGATAAATAAATAAATTTTAAAAATAACTGTAAATGTAAAAATAAATGTAGAAAATAACTGCAAATTAACAGGATAAGTATAAACACAGAGACAGAAATAAAGGCTAAGAGACCATAACACTTCAAAAGAGTGACTCAATAAGTAAATACATTAATGAACACTATATATGAAATGAAAACACTGAAGTGTGCACTATACAACTTCACAGAATTCAAATAAATGTAAAAAAAAAAACTGAAAAACTTAAAACCTTTAAAATGACTGACGGATTAGGGGATGATTCCAAAATGAGAAATCTGTACAGATTTGTAAGTGACTAATAGATAACAGCCCTGTGGTGTCTGGCTGACTTCAGATGGCACTGAATTAAAAATAGAGAGGTTTCTGTAGTGGAAACACTTTTCAAAACCAATGTCTGTGAACACAGTTCATCGCTGTATCCACAAACACAAGTTAAACCTCACAAATGCAACAAAGAATCTATAAATATCAAGTATCCAGAAACACCACCACTTTTCTGAGCCCGAGCACATTTAAGACTGAGGTCAAGTGGAAAAGCGTTCCATGGTCTGACAAATCAAAATTTGACATTCTTTTGGGAAATCAAGGCTGTTGCTTACTCCAGGCTAAAGAGGAGGACTATTATGATGGTGTGGGGGAGCATTAGTGTGCATGGTGTGGGTGACATACAGATCTGTGAGTGCACCGTTAATGCTAAAAGATATATACAGGTCTTGGAGCGATATGCTGCCATTCAGACCTTGTCCTTTTCTGGCAAGGCCTTGATAATTTCAGTGAGACAAAGCCAGTCCACATTCTGCATGGATTACAACATCATGGCTCCTTAGTTTAAGAGTCCATGAGCTAAACGAGTCCAGACCTGTCACTCACTGAAAAATAATTGATGCATTATGAAATGAAAATGGGAAGAATCGCACGAATTAAAAAACTCTTCACTTTCAAAACTATGACCCTGTACCAACATAAATTAAAATTGGCCAAATATTGTTCAAATAGCAATACATTTTCACAGTTTCAACATTTAAAATTGTCCTTGTAAATTTTCTGTTAAAAATAATGGAAATGATTTGCACATCACTGCATTTTGTTTTTAATTTACGTTGTGCACAGTGTCCCCACATTTTTGGAAGTGGGGGCTTGTATTTTTAATGGATAGATATCAAGGTCTTCTTGTTGAATCAAAACTAACACCTGGAAATTCCCCTCGGTTTTCATTTGATCTATGTTACTGTTATTGTTCAGTTATTATTAGAGGAACTAAGTAAGGTATTAATATAACAGATACTTTGAAACAATAACATGCACGAAAGAAGCAAACACAACCAAAAACAGCGCCACATCCTCCTAAATTCACACCTTTAATTCCGTTTCCGTAGAAACCGCTCAGGCCGTACTTGCTGCTGTCCTTGGCCCCTGAGAGAGAAGAAGTTGCCACAGTAAATTCATACATTCATAATCAGAGCCATGGCTTCAACTGCTGAGAAAGCTAAGCTGATGTAGGGGGTCATAAATCTCACCTCCATAGGGACCCTGACCTCCGGCCCCAAGGGCTGCCCCATAGCCTGCACAAGACGTTATTGATTAGTGTATTCAGAAATTATTGATTAGTGTATTCTGCTCAATAATGGAAACTCTGATTTACATTCTGATAACCTAACTCTACTTATATATATATATATATATATATATATATATATATATATATATATATATATATATGTGTGTGTGTGTGTGTGTGTGTCAGCGTGTACCTGCTGGCTGTGCTCCATATGTTCCCCCATCCTCTGAAAAGCAATGGAAATATCAGCCATTTAAATAAAATTAAAAAGTTAAAACATATACATTGTTAAATCATTTTTAATGTACCAATAAAATTACTCATATATACATTAATTTCCATCAAAAATCAGTAAAGGTTTCTTTTTTCTTTTAAGAAAGATTATGGTTTTGGAGAAAAGAGATTTTATACCTACAGCAAAATAAATATTTCTATAAATTAATATATAAAAACAACTCAAATTGGTCTAATTACCCTCAGATGGTTGTGAATATACTAAATATGCTGTCATCCAGGTACAGCCCATGTGTTTAAAAAACATCCACTTCAATAAAGGGGGCAGCACAGGGGGCTATATGTTAATTTCCTGCCACTTAGCTCTGGGGTTCGGGGTCCTGATCAACAGAATATACTTGTGTGTCATTTTTATTACTAAGACTAGAGCAGGTGCCTTCAGGACTGATGTGATGATTTAGGACTGCCATTAACACACCATCACTAAACAGCTCAACACTTTTGATGGAGAATGCTAACATCCCAAATAAGATTGCCACGTAGCTCCAGGGAAATTTGATGTGTTCGGACTGCGTGGAGGTGTTGAGTCGACTGGCTGTGTGAAATTGTTCACAGGTGTGAGTGTGTGAGTGACTGTGCGTGTGTGTGTGTGTGTGTGTGTGTGAGTGCATAACATCCTGCAATGGACTGGTGTCTTGCAATTTCAGACAGACTCTGGACCCACCGAAACCCAGATCAGGATGAAGTTCTAACTGGGACTGTGTGATATCTTATCGTTCACGATAATATCATGGTTTTTGAAAAGCAATATTGTGATTATCGTAATATTCTGACTTGTTTAAGTAATGACTCACACAGCACAGCAAATATTCTGTATTTGTTTTGTTATTTAATGTGAAGTTTTAAGATTACTTTTTGTATAATTGCTTACATTTGTAGTTTATATTCACACACCAAATTTTCTGCACTTTAGTTGTATGTTAGATTTATGTTACATTATTATTTTTTACAAAATCTTTTATACTGAATCTTGGTAAGATCTAGTTGTCTACAAAATAAGTAAATATTTGTTTTTGTTACATCTGAATATTTTAAACTGAAAACATTCATTCATTATCTGTAACCGCTTATCCAGTTCAGGGTCGCGGTGGGTCCAGAGCCTACCTGGAATCATTGGGCGCAAGGCAGGAATACACCCTGGAGGGGGCGCCAGTCCTTCACAGGACAACACAGACACACACACACATTCACTCAAACCTACGGACAATTTTGAGTCGCCAATCCACCTACCAACGTGCGTTTTTGGACTGTGGGAGGAAACCGGAGCACCCAGAGGAAACCCACGCGGACACAGGGAGAACACACCAAACTCCTCACAGACAGTCACCCAGAGCGGGAATCAAACCCACAACCTCCAGGTCGCTGGAGCTGTGTGACTGTGACACTAACCTGCTGCGCCACCATGCCGCCCCAAACTGAAAACATTTGTAGTAAAATAAAGTTTTTAATAAATAATGTTACTTATTGCTATTAATATATAAAATATATTGAATTAAATTAATATTAATGTAAAATTTATTTTGTTGCAATAAATTTTCTGTTCTTGAAATTAATAAAAGTATTTTTCAGTGTTTTGTTTGCATCACCAAGGATACTGTTGTCGCCAAAACACCCTGAAATATTGTGATATTATCGTAGGACCATATTGCCCACCCCTAGGTCTTACAGAAGAAGAATGAATGAATGAAAATTATTATCCATACTCCCACTTACCGTATGCTAACCTGCCTCCATCAGTTCCCATACTGAGCTGCTGAGGACCATAGCCATAACCGTTTTCACCTGGGGATAAATACAAACATGAATACAACCCACTGGACTTTTTTTCTGGAACACCCACTCTCTCTGCGCACTGTACACATTTACACTCTCAGACTGTAGCTCATCTGTTGCTGGAGAATTATCCACTACCCACATAATATCCGGCAAGCAGTGATCCTGTGGTGATCCTTTTCCACTGAGGGGACGACGGCAGCAACAGATGACTTACAGTCTGTATTTTCACCTAAAATATGGACTTACTCAGCACATTTACAATATAAAATGAACAACGAGTGTTTCACGTGCTATTTCTCATTGTTCTGAACACCTACTCTAGCTTTCACAATCAGCATCATAATCATAATCCTCTATAATTACCTCTCTCACTGACGCTGTCAAACTGACCTTCCAGTCCTGTAGGAATGACTCCTGCTCCATTGTATGCACCCACACCTCCACCTGTGCAGAAAGACCGATCAGAACTGGTTCACAGGGTGCTAGTAAACTTCTCAAATCTAAACCTCAACCATATGACTCCGATTTAGATAATTTACCAGTCACAGGTTCCAGGACTCCACCAGTACCTCCTTAAAAAGAGAAGAGAGAGGGACTTAGTTATTGTCCCACTTGTATTTCTTAATCCCACAAATTATGTCATACATGAGATAAAATGAGCGGTTCTGATCTAGTGCGGCATCTTATTTAGACTGCAGGCACATTGGAATTGCCCCGCCCCCTCGCCTGAGTCTGTCCAATCACAGCACTGGACCTGCATTTATTTGAACACGCAAAGACGAGGTTAAACGCAGCAAAACAGACACAACGAGTACAGAGTAATAAGAGCACTGAGTAAAAACAGAGAAAACGAGAACAGAGAAGACAGAGAACCGAGCGAAAATGGCAAAAAACCAGAGCTTCTGCTCCTCACTGCTGTGCGCTCCGGGTCGGGTGAACAGGGAACAGCTCGTTATTTTTTAAAGAACACGTGCTGAAAGCGGGCGTTCTGAACAGGGCTGCTTAGACAGGGGGAGAACACTGCCGTGGGGTTTGATCCTTGTGGTGTTTTAAACAAAGAAGGTCACAGAGGTTTAATTAAGACCCAGAAGTTTGTTCACATTTGAAAAAAGGGCATAATATGTCCCCTTTAATGTCTTCCTCACTGTCTTTCTGTTTTTTTCCAGTGTGTTAGAGCTTGGCACCAGAGCTTCTGCCATCTACTGTGCTTTCTCACATGTAAATGCTTAAGAGGCATGACAGACAGTGATTTGCGTCAACATTTGACTTGCACATACACACAAAGACACTTTACATCCACGTACACACGCACACACCTCTGTCACACACAGCCCTGTTCAGGTACAGGTGTGTATTTACCCAAAGTAGCATCTGGTCCCAGGCCTGCTGTCTGCCCCACGTAAGGAGCGCCTCCATAGCTTCCAGATTTACTTTGAGAGCCGAGACCAGCAGATACTACTGGCTGTCCACCAGCAGCACCTAGCACAGAACCTGGAGTAGCTCCCCCTACAGATAAAACACAGTTACTGCATCAGTACACAAGTAATCATGTAGTCCTGCAGTTTATCTGTATCCCTTATAATAGTCAATTCAGCTACTTAAAGATCAGTACAGTCCATTCATTGTTGACTTGTGGGTGAAGGCCATCAAACCCACACAGAAATGTTCCAACATCTGTTTTAAATCTTTGTACTGTAATGTATAGTGTACTATAATGCAAGTGTGTTATATAATACCCGAGGTCATTCAGATAAACCACAGATGACTACAGTGGTGAAGTGAGGGGTCCCGATTGCTGGGGTGCACTTTAAAGGGGGAACTAATTCCATATTAACGCCTGTGGGAATTCAGGAAAGCTCCTGGAGATGTAACATACAGGGGATACTTTTGTCCATATTGTGCATAAATGTGGCCAGCCCAGTATCTGGAGGGCATCCATACATAGGGCCATCATTTTAAGGCCGATTTGTACTGTGTTGACTACACACAAAGCCTACGCTGTTGTGAGCATTTCATAATTCTGCATTGGTGTCTGTGTCACTGTGTAATTACACCTCCACACCAATAGGGTTGAATCTCAAACATCATCCTTTACACTCTGTAGTACACAAGGTAGTGCTGTATTAGAATCACTTTTATAAATCTTTAAAGTGCAGTATTTAGGGAGTAGACTGATGTTTGATATTTTTCCTTTCTTCAAAGTATTTATTCATCCCTGAATCCCACCATGTCTGAGGAAATCTCTCGCCATGAATTTGCTCCTGTCTGTGTCTCTGTGTGTGGAGGAGAGAGGGTTCATGTTTCTGTGCTTCTTTGGCTTCTCAGTTCAACATAAACCAATCGTTGCGGTCTGCGTCGACCAAGAGGTGCGGGTTAGGCTACGATGTTGGGTTTGTAAGTTCGACACAGAAGTATAAATTGGGCTTAAGTTGTGGACTAACCTTGCTGTTTTTCAGCTGAGCTGCACATAAGGGCCCCACATGGGTGTGTTGGCTGGGAGGAATGTAAACAAATTTAACGTTAGTCTCTCTCTTACCGTATTTCGCAGACTTGGCGTCTGAACCCAGGCCTGTACTCAGTCCCAAGGATGGAGCTGCAAAGCCTCCAGCTCCCAGACCTACAGCAGCACAGACACATAGATAAATAACCTTAACAGCTAGATTCCTCACCGTTATAATATATCTCTCGCCGAGGGCTAGTTACGTGGAAGTTTTTTTACGTGTCTGGGCCAATTAATAAATATATAATTAATATATAATGGAAGATATCAAAAGATGGGAACCACTTAAAGCAACCCTAGGTAAGATTTAATATTTTGGCTCCTGGGCTCCCCCTACAGTTGCGGAGTGTAATTCACTATTACTGTTTTGAAATCAAGGGAGAGGAAGGTTTCTGACATCACTAATGTCTATGTGGCTAAAAGTTATCAAATATTCACATCAATAAGTATTTTTTGTAATAATTTTTAAAAAGTTTTTACTGAATATCTCCTCAATTATTAGTTGTCTCCATTTCCACCAGTCAGTGAATCTCCCCCTAACACGCACAGTGCCCTCAGCCTCAAGAGGTAGAGGGTGAATCCGTGCTTCTTCAAAGACACGTGAGGCCAACCCACCACTTCTTTTCAAGCATCTGCTAAAGCAACAGCTCTGAACAGTTTACTGCAAACTGCCCAGATCTGTCACAGCAGCTGAAAGATGACTGTGCTGGCTAGCCCTGTGAGCAGAGATGGGGGTTGATAAAGGGTCATCTCGCCAACACAGAGAGCAAGGACTCCTAGCCTGATGTTACCTCGAAGCAGTCTCTCGTAGCCCCTTTTCAACAAATCAAATCTTGTTCTTGTTACGTTCTGGTTTCCTGGAACCTTGGTGCTTTCCACCAGTTTTGATGGGAACTAGTAATAACTCGACAGCGTTGGGGGCTGTGTGGGGGGCTCAGTTTCAGTGTGGCTGTGTCTGAATTCAGTGCCAGAGCCAGAAATAAATGAATAGAGTCAGGACAGAGTCATGGTTTATCCACTGTTTATATCAGAGTGAGATATGATACATATGTAAATGCTACAGAGTTCTTTCCTGTGTCCCACTAAACACATCTCCAGAAAACACACAAATGGAGCATTTTCCAGTTTTATTTCCTTTTATATATTTACATAACACACTGTAAATGAGCCCATCCACCTCCACTGTGAAATAACACTTTATTAGAGGCTCTGTGCTCTTTCTGGAGCTTCTTTAGCTCAATGTGCCCCCAGAAGCTTTCACAGTTTGTGCTGAAGAACCTACTCTAAAAAATCTATGCTTTTCAGGTAATGGATGCAATTTATGTTGGTGGAAACACACTGAAAGTTTCCAAATTACGTTTGACGCGAAGCAGCTCCACATTGGTGGAAAAGGGCTATGTGATTCTAGGGGGGACAATTTTGTAGAGGCAAAAACCAAGTTTGAGGAACAAGAACCAGAAGTATACTTGCTCTCTAGTGCTTTAAGTGGTTAGATTCAGCTCTTACCAGCATTGCTTCCAAGCCCTGCACCATCCCCTAATGCTGTTGGATAGCCAAGCTCTGTAACATAATTATAATTCTGGTTGGATTATAATTATGCCTGAATGTTAGTAGACTGCTGGGGCAGTGTTATAAAGGCGTGATCAAACTCACCAGCTCCATAGCCACCATCATATCCATTAATGCCATACACATTGCCGTAGCCTGGGGAGAGTGGAGAGTGAAGGGGGCATGGCTACAGTTACTGCTGCTGAAAACAATAAGCTGTGTGTGCAGCCTTTTGTAAATATGAGATATAACCTTCTTAGATTAGAAACTGAAATACTGAGCGCTGGCAGGGCTTGTGGACAGCCTATGGTGCCGAGATGCACACACACACACACACACACACGCACACGCACACGCACACATATACAAACAGCTAGCAATGCATTAGCAGAAGACTTTGCCCCTAACTGATTCAGCCTCTGCATCAACATGTATTGTGGGAGATAATGATCAAGGCCCTTGTTTCTATTGTGAGAAACTCAAGTCCACACCCACACCCTCCACCCCATTTGCACGAAGAAGATCTGAGCAAGCAGAAGTGTAAGATTAGTCACTTTTTCCACAGAGCTGTGTAGGTAAGTCTGGCTAACCTCTCTGACCAGCCCCATATCCTGTCACATTATCAGTAAATGATGATTAACCACAGACACATCAGACGCAGCAGTGCTGACAGGAAGATGCATGTGTGACACTAAATATATATAAAATATATGCGCTCGCAGTTCTGTGCAAAACCAGGCCATCTGTGAAAACATGTAAAGTGAACTGTGTGAATAGTGAGAGCTTAATCATTACTAGCCCAGTGTTTATAGTCACCATCTAAAGTGTAGAATCACTTTAATGGCCCCTGTGCTGCACCATCTGCATTTAACCCAATCCATGCAGTGAAACACACATTTACGCACACACTAGTGAACACTAGGGCACTAGCTTTGGGCAGCCCTAGTCACGGTGCCCAGGGAACTGTTGGGGGTTAAGTGCCTTTCTCAAGGGCACTTCAGTCATGACCTGCCGGCTCTGGGGATCGAACCGGCAACCTTCCGGTTACACGCACATTTCCCTACCCACCAGGCCACAGCTGCCCCTGTATATGTACTATGATATATAGGGTTTCTACAAGTAGACACATACTTACTGCTGAGATAGATGCCTTCATTTTTCATTGGATCAGATCCACTGACCAAACACCTTGTAGATGTAAAATCAGAGACAGTAGCTCATCTGTCGCTGCACAGTGTGTGTTGGTTGTCCTCTAGTCCTTCATCTGTGACACAGGACGCTGTCGGCTGGATGTTTTTGGTCGGTGGACTGTTCTCAGTCCAGCAGTGACACTGAGGGGTTTAAAAAACTCCAGCAACACTGCATGGAATGTAAATGGGCTAGCAAAGTATGCAGAGCAACTAATGGGCTTTTGACTAGTGTCAAAAGTGCTCCTGTGTGGTCAGTGGAGCTGAGAGAATGGACGATGAGTGCAGAAACAAGGTGGTTATAATGTCTGCTAAGGACGTTTGCAGAGTGCTGTATGTAAATATTACAGAGTGTAGACACTCACAGGGAAAAGTAAATTAAACAGAACACACCAGTATTCATATTTTAGGACATTTTTAGGTAAACCGCACTGCACTCCTGAAAATGGGACACAGAGAAAAGGAACAGAAGATAAAACAGAAATGGTCTCACCAGTCTGTTTGCCCAGTCTGCCAGCTGGAAAGCCACCTGGGCCTAGACCTGAAACAGATTACAGTCGTTCATTACTCTAGCAGTTATATTAGACTGTCACAAACTACAAACTGTGTGTGCAAAGTCAAGACACATTCATTAACATCTGTAGCCTTCTTCCACAGGCCCCCTAGTGGCTATATCACTGGTGGGATTAAAACAGACCAGCACCATTTGTTTTTTAGAGGTTTTATCCTGTTGAAAGAGAAGTCCCCGTGCATGCATGTTCACTCTTAATAGTATAAATAAAACCAGGATTGAATCAGAGCTCTCTGTTACTTCCATATCTCCTATGTCACTATAGAAATGATGTGCAAGGCTTTCTCTTCTGTGTTTCTTACTTATTCCAAGTGGAGACTGGAGGGTTCAAAGCTGATCTCTGTTGTATTTCATTAGAGGAACTATCAAAGCATTGGATGTGTTAATGATATTGTTGTTGATATAATTATATTGATGTTCAATGGTTCAGAAATACCATTTCTGATCTCAACAAAATACGCAACTAGAAATGTCCGGCTCATGGTTATTACAGATCAAACACAACATCAGTGACACATCACGCTGTTAGCTGTGGACAGGAGATGATATGGTGGAAATGGGAGACACTCTGGGGCTAATGCTATAGGATTACAGTAAAATATTAGACAGCAAATCATCGTCAGACAAGGTGCCAGTATATCACTTAAAATCACTGTGTGGCAGTGTTCATTCTGGCAGCTGTTTTCAATTTAATTTAAACTTCTTAAAATGTGTAGTAGTTTAAGTCTAATTTCAGTCATTTACTTGTTAGTTTTAGTCCATTTTTAGTCGATTAAAAGTAAAATATTTAGTTGTATTTAGGGTGGCACAGTGGTGCAGCAGGTAGTGCCTCTGTCACAGCTCCAGGATCCTGGAGGTTGTGGGTTTTAGTCCAGGTGCTCTGGTTTTCTCCCACGTTCCAAAAACACATGTTGGTTGGTGAATTGGAGACTCAAAAGTGTCCGTAGGTGTGAGTGTGAGTGAATGTGTGAGTGTGTGTCACCCTGTGTGTAACCCATCTGTGACAGTGAACAGACACACACTAGTGCACTAGGGGCTGTGAACACACACCCAGAGTGGGGGCAGCCATCCCTGGTGCCCGGAGAGCGTTTGTGGGTTCACTGCCTTGTTCAAGGGCCCCTCAACCTTTTGGCAACAAGCCCAATTTCTATTTCCATTAGTCCCACAGCTGATGGATGGTTTATCATTATCGGTAATAATTCAGGGCTTTCACACTATCATTTTGTTTTTATTTTTGATGAAAATGCAAAACATTTCATCTTAGTTCTCGTCCTTTAACGATTATACTGATTTATCTCTTGTCTAATTTTCATTATGAAAAATAGATTGTCGAATTATCAAAATTAACCCTGCTGTGTGTCAACATAAAAAATACATTTATTTATAAAACAAATTATCTTTAAAGTCTTCACTGTAAGCATTTGGGAAAGATTTATAACAAAATTCACACCTGCTCCGTAGCCGTTCACAAGTCCAGCTCCTGGATAGCTGCCTGTACCCAGGCTGTATCCTATTTAAAAAAAAAACATTCACAACTGCTTTAAAACACATGCAGGGATAAAATCATGTTGTTTTGCCAGATGCTGTGATTTGCCTGGAAGCTGTGGAGCACAAACATAATGGTATTATGTAGCTGATAAAATCACAAAGGATTGTTTATGATATTTATGATCAGTATCTATACATAATATACCCCTACACTGTGCTACACTGCCCTACACATAGCCTTACTTTAAAGGAGCAAGCAGTCATTTTCTCCAGTGATTCTCCAGGTTATGAATTTTCAGGTTGTGTTGCTTTAGGTACCACAGCCTTAATCATCAAACCAAAAAGCTACAACCGTACTTTGTGGCTTTATCGCCTACACTTTACCCAAATATCTCAAACATCACTAAAAAGCGTGACAGAAGAGTCTGTGGAGCAAGGAAAATTAAACAAGACAAAGCTTTCATAATGAACACACACATTTGTGACAGCAGCCAGAGCGGAGGCAGTGATAAACCACAGAGAACTGGAAGGTGTAAAGACCATGAAGAGTGTTCCGCAGCTCATCGGTTTACAGAAAAGAGGAAAAGAGACAAGGGGAGGGAGTGAGGGTCGAGGGTGGGAGGTGAATGCCACAGACAGGGAAGGTGTACGTGAAGTCACAGTGCAGCAGAGGATCTGGAGTGAATGAAGGATGTTTACAGCCCTAAATCCTTCTTCACTGTCTAGCTCAGTCTGATCCTGTAGCTGGCACAGCATGCATTTGGCCATAGAGCCTGTGACACACTTTAGAAAGACGTTTACCAGTCTTGGAGGGAGTCTTGGTGCCCTTTCTGCAGGGCAAGGCTCCTCCTACACCATACAGATCAAAATTCATTTCAGAAACAGCACCAACGCCAACATTTCAACACAAACCATTTCAACACCATCTAAGTTACGAACTAAACTTAGTAGCACTCAAGGGTTACATCTTCACAGTCTGGTGTTAAACACAACAGAATGTTGTCAGAGTAAATTCAACACTGATTTACCGTGTTCCCATTAACACCAGTGGCTCCCAGTCACAATCCCAAAGACTCCATGCTTTTCAGCAGTGGCTGCTACTGCCAAATCTCTTAGGGAGGCAGTTGTTGACATCTAATGCTGTCTACACTGCAGTGTACAAATGAATCAGAAACTAATTTGACATTGTCACAAAAGGCTGTTTTTTTGGGTCACCTCATGTAGTTCATTGTCTGTAACCCTTATCAGTTCAGTTCAGCGGGCAGTGTCATTGTCTTTAAGCAGCTAAAGAATGTGCAAGAGACACTTTAAGATTGTGAGAGGAACAGCTGATGTAGGCAGTGCAGTGTACTGCCTGCACATACAGATTTTGGCAGGTTGTGTTACCTTTACCACCTTGTCCACTGGCTCCTGCTGGCCCTGCTCCATAACCTACAAAACACAGCACTCATGACTGCCCCCAAAAAGGCTCTTTTCCACACATTAGGTGGAAAATAACAACGTTTCAGTGACAGCACATTTCATATTCCTCTGTTATTTAACGTAGGATTAGATTTCTTTACTAAGGATAAAGACAGCATAGGTGGCTTAACTGCAATGCTTCAAGTTCTACCACTGATCAATACCTACTGCCATATTGATCACTCAGTGTGCCAAACTCAGCAGAAACACAAGCCTTCATTGACACGTATGGATACGCTGTGGTGCTTTACCATTGCTTATAACTCCAGCTCCATTAGACACTCCTGCCCCTGGGCTGTAGCCTACAGAGCATATTGATAATTAACTATAAAAAACAATACCACACAAAACAAGAAAAAAATAATCACACTGCACATTTGGCAACACTAATATAGTCATGAAAATAGAAACCCAAATGACCTAAAAGCACACACAGGCAGGTTTACCGTTAGCTTTAGCTCCCTTTCTGTTAATTATTCCTGCTCCAGAGCCATAACTTGATAAATAATCATAAACAATGCTTTTAAAACAACACCAAAGCATTTTAGAATGGAGTAAAGTAAGAATGAGGGGCATCATTGTACCTCCCTGTCCACTGGGCACCACTGGGGCCGGGGCATAACCTACACACCAAGAAAGCAGTTACTAGGTAGTCAGTGTGAATAATGATACCATATCGTTTCTACGGATTCAACCACTGGTCTCTTTACACAAGATATACACACAGCAGACAGTTACCTTGTCCATTTGGAACACCTACAGATGGTGCATAGCCTAAAGAGCACAACATGGGTTAGCACTCCTTAGTTTTGAAGTAGTAACAGGACATCTTAACATTTTCACTCGGACAGTGGGCAGACTACCTATCAGATCTCAGAGATGAATTCAAAGTCCTTTTACCATTGCCTTTTTCTCCCTGTGAAACAGGCAGTCCTCCTCCGACCCCGTTACCTACAGATGTGCACAAAGCAGCCACAAGAAACAGTTTTGTCTTGAGGAAGAAAAACAATGAGGGCAATGACAGACTGAAAAAAACTGTTAGACCCGAGTCTACACACACACACACACACCAACCTCCTTGTTTCTTCATTCACTGCCCATTTTCTCAGCTCCGCTGAACATACCGGAGCACTGTGTAGATCTGCAATTAAGAGTTGTAGTCCACCTGTTGTTGTGCATACTTTGTTACCCACTTTTCCCCCTGTTCTTCAGTGCCCAGGACTCCCACAGATCAGGTGTGATGTGGTAGTGGATCATTCTCAGTGCTGCAGTGACACTGACGTGGTGGTGGTGTGTTAGTGTGTGTTGTGCTGGTGCGAGTGGATCAGACACAGCAGTGCTGCTGGAGTTTCTAAACCCCTCAGTGTCACTGCTGGACTGAGAATAGTCCACCGACCAAAAACAACCAGCCGACAGAGTCCTGTGTCACTGATGAAGGATTAGAGGACGACCGACACACACTGTGCAGCGGCAGATGAGCTACTGTCTCTGACTTTACATCTACAAGGTGGACCAACGAGGGAGGAGTGTCTCACAGAGTGGACAATGAGTGGACACAGGGTTTAGTTTAAAAACTCCAGCAGCACTGCTGTGTCTGATCCACTCGCACCAGCACAACACACCTGCTCTGTGGGGTCCTGAGCACTGAAGAACAGGGGAAAGGGGGGTAATAAAGTATTCAGGGCAACAGATGGGCTACAGTCTGTAAACGTAGAACAACAAAGTGCTCCTGTGTGGTCAGTTTAGCTGGGAGAATGGACAGTGAGTGTAGAGACAAAAAGTTGGTCATTATGGTCATAATGTTATGGCTGGTGTACAAAATATTCAAGAAAACATTATATATTGTGACAATAGGGTCTCCTTGAGCCCGAACTCCGCAGTTTGTGGGGTAAAAAGCACAACTTATATAATCAGCCTTATAATTCTTGAATGTCTGAATGCGTCTGTGAGCTCCGCATACCATTAGAAAGCGCAGATCCTACCGTTTCTAAAAATAGCGCTCTCTGTGCAGTGAAGCCTCTGGGAGAAATCCAGTGTGAAAAATCAACTAAAAATCAAGGCGCTCCTTCAAAATCTATGTGTTATGTTGCTGTCATAAAGAATTCTAATTATATTCTAATTACATCATATTGCACTATAATCAGAAATGAGGACTCTGCAAAGGGACAAGAAAGACGGTGTTTACTTTCAACTCACGTCAACCCACGCTGTCTTCGGGCAGAAAAATAGTTTTTGTAGGTTTCACATCAAATAATATTGCATTAGATCACCAAATAGGGCGGCACGGTGGCCCAGCAGGTAGTGTCGCAGTCACTACTCCAGGGATCTGGAGGTTGTGGGTTCGATTCCCGCTCCGGGTGACTGTCTGTGAGGAGTTGGTGTGTTCTCCCCGTGTCCGCGTGGGTTTCCTCCGGGTGCTCCGGTTTCCTCCCACAGTCCAAAAACACACGTTGCAGGTGGATTGGCGACTCGAAAGTGTCCGTAGGTGGGTGTGTGTGTGTCTGTGTTGCCCTGTGAAGGACTGGCGTCCCCTCCAGGGTGTATTCCCGCTTTGCGCCCAATGATTCCAGGTAGGCTCTGGACCCTCCGTGACCCTAAAATTGGATAAGCGGTTACAGCTAATGGATGGATCATATATAAACTAAAAAGCTTAAATAATTCTTCATTGTGTGTATTCTAAATAAACAAGTATTATTTCATCATATTTTTAAAAGATAATAATAATAATAATAATAATAATAATAATAATAATTGTTATTATTATCAGCAGCTGAGAAAACTGCCAAAGTACCAAAACATTTTTTATTTGTTGGGATATTGTCCATATTTGCCCTGAATTAAATTCCTGAAAGTCTGGGCCTGCTGTGACTGTCAGAGCTTTATCAGTCATACATCCCAGAGCTTGAAATATCAAAAAAAATAAGTCCGTCTGATGCTACAAATTTATTTTGTCACAGTAATATGACATGTAATAAATTAGCATCAAAAATGCTTATGTTTTCAACTAACAGACACCTCACACTAACAATCTATGTCACGATATCCGATGTGGGAATATGATTTCAAGGCTGTACATTGAGAAATATGAAAAAAAAAAAAACAGCAGGCGCTAGGTAAAATTTTGGTCAAAACATGACAAATTTATAGAAAAATTAATTTGTCGGTCAGCATGAAAACCTCAAGTGATTACATATTTGAGTAGGAAAGGGTCTTTAGAACATAAAATAACATATTGAATATGGCTATGTCACATAATTACTGTTTACATGTAACTGAAACAGGCACTGAAAAAAAAAGGGAATAGCAAAATAGCTATATAGATAGGGTTCTTAGAGTTACACGCATGTTACGCCACCATGAGATATAAATAAACCTAAACCAATTCTGATAAAACACAGATAACGTGTTACCAACAGAAAGTCAAAGCAAAAGAAATCTACACTCGCCCTCAGGGTCAGTCCGAGCGACCCATGACTCGACCAGCTGCCTCACCTTTTAGCTTCAGTGCAAGGGCACGAGGAGAAAGAGCACTTTACTGCCCTAAATTATATCACAACATGCAATACTTCCTTCTCAGCTCGGTTTTCACTCTTCTGCCCTGGCTGCTTTCAATCAGAGTCTTGAGCCCCCTCCAGCCCCTGGATGCAGCTGTAAATGAAGACATCATCAGCTTGAGCTACCGACCCTCATCATATCATCTGAGCCCAGTGCCTCAGTCTCAAGAACACCTCCCTGTCTTTTTCTTTTCTCCTCTCCTGCCAGAAGGTGACAGGGACAGCTGGAACTCATGAACCTCAGCTTGTGAAACAGATGAAGTCCCATTGATGCTAATGCAGAGCCTCTCCATTTTCAGGCAAAATTGACAACAGTACTGGTTCACTTTGACTGTGATGAAGCTGAAAGCTGGATTTAAGCAGTGCATTGTTAGAGCCACACCATCATTAGCTTAATCTGATTGTGTTTCAGATTGTAACATCTTATCAGGCCTTAGACATCTTCACACATAGCAGTCAAATTCACACAGATCAAACCACTTTCACAAAATCATTTAGGTCATCAAGGTCTCCTCACAAAGAAAAGATCTATTTACGAACCTATAAACCAAAGCCTGCGCAAAGAGCAATGTGGTAACTAAGGTTGTGTGAAATGACGCTTTGGTCTTTTCTACGAAACAGTGGTGAGGACCGGATTATTCTAGTCTAGTGTGGTCAGAGAATAGCTTAGTATGGCTTTTTCCACCACAGGGCATCTATTCTACAAGGCTCTGCCTTTTTTTTCTTTTGCTTCTCCACCAGGTAAATCTGGTCCTGGTTCTGGAAGCGGATTCTTGTTTAGTCACGGTTCTTTCATGGTTCACATGTTTGTGTGTGTGTTAGGTGCTGGGGAGGGAACGAGCCAGTGAAAACACCACAAATTACAGTGTGACTTTGGCCAACAGAAGCTAAAAAAATAAAGCGCCAAGGCTTGTGAGAAAACTGTACTTCAGAGAACACTACAGCATTTTTAAAATTTTATAGTAAGCACACTTGACTCGACTAATGAGGCTAAGGTATAGTATGAGTGGTATATTATGTACTCTATAGTATAAGTTCGGGCGGCACGGTGGCGCAGCAGGTAGTGTCGCAGTCACACAGCTCCAGGAACTTGGAGGTTGTGGGTTCAATTCCCGCTCCGGGTGACTGTCTGTGAGGAGTTGGTGTGTTCTCCCCGTGTCCGCGTGGGTTTCCTCCGGGTACTCCGGTTTCCTCCCACAGTCCAAAAACACACGTTGCAAGGTGGATTGGCGACTCGAAAGTGTCCGTAGGTGTGAATGTGTGTGTGTCTGTGTTGCCCTGTGAAGGACTGGCCCCTCCAGGGTGTATTCCTGCCTTGCACCCGATGATTCCAGGTAGGCTCTGGACCCCCCGCGACCCTAAATTGGATAAGCGGTTACAGATGATGGATGGATGGATAGTATAAGTTTGCAAAACACATATGGGACACAGCCTGTATCTTCTAGTTAGCATTGTGCTAGCAGCATGCCTAAATCTTCATAAAGGATGATTATAGCTGCGTCCCAATTGTGCACTTAATAGTAATTCTAACTAGTGTGTGGGTGTGCAGTGTGCACTTACAAGTATTAAAGTAGAGGATACTAAAAATCCACAGTGCATACTTAGTAGCAGTTTTTGAGTACAGGAACAATGGACATTGTCCCACAGTCCAACTGGAAGAAGAGACGGTAGAGATTCTTACGTATGGGAAATTGTCTGTGTCCAAAATATTGCCCTACTATCTACATAATGCACTACTACTACACTCAGACAGTGTATTAGTTGTTATATCGAATAAAAATGTTTTTATTACCTGACATATAATGCACAGTTTCACTGTAGAAGAATTTTATGACCTACACTGTGCACTACGCAACAGTATTAGAATACAGTACACAATTGTGAAGCAGTCTCCCAGTTTGCATTGTGCTAACAGCATGCCTAAATCTTCATAGTAGGGATGTAAAAGGTGAACCCATGAATCGGTTACCTACAAATACTATCACCAGTGTACAGCCTCCTAAACAATGCACCCGTACCTCCACCACACACCAGCTCATAGGTAGAAAAGAGATGAGATGGAGGGATTTTATCAAAAATGGGGCTGTTTAGGAGGCTAAAAATGTACACTGACCAGGGACAGCCCATAGTTGGCCCCAACAGCAGCCACCCACGCTTCGTTCTGTGACCTCCCTTTGACTTCTGTGGATTTGTATGATGTGCTATGGCTGCTGATACATGCTTACACCAGTGTAAACCACTTTTCACAAGGACACTCACAGCTATAGCGATGCACGATACTGAAACCAAACAACCTCAAGACAGTGTTTGCTGGTGTTTGTTAAAAAATGTCTGGACCGTCTGCTCTCCGCTTCAGAGGATGATCAAAAACGTGAGCATGAACAAAAATGCAAATGTACACGTTATTAAAAGATCCACTGTCCACACCCACTGACAATAAATGAGCAGTGCTCACAACAAGCCTGTCTTCACACACCTGCAGACAAAAGCCAGAGATCAGAGTCTGCTCCATCAAAAACACATCTGATGAGCCGTGGAGAGCAGAGCCACAGTAAAAACACGGGAGAGGCTTTGTGGACAAACCAACAAAACAAATACAAAGCCAGACACACAGGACACAGGTCTTTCTTGTTTCTTTATATAGTAGATTTGTAGACTTGTTACTAAACTTTGTTGTGAACACAGGTATTCACTTGTGCCCACACAGCACGCAATCAACTGGGATTTCCTCTAGCAGCTGTACATGAGCTCAAAGCCTAGTGTGGGTGAAACCCTGTAGAGCTCCTCAGCAGTGGAACTGTGACCTCTGGAGTGATGGATCTTTATCCAGTATCTTCAGGATAAGTTGGAGTTGTGTTTTTGATCCAAAACTAATTGTCCAACATCAGCACCTGACCTCACTAATGTTCTCATGGTGGAATGCTATCAGATTTTCATCCAGATGGTATAACTAGTAGAAACTTTTGACTACATGCTCTAACTACAGTGACGCCATGCACTGTCTGTCACCTCACATCCAACCAGTCTGACGGCACGCTCCCTCGAATAAATCCACGACACGCCACAGAGAATAAGAAGAGCATAAATAAAACTGAACGTTATGAAACGTGAGAATAAATGAAATGATTAGAGAAATGTGTTAAAGGTCAGTCATCACAAAGAGTCTTGTTAAGTGTGGACAAACTCACCGCGTCCAGCACCAGGGTATCCACCAGCACCGTAACCTAGCAACAAGACAGAAACAGGGCCAAGGTTAGTGCAAATAGGTGTAAACAAATTACTGCGTCCTCCCCAACATACGTTCACTCATTCAAACATATAATCTTGTATCTGTGAATTGTGGGGACTTTTGACATTTCTGAAAATCCAACAAGCTTAACCCTAACCTTAACTTTAACCCAACCATAAAACATCATGTACATTGTGGGGACCAGCTGGTGGGAACAGAAGTCTTCGCAATATGAGTGTGTAAATAGGTTATATCCCCACAATGTGATATATTCCTGGTGCGTGCACACACACACACACACACAAATACACACACACACACACACACATTACTGGTCACTAAAGGTACAAACAGTGTAGTGTATCTATAAAGGTACAACGGTGGTGTTAAAGTCCAGTTGTGTTCCCTAAAAGTTCATTACATTCTGTTCTCCAGAAGGAGAGGGGGATATCTGTAATCTTTCATTATTCAACTGTACAAAAATTATGAATATAATAAAAGTCCTGGAGAGGAAACGGCGTATGAAATCAAAACAACTTTAAAACCTAAAGTTATTATGAATTAATGTATGACTACATTTCCTAACTAAAGGTACGAATATGTTCGCTTGAGGGCACAACCACAGAGACAGTTTTTCTGACAGTGTACACACTCTCATACACAGCAATGACATGCTGACAAAGTCTCCAGGCTCATAGAGAGTACACTCACCTGGCTGGATTCCATAGCCATTAGTGAATCCTGCAACAAAGCAGACACTGAATCAATATATTCACATAATCAATGAAGCATTAACTCTGATCAGACCACTGCAGCATTAGCTGTGAACAAACCCCTAATGAAAATAAATATATTGTAAAACATTGAGAGCATATTTTAAACTAGAAAAACATTTTACTCCAAATTATACATAAGTTATAAAGTTGCACTATGTATTTCTGTGTGAGTTTGATATTCAGAGACCTCTGGTAAATGTGTAATGGAAAGCAGCATGTGGGACATTTTATAACAATGATTTAACAATAGTCATAATAATAATAATAATAATAATAATAATAATAATAATAATATCTACATTATATTTTTATAGTACGTTTCAGACACTCAAAAGAACTCAAAGACAGGAACTCTGAACTGGAAGTACAGCAGAGATAGCAGTAACACTCTGTCTGCATGTATAACAAAGTAGCAGCAGAGATAGCAGCTGCACTGAGCCAGCCTGTACAGCAGAGTAGCAGCGGGGAAGGTAGATCCACTTGGTCAGCTGTACAGCAGAGTAGCAGCGGAGATAGTGGCCTCACTGGGCCGGCATGTAGAGAAGAGTAGCAGCGGAGATAGCAGCCTCACTGGGCCCATGTGTAGAGCAGAGTAGCAGTGGGGATAACAGCAAGATGCAAGATGTTTTGCTTCAGACCCGTTCCCTAAATCTGAACCTGATCTTATCTGATGAAAACCTGGCAAGGAGCATGCGATCAGAGGATGTAAGTGTTTTATCTGCTTTAATCATCATGTCTTACTTCTGCTCAAAGTAGTAAATAATTGTACATTTCAGACACTCTCTGGTATTAAGGTGCACAACCCACTGTGCTGGATCCTGAATGACATGTGATGTCTGATTCTGAACTATATTTCAGGCTTTACAGAGTGACACACAGCAGTGCACACTTTATTTTCCTCTGAAAATGCTGCTTCTATCAGTTTTAATAAAAACATGTCTCAGAGGACAGCTTGATGAAGGTATAAGAAATCAGCCAAACACCCAAAGCTCTCTCACCTCGTCCTCCAAACCTTCCTGCCTGAGCCCCTAGAGCCAGTCCCAGGCCATTCCCCATTCCTGCTCCAAGAGCAGCACCTAGAGTCAAAACCAACCAAAGCATCACAAAAATGCTGCGTCTTTACAAATCCACGTAGACTTAAAGGCCTTTTAAACTGCATTTGCAATGTGCATGGAATGCCAAATAATGCATGCAAATGATACGTATGCAATATATCATCTGGAACAATGTCTGCAGCATCATAATTCCTACCATAGCCTCCCAGAGCTCCTCCTCCGTAGCCTTGTTTCATGCCTCCTCTACCTGCTACAGGTCTGTATCCCGCCGCTTAAAGAAAATAAGGCCATGTGATAGAAATAAACACATTTACACACATTTACATATTACAGATTATATACAACAGTGTTCATATCCTAACAACACGATGCTGATGGTTTACGAATAAACTCACCTCCGAGATAACGTCCAGCTGTTTAAAACAGAGAGAGAGAGATTACTGCGTTTGATGCTGGGCACAGTGCAGAGTTTATAGAAATAAGTGCTTTATTGGTACCACTTTAAAATAAGACTACAGTTACAGTTTTATAAATGGTCTAAAAACCTGTTTATTACATGGTCATTAATTAGGTTGTAAACACATTAAAGGTCATTAATGATCATTTGTAACAGAGATAGGAAGAAGAACAGTGACCACTTTTTGTTTAATGCTGAAAATGTCAGTGTAAAGAATGAGAATGTGAATGTAGTCATTTCACAGGTTAATGTATACACCACATTATCACTGATGTATAAACAGACACTCTGTTGGTGGTTCATTTAGTAAATGGTTAAACTTATCAACAAATACATGCTGGGGACGACAGGGTTATTGTCGACAGATGGACAAGACAAAGTATGGTCGGTATTTGGCAAGATCTGAGATTTCACTGTGTAGAAACAGAATCATTTTATTGGCCACTGTGCTGCACATAGAGGAACGTGTTCTCTGCATTTAACCCAATCCGTGCAGAAAAACACATATTTATACACACACTAGTGAACACTAGGGGGCAGTGAGCACACATGCAGGGTGCCTGGGGAGCAGTTGGGGCTATGGTGGATGTGGGTTTGGCAAACAACAAGTCACTGTTGCCCTTTCTATCTCTGTGTTATAACTGATTATTAATGGCTATTAATGTATTAACGACATAACCATTAATAAACAGATTTTAAGCCATTCATAAACTTTTATAAGTGCAGTCTTATTCTAAAGTGGTACGGCTTTCTTTTATGAACTGGTGTTAAAACGTTACAAGGCTGGATATGACACCCCGACATATTAAATATTTACATATACATAAACACACACACATTGGAACTCCAGATGACACTGTAGCATCAGCAGTCAGTTATTTTCTTCAGTGATTCATCTTCATATTATAATGATTTTAAATCTGTTATAAAAATGGCCACACCCATGTGGGGGACCCACTGTAAGGAGCATGAACTGGGTCATTCAGGGAATACAAAGCTATTTGTTTCATCTCGATACAAGTTGCAATACTTAGAAAAATATTAAATAATAACTGCTCACGTTTATAAACGCTTGAGGAGGTAAAACACCTGATATCTTCTTTAAACAGATATTTTTGGGCTATTTCTGATCTAACAGTTTAAACGATGAAGGGTTTCTCTGTTTGAGATGTATCCAATGTCCAGATTGACCCATGATTGATTATTTGAGGGCAAATGTATCACCATCCTGTTGGTAAGGACACCTCAGGTACTTCCGCTACCTGAACAAACACCACCCCCCATACCCAGCCCCACCCAGCTATAAAACATGGCACTTACTGCCTGTATTTCCAGGTTTGCTCCCATAGGCACGGCTTCCGAGGAGTCCAGTGCCTAGAGAGGAGAACAATGTAGCTGAGTTACATAACTGTAAGAAAAAATATAAAAGGAAAGAAGGTAAATAAAACACAAACCTCCAGGTTTTCCACTGAGACCAGCAGCGCCAAGAGCAGCACCTGTGATAACAGCAGAAAGAGAAACACAGAGCAGGGAGGGGCAGAGGGACAAAGAGACAGAGACAGAGGGGCAGAGGGCCAGAGAGACAAAGACAGAGGGGCAGAGGGACAAAGAGACAGAGACAGAGACAGAGGGGCAGAGGGACAAAGAGACAGAGACAGAGGGGCAGAGGGCCAGAGAGACAAAGACAGAGGGGCAGAGGAACAAAGAGACAGAGACAGAGACAGAGGGGCAGAGGGACAAAGAGACAGAGGGGCAGAGGGCCAGAGAGACAGAGACAGAGGGGCAGTGAAAGAGAGGGGCAGAGAGACAGAGACAGAGGGGCAGAGGGACAGAGTGGCAGAGAGACAGAGACAGAGACAGAGGGGCAGAGGGACAAAGAGACAGAGGGGCAGAGGGCCAGAGAGACAGAGACAGAGAGACAGAGACAGAGGGGCAGAGGGACAGAGTGGCAGAGAGACAGAGGGGCAGAGAGACAGAGGGACAGAGAGACAGAGACAGAGGGGCAGAGAGACAGAGGGCCAGAGGGACACAGAGACACAGGGGCAAAGAGACAGAGGGACAGATTGACAGAGAGACAGAGACAGAGGGACAGAGAGACAGAGGGACAGAGGGGTAGAGGGGCAGAGGGACAGAGTGTTAACCACACTCCACTGGGATGGTAGGTTGAAATGTGAAGAGTTCCCTGATCATTTCTCAGAGAGCTGCAGGGAAAATGCTTTGAGGCATTGCATAATTCCTAAGTGAATTTAATAGAAGCCTGGGATAAATACTCAGATCATCCAGAGATAAACACTGGAATGTTTTATGTAAAATTTCTAGGAAAACTGAGATAACTGTTGGAGTATTTACTGGTGAAAAAAGACATTTAAAATGAACGCTGCTTTACCTCGACTTGGTACGAATCTCCCCAGGGTTCCAGCCTGAGGTCTGACTACTCCTAGAGAGAGAGAGAGAGAGAGAGAGAGAGAGAGAGAGAGAGAGAGAGAGAGAAGAGAGAGAGAAAGAAAGAGAGAGAGAAAGAGAGAGAGAGAGAGAGAGAGAGAGAGAGAGAGAGAGAGAGAGAGAGAAAGAAAGAGAGAGAGAAAGAGAGAGAGAGAGAGAGAGAGAGAGAGAGAAAGAGAGAAAGAGAGAGAGAGGTCGTCAGAATCTCTGAACCGCTGAACTGAATCTCCCTTTGTGTGATTGGCAGCAAGGCGATAAATAGATTGAGATATTGATTGAAAAGACCGTAATCAATAAAGCAGCATGTATAGTGTCTCCAGCATCACACACAACATCAGCCCTTCAGAGTCAAGGACGTAGACAGTAAGCGTCAGGCCCATTAATGGCAGACAGCTTCTAAAAAAAAGCTCTGTGACAAGGTCTAAATGATGCATGAATGTAAAACTGTGCAGGGGTTCTGTAATTTACCCCACACCCCCAGCCCTCTGAGAGTGCCCCCTGCCTTTTCTTCCTTTGCCTTTCTCAGGACGAAGGCAATGCCGTACTCATGGCCAATAAAGAATGACGTCTGACGTAAAATGGAGTAGCCACGTGAGCGTCGAGAGGCTTAGAGCAGACTCAGCACAAACCAGAAACAGGCTCCCATTGAGGCGCACATGCGCTGGGACAAACGGAAGGCCTGTGCGCCGCATGTGAACGCACCCGCTCGCGTCTGGTCGTCAAATTCTGACCCCCTCTGACAACCCCAGGCTGAGGGCTGCGATTCTCAGCCACAGACATGAAACACGGGGAGTTCTGATGCCGTGGCGGAGGACGCTGGAGAGAGTCCAGATGACTGAGACCCGCTCGGGTGTGATCTGGTTCCAGGAGACTGGCTTTTTCCCCCTTCCGTTTATCGACTGAGTTAAAAATCTGACACGGCGCTGCTATGGTCTCACGAGCAGAGACTTATCTGACTTCATCAACACACAGAGCGCAAAGCCAGAAGCTGACAGTCTGAGAGGCAGCGCCTTTATTTCCGGACAGTGCTGCGTGCCATGTCACACAAACCCTAATCTGTCATTCACGCAACCATCTGTGGCCGCGTGTGTAAACGGGGATTAGGAGGAAATATCTGCGGACTGAAAATACATTTGCTGACGCAGAACTGCAGCTCAGAAATAGTGCATTAATCCGTGAATTGACTGAGATCTATTTGGCATTGTGACATAATCCCGGTCGCTGTTTGGACGATTGGCCTGCGACGGCTGCGGTGGCTGCAGCCAGGACAGTGACAGATTATAGACAGTCCTGAGATACATCAGCTGCACTGTGTTCAGTTCTGTAATCAGGGAAATCATTCAATTATGGTGGACGACATATAAATTGGAATTAAATTCCACTATGAGGAGATTTGGTGACGTCTCAAAAATAATTTATTTCCAGTTTAACTCATATCTTATATATTACAGTAATACCTAGTAATCCTGTTTCTTTTACTATGTACAGTGATACCCCTTCTTCAGTGTACGCTGCAGTGATGCTTCAGAATGAAACAAAACTAGATATTTAATATAATAGATGAAATTAGATTCAATATTATAGATGACTGTAGTAAAAGCAGGTCCAAAAATGGGTATGATGATAAGATAATAATTAATAATGCCTATAAAATGATTTAATAAAACACACACAGTTTTATATATATAATGGGCCATTTAAAATGCTATCAACAGTTTTTTTAACCACTGTCCACTTGGAGAGTATAATGAAACTTTGTGTACGTCACACAATAACAGTTTTTAAATGTTTATATATTTATTTACTTGTTGCTTACTTTGATTAGATAATATTCAATTCTTATAGGTACATTTCTTGAATGTTTATGAAACCTCAAACATGCACACAGCTCCAGTATGAGGGACAACTAGTTTGCACACACAGTTGTGAATCCGTAACATGGTAAATTACAGATAAATACATCCACCAGATTAGCGTAAATTTGGTTCCTAATAACAGTGTAAGGCATCGTTCAACAACAAATCTCTCAGTGTTCAATGCTTTACTTTGTTTGTTGAGAAATACGGGGAAATCCAGATACACTCTGAATATTTCTGTAGACTTTTTTTAAAAACCCGAAAGCTGTAATAAAGGGTTAATACAGTAAAGGGTTAATACAGTAAATGCTGAGGATAATGTTTTATCTTTGGAGTCCTTTTCTGTTAATTAGACGTGTTTTCATTCCCAGGTGATGGTTGTTGACTGGACGTTTGATAAACGAAGTGTAGCCTCAGACTTGTACAAAGTACAATACATTCTTAAAAATAAAGGGGCTACAAAAGGTTCTTTGAGCGATGCCATAAAAGAACCACTTTTGGTTCCATAAAGTACCACTTTTGCTGATGTGTTTAAATGGGTAAAGAACCTTAAAACCGAGTGATAGATTTTTAAACCTTTGAAAAGTTTCTTCACTCTCGCATTTCTTAAACAAACACAGTTTGGATGTTTACTGTGAACACAGCAGGAGTTCTTTACACTGTGTGAGAATTTCATGATGAATGGACCAATAGAAACGCTCCAAAATTACTCTGAATACATTTTTTTTACACTGGCTTCAATCAAAAGTTAAGACATTTTCTTCCTTCTCCTGTAAAGTTACTATTTTATAAACTATACATATTTTTCTTTGGACAGCGACAATGTATCATTAAATTTTCCCCATATTTTAGACACAAAATTTTAGTATGAAAATAGATAAGGATTCAGAGGTCAGTCGTTCAGAACAAAGTAACAGCATTTTCATCTGTAACAGGTAAAAAAGGGGTGGAGATATTTCCACCTAAAAACATTGAACATAAAATATAAAAGTGCAGGTCTCTGCTTCAGCAACTCTCTCTCTCAGTTCCCACTCTCCAGCAGGATCTCAGAGAGATGTGCCCCACCCCTCCACTCCTTACCTCCTTGTAAAGTTAACTGTGCCAGCCACAGCACCAGTGAAGTCTGCAGAAGCCTCTGTCCTAACATGGCAGCCAACAGACCGACAAAGAAACGGAGAGAAAGACGGGTGTCCAAGAGGACAAACTGGGACGGATGAGCAGGCCGGTTTTTGGAAACACAACTAATGGCCAGACTGAGTGTCCACACTCCCCTTAAATATGCTTCAGACCCCTCTACCTTCCCTCCAACAGAGCCCTGCCTTCTGCCATGCCATTGGGCACCCCTTACCCCAAAGCACCTGCCCTCTGTGGCTCTCCTTGTCCTACTCTACCCCCTCCTCCTCCTCCAGGATAGACACACACGTCTAAGAAAAATACTCATCCAAAGACACCACGTTCCAGGTGAGTGCAAGTGGATGAGAGACAAAGTGCAGTCAGGACTCTCTAGGACTCAAGTCGAGGCTCGGAGGGATTGAGAGATGTCATGTGTTGATAGGATTCGGCGTGTGCATCTTTTTCACAAGAACACCATGTGTTTTTGGTCCACTTACTTTTGGCAGTAATGTTTTCAATAAGATAATCTCAGTAGTGACTCACTCTCCGGCTCATTTGAGCATTTCTGCTAACAGGACGTACTGTATATTCAACTGTAAAGATAATTGCAAACAGATTCTACTGTGCACTGATGGCATTAAATGATAATAAAGGTGAGCAAAGAGATAAAGTGTGGGTGAGCTGAAAAGCGGAGACCTTGCTAACATGTGGTTGTTTGGGCTTAGTTTCAATCTTCATTTTGCAAATACAGTGAAATCTTGACTTATGACTGAATCAACTTACGAATTTTCCAAGAAAATAAGACATCGCTTGGTTGAATTTTTTTGCTTTATGATGCATGTTTATTTCTTTACATTCTTTTTTATTATGTATTATTTTTTTATACATTTGTATAAAAAATTACATACATTATACAAATTTGTTATTTATTAAATTATAATAATAATTTTTCTTATTTCAGAAAATTGGTGTGTGTTTTGGGGCTGGAACAGATTAATAGCATTTCAATTCATTTTAATGGGGATACTTGTTTTGATATACGAGCAAACTGAGTTACAAGTTTGGTCACAGAACAAATTAAACTCGTAAGTCAAGGTATTACAGTAATCAATCAGTCCAAAATATGATTTTAAGAGAGAAATCGATTGTAAGATAGAGTGGTGTCGGTTTTATCTGAAAAACGAGTTTCCCACCAGGAGGCACCACATGAACACCCTCTGAAGTTGGAAGCTGAAGTTATTTAATGCCGTTAACGTGACGTAAACAGTTTTCAACCCGGCATAACAGTCCATCAGCAGTAAAACATCAAATAATAATTAATGTGGCATAGTGGCAGGTAGTGTCTCTGTCACAGCTCCAGGGGCCTGGAGGTTGTGGGTTCGAGTCCCGCTCTGGGTGACTGTCTGTGAGGAGTGTGGTGTGTTCTCCCTGTGTCTGCGTGGGTTTCCTCCGGGTGCTCCGATTACCTCCCACGCTCCAAAAACATACGTTGGTATGTGGATTGGAGACTCAAAAGTGTCCGTAGGTGTGAGTGAATGTGTGAGTGTGTGTCGCCCTGTGAAGGACTGACACCCCCTCCAAGGTGTGTTCCCACCTTGCGCCCAGTGATTCCGGGTAGACTCCAGACCCACCGCGGCCCTGAACTGGATAAGGGTCACAGACAATGAATGAATGAATGAATTAATTAATTTTTAAACATGTAGGGAGATGAGTTTTTAGGGATTTAACCAATGTTTATGTATTTAGAAATTTTATCAGTCATGGAAATGCAAAGATTTAACAGAGGTAATAGGTAAAAATGGCACAGCACTGCTGACATGCCAAAGCCAATGTGTTTTAGCTAGAAATACTGTCCAGCAGAAATGTCCACGACCACTTCTTCAGTGGGAAAAACTAAAATGTTATTAGCAAACTAAGAAACTGCTTTGTGAAACCTCTTCCTGGTCTGGAGTTTTTAGTTAATCACCACGACCAAACTAAAATAACTGGACTGCGTTAAAACTCATCACCGGCATCGTAACCCAACAGTCACCGGGTGTTTCTTCCACGGCTGGGGCTTGTGTTATTGCGGAGACGACCCATGACGAACACCTTGTTGTGGATAATGTTAGAGAGGCATCAAATGGAGCTTTCATAGCTCACAAAGGTGGGCTTCTTAACCCTAGCTTTTACAACAATGCACCTCTCTTGCTAAAGCTTGGAAAAACCCAAGCAATGATGGCTTTGTAAACATGAGAGAGGAATAATACAAACTACCGCAGGATGTTGAGACGCAGAGTTCCACATTAAACCTCAGTCGGTGCCTGTTTCTGGTGTGAGGACAGGGCCTGGCAGCCACTTTTACTCAGTGAAGTCATGTTTAAAGTGGAATTCAGCGTGCCACTCACTGCCCGTCTCTCTTCAGCTAGTTTGGGTCATTTGGGGCCTTTCTCTGTTTGCACACTTAGGTTCTTCTAAGCCTTTTTCTATTTTTTAAGGAGGCGCAAAGTACAGCTTGCTAAGCCAATGCCCAAACAAGTGTTATTCACAGGCAGTTGTGTTTGGACCATCCAGTTTTTAGACGATGTGAATATGAGCCCTTCATTAGAGCATGATCCCTGCTCTCCACACTCTTTTCCCCTTTCGCTGCCTTGCTCCTGTTAGACTGTGGTTTGGGGGAAGAGGAAAGGCAGGGTTACAATATATTCATTATGTTTGTGGAGCCTCTGCATGAAGAGATGAGTGACAAAGTGCTGCACAAACACACTCTCAGCTTTACCTGAGGCAGTAATATTCCAGTAACATTAAGCAGTTGAGGTCAGGACTTTAAGTGTAGACGTTAAAAAAGAGTGTTGCTTTCTAAACACCTCATTGAAGTTAGTATGCTGTGTGTATTTTTATTTTATATTTATATAAATATATTATGTATTTTAAAATTCCAGCTAAAAGCTTAATAATTTTATATCGCAGTCAGAGTTTTCAAGAGCATCGTTTTCAAATAGCTAGAGCTACAATGTTTGTTATAGCCTACGTCAGCAACAACGTTGAAAGGGTGGATTCCTACCAGTCTCCAAAAGTTACATAGTGCAGTTTCTGCAGTGCTGAGCCTATAGCAGCAGCGACAGAGGCTCTTTTCTCCTTATTGCAGGTCAGTGAATCATCACAATGACTTTGAAACTGAATTTTTAAGGTAAAAATACTACGTAGTGTTGCTTTAACCCAAAACAACAGAGATCATGAACTGTAGAAATGTTAGACCAATAAGAAGCAGCCAAACAACTCATGTGCTGTGATATCGTCCTCATCCCCCAAAAACAGACCTATAAATGTATAAATATAAGTGCATTTGCATATATATATATATATATATATATATATATATATATATATATATATATATATATATAATTTTGGAGTGTTTCTATTGGTCCATTCATCATGAAAGGACATCTACTGTGTTCAAATGATGCAGTAAACTAAACACCTACAAACATGGAGATACATAGCAATGATATACAAAGTATTTCCCCCATTCTAATTCATATCAGTCATTCTGAATCCAAATCTGAATGAAATGAGTTCCTAAAGTGTTCTAATCAGAACTATCAAGTGGTCAAATATTTCCACACTTAGTGTCAAGTGTCAGTTTACAGGAAAAAAAAGGTGGCAGTCCCAGCACATGTTGGAGGTGTAGTATAAACCGAAGAGTGAGAGAGTGACTCAAAGATGCTGAGAAATAACACCCAAAACACGTGAGAGAAAAACACAGATGTAGAGGAGGGAACAAATGTGCACGCGCCCTGTTCTCTAAGACTAGAGGTTCTACCAATTCATGCATAGCCTGAAATTGCTGTGCACTTAAACTGACACCCAGACTCTGACCACGAACCACCCAGAAGTCCTGCGCAGATAAATACACAGAACCAGCCACAGGTTGATACCTGACGGCCACAGCCGAGCCCATAAATGGCAGATGTGCCGTTCCTAAATATCCCTCACACATGCTTCCCCCGCAGCGTGAGGGAGGCCTGAGGTGGCCTGGCCCTGTGCCATCACCGCAGACCTCTTGACATTCAGTAATCTCCAGCACACTCCCATTCCTCACTTCAGCACTGTGTGTGCACTACAGGCCACTCTCAAAAAACAAGCTTAAATAGAGCTTCAAACTTTCAATGACGGACAGAGCAAGTGTGCACACTGACACCTAGTTTAAACCAGACATACAGCTGTCTACTGTTAGTCTCCTACTGTACTGTCAAGAGAGAAAAAAAGTGCTGTACAGTATCTTTACAGGAACAATAGCGGTTTTCCATTTGTTTTCCTATAAGTGAAATACATTCTCTTCTCCAGAAGGAGAGGTGAATAATTATAAGCTTTCATTAACTGGATAAAACAGAAAAACCACACAAGTCCTGGAGATGAAACGGGGCGTTTGAAATCAACACAACGCAGTCCACAATAAATACAGATTACAGTACTGTTATGTTCTCATTCAAGAACTAAACATGCACCCTCGAGGGTCCCAACACAGGGACAGTTTTTCTGAAAGTGGAGAGAGGGAGAGCTGGTCTAGGACTGACTAATATTTCCTTTTTTTCTTTTTTTTTTAATGGTCATTGCAGAACATACAAGGAAACTGATTACAGACAGAGAATGAATGAATGAATGAATGTGTCACGCCTTCGTCCTGTCAGTTTGTTGTCCCCGCCATGTGCTTTATTTGCACATGGCTCTGTTTTGTTTATGTTCGAGTCTCCGCCTTTGTTCCGCCTCCTCGTCCGTGTCATGTGTTACCCGTCCTCGTTATCTGTCCAGGTGTGTCTCGTTTGTGTTGGTATTTAAGCTCTCTTGTCTCGTGTCCTGTTTGTCGTTCATTTCACATTCTCATTTATCCTTTCTCATGTCAGTCATGTTATCTGTCTGTCTCCGTAGTTTCTCTCGTCGTCGTTTCGCTCCCCAGTCTAGTCTGTCTAAGTGTTAGTTTAGTTTCATTTCGTGTTGTGTTGTAACTACTGTTTCCTGTCATTGTTTTGTTATTTCTTTCATTATAATTAAAATACCGTGTTTTAGCAAATGCGTCCGCCTCCGTCAGTCCGCTCCGTGAATCCTGACAGAATGAACGACCCCCAGGACGCAGCTAACACAGCCGAAATATTGGACGAAATCCTTAAACAAGGGGAGAAATTACTGGCCAGAACGGTGGGTGATCAACCCGCTGTTTTACAGTCTGTTATGGGAGTTCCTGCCGAATTCGAAGGCGGTCCCAAGTGTGATGGATTTATTTTGCAGTGCAAACTTTATTTTCAGTTTTTAACCTGTCCTGCTCCTCCTGACCTGATCCAGGTCATGTTCCTTAAATCCCTCCTTAGAGGAGAAGCGTTGAAGTGGGCAGAGGAACTACTAAAAGAAAAAGCCTCAACCCTTACTGTTGACTCATTTTGTGGACTTCTAAAAAGACGATTCTCACAACCAGCTCCCGAGGACGTCTCTGCAGGAACCCCTGCTCCCGAGGACTACCCCCTCAGGTCCGGGGAAATTTTTGGGGGGGGGTTAAGGGCTGGTACTGTTGGCCTCGTCCCTCAAGACAAAGGAAATGAGGCTAACAGGGGCGCCTTCAGAAAGCCCCACAAGTGTGCGCCCACCAGACCTCCTAACCCTTCCACAGCTCCAGTCCTCGAGAGCGCGGCACCTCCAGCCGCGCCTATCTTCGTGAGCGCGGCGCCTCCAGCCGCGCCTGTCTTCGTGAACGCGGGGCCTCCTGCCGCGCCTGTCTTCGTGAGCGCGGCGCGCGCCTCTCCTGCCTCCGAGGACGACGTCGCTGCAGGTTCCCCTGCCTCCGAGGACGACGTCGCTGCAGGTTCCCCTGCCTCCGAGGACGACGTCGCTGCAGGTTCCCCTGCCTCCGAGGACGACGTCGCTGCAGGTTCCCCTGCCTCCGAGGACGACGTCGCTGCAGGTTCCCCTGCCTCCGAGGAGGAAGTCGCAGGTTCTCCTGTCCCGTTGACGGCGGCACCCGCCGCTCCAGTCCCCGTGAAGGCGGCACCCGCCGCTCCAGTCCCCGTGAAGGCGGCACCCGCCGCTCCAGTCCCCGTGAAGGCGGCACCCGCCGCTCCAGTGTCCGTGAAGGCGGCACCCGCCGCTCCAGTGTCCGTGAAGGCGGCACCCGCCGCTCCAGTGTCCGTGATGGCGGCACCCGCCGCTCCAGTGTCCGTGATGGCGGCACCCGCCGCTCCAGTGTCCGTGATGGCGGCACCCGCCGCTCCAGTGTCCGTGATGGCGGCACCCGCCGCTCCAGTGTCCGTGATGGCGGCACCCGCCGCTCCTGTCCCGGTGATGGCGGCACCCGCCGCTCCAGTGTCCGTGACGGCGGCACCCGCCGCTCCAGTGTCCGTGACGGCGGCACCCGCCGCTCCTGTCCCCGTGACTATGGCGGCTCCCGCCGCTCCTGTCCCCGTGACTGTGGCTACGGCCTCTCCTGTCCCCGTGACTGTGGCTACGGCCTCTCCTGTCCCCGTGACTGTGGCTACGGCCTCTCCTGTACCCGTGACTGTGGCTACGGCCTCTCCTGTACCCGTGACTGTGGCTACGGCCTCTCCTGTACCCGTGACTGTGGCTACGGCCTCTCCTGTACCCGTGACTGTGGCTACGGCCGCTCCTGTCCCCGTGACTGTGGCTACGGCCTCCCCGGTCCATGTCCGTAGGTCGGCCCGAAGGACTTCAGGGCCGATCCCCAGAACTGTGCCCAGGCTGGTTCCTCAGACTGCCACACAGACATTAGCCAGTCCTGGGCACCCCCCTGTTACTTTGGTTCCATTGTCTGTCCCTGTCCTGGTTCCCGTCTCTGTCCTTGTCCCTGTACCCGTTTCTGCCTTTGTGTCTGTCCCGGTCCCTGTCACTGTGTTTGTGTCTGTCCCCCTGAATGTCTTGGTCCCTGTTCCCCTACCTAGTCCAGTCCAGTTTCCTGTGAGTCCTGTCCAGTTCCCTGTCAGCCCTGACCAGTCTATGTTTCAACCCCCTGTCCAGTCTCAAGTCTCGTCTCCTCTCCAGTCCCCGTTTCAACCCTCGGTCCTGTCTCCATTCCAGTCCCCTGTCCTGTCTCCTGCCCATGTCCAGTCTTTGGTCCCCAAACATGTCCAGTCCCCTGTTAGTCCTGTCCAGGCCCCATTTCAACCCTATGTCCCGTCTCCTGTCCAGTCCTTGTTTCAACCCTCTGTCTCGTCTCCTGTCCAGTCCACTGTCCCCAAACATGTCAAGTCACGGTATCCATCCCGCGTTCAGTCACCTGTCCCGTCTCCTGTCCAGTCTCATGTCCAGTCCCCTGTTAGTCCTGTCCAGTCTCTGTTTCAGACCCCTGTCCAGTCTCATGTCCAGTCCCCTATTAGTCCTGTCCAGTCCCCGTTTCAACCCTCTGTCCTGTCTCATGTCCAGTCTCCGTATCCGTCTAGTGTCATGTCACCTGTCCTGTCTTCTGTCCAGTCACATACCCCTGTCCAGTCTAATGTTCCTATCCTGTCCAGTGTCTTGTCACCAGTCTCTGCTCCCGTCCAGTCCCAGCACCCGGTCCTGTCATCAGTCCCGTCTCCATTCCTGTCCCCTGTTCATGTCCAGTCTTCTGTCCCCAAATGTGTCCAGTCTCCGTATCCGTCCCACGTTCAGTCCCCTGTCTTGTCTCCAGTCCAGTCTCCCGTCAATTCCCATGTGTCCACTCCTGTCCTGTCCAGTCCGTTCTCGTCTCTTGTGGCCCCCCTTTGTCAGTCTCCTGTCATGTCCCATGTCCCGTCTAGTATATTCGGTCCTGTCGTGTCCCCAGCTCCTGTGTCTGTTCCCGTCCTGTCCTGAGTCCTGTCACCCGTTGGTTTGTTGTCCTGTCTTGTTTTCCGTGCCCTCTCCTGTGCCAGCTCCTGGGGGGTTTAGGAGTACGCGCCCAGGAGTTGCGCGTTCTTGGGGGGGGCATCTGTCACGCCTTCGTCCTGTCAGTTTGTTGTCCCCGCCATGTGCTTTATTTGCACATGGCTCTGTTTTGTTTATGTTCGAGTCTCCGCCTTTGTTCCGCCTCCTCGTCCGTGTCATGTGTTACCCGTCCTCGTTATCTGTCCAGGTGTGTCTCGTTTGTGTTGGTATTTAAGCTCTCTTGTCTCGTGTCCTGTTTGTCGTTCATTTCACATTCTCATTTATCCTTTCTCATGTCAGTCATGTTATCTGTCTGTCTCCGTAGTTTCTCTCGTCGTCGTTTCGCTCCCCAGTCTAGTCTGTCTAAGTGTTAGTTTAGTTTCATTTCGTGTTGTGTTGTAACTACTGTTTCCTGTCATTGTTTTGTTATTTCTTTCATTATAATTAAAATACCGTGTTTTAGCAAATGCGTCCGCCTCCGTCAGTCCGCTCCGTGAATCCTGACAGAATGACAACACTTATTCATTCGATAATTAGTATGTATGTTTCTATGGTCTTTTAATTGACAAACTGATCCCACTTTCACTTCACTGCACTGACTACTCTCATCCTTAGTGTTAGTATTTAGTATATTCTATTATATTGTTGATGTTTATTCAGTATTATTATTGCTATGATTTAAAATATGAGACGGTAAACAGGAAAATTCTGTATTGTGTCTGTGTCCACACAGTTTTCCATTTAATAGGCTTCTGTTTTCCAGCACAGCGCAAGGACCCACATGTTTCAGAATATATCTACCCTTTCTGTAAGCACACACATGCTTAAAAACACACACAGCATATGTCTTGGCCTTTAGCTTACTGCACGGAGACGGTGTGTTAAAACCATCTATAGGTGGGAATCATCACCTGGCCCACAGCTGTGTTGGTGGGTTTGGAGTTCTACAAGTGTTTCAGAGTGCTATGGAAGAAAGGTGACAGAATACGAACAACCACAAAATAAGAGCCACATCTCACACACACATTCTGTCTGTATAGGGTTAGGTGTTAAATAATAAACATATCTGATGCTATGGGGTTTTAATCTGAAATGTGATTAAAACAGTGATTACACACGTTTAATTTTAAACCCATTTCTAAACACACTGAGGACTCCACTGGGACATGATCAGAAGAAAAATTAAAGAGGGTTCCTATGAGGAAAGCCAACAAGCTGAACCTGAACAACGCATTTAAGTCCACAGAGGTCTACTAAGGACAGTAGGGCTGGTGTTCTGCCAAAGAACGTGATCCTCCAGATGTGTTATGGCCAGAATATACGCAGATCTTTTAAACAAGACTACCATGAACCGAAAGCAGCAGAAGAACAAAGAATTACACAACTTCATTTTCAGAAGCCTATGAGAGAATGTCTGTGCCTTAAAGAAAAACTATGCAATAATTTTTTACGCTGCTGTGGGGTATGATCCTTGTGGTATTTTGGCCAAAGAAGGTCACATTAAAACCCAGAACTGTGTTCACTGGTGGAAAAGGGCAAGGGTTTTTTTCATAAAGAGTTCACTGTCATTACTTCGAGTCATAATCATAGTTGCTCAGTTCTCTATGGCTTTCACATTAGTAGCCACAGCAGAAGTGTGACAGCAGCAGATCATCATGGTGTTTGTGGTTGACGTCAGTTGAGATCAGAAAACAAACACTTAATGTTCCTGTGAAAGGCAGGACCTATATTTTATATCGTAAAAAGGTAAGATTGTGTTAAGAACTGATATGGTGACAGATCTGGATCTGTAATAAGCCCCTAAACTTGGAAAGAGAGATTATTTTAAAAGGGATATACAGGTGCTGGTCATAAAATTACAATATCATAAAAAAGTTATCATTTATCAGTTATCAATATCATGAAGAGCTGGGTTTTCAATGATTTTTTGAATGGGGAGAGGGTTTCTGTTGCTCTGATGGTGCTTGGAAGCTCGTTCCACCAGCGTGGTACCAGAGATGAGAATAGTCTCGACTGACCTGTACGGGGGGTTGGTCGTGTTAGTAGGCGCTCCTTTGAGGAACAGAGAGGGTGGGTGCTAGCGTATGGTTTTAAGAGTCTATTGAGGTAGATGGGAGCAGAACCAGTGAATACTTAGAATGCCATCATTAATGATTTAAATTTGATGCGAGCAGCTAAGAGTAGCCAATGTAGCTCAACTAATAGGGGCGTGTCATGTGCTCTTTTTGGTTGGTTGAAAACCAGGCGTGCTGCAGCATTCTGTATCATCTGTAGCGGTCTCACAGCACAGGCCGGAAGACCTGTCAGGAGGGCTATGCAATAGTCTAGACAGGAGATTACTAACGTCTGAACGAGGAGCTGTGTTGCATGTTGAGTTAGATATGGCCTAATCTTCCTAATACTTGGCCTAAACTTGTATATTATACTCATTCATTACACACAGACTGATATATTTCAAGTGTTAATTCTTTTAATTTGATGATTATAACTGACAACTAATGAAAACCCCAAATTCAGTATCACAGAAAATTTGAATATTACTTAAGACCAATGAAAAAAAATATTTTTAGAAATGTTGGCCAACTGAAAAGTATGAACATGAAAAGTATGAACATGTACAGCACTCAATACTTAGTTGGGGCTCCTTTTGCCTGAATTACTGCAGCAATGTGGTGTGGCATGGAGTTGATCAGTCTGTGGCACTGCTCAGGTGTTATATGAGAGCACAGGTTGCTCTGATAGTGGCCTTCAGCTCTTCTGCATTGTTGGGTCTAGCGTATTGCATCTTCCTCTTCACAATAACCCATAGATTTAAGGTTAAGGTCAGGGGAGCTTGCTTTCCAATTAAGAACAGGGATACCATGGTCCTTAAACCAGGTACTGGTAGCTTTGGCACTGTGGGCAGGTGCAAAGAAATCTGCATCTCCATGAAGTTGGTCAGCAGCAGGAAGCATGAAGTGCTATAAAACTTCCTGGTAAACAGCTGCGTTGACCTTGGACCTTAGAAAATACAGTGGACCAACACCAGCAGATGACATGGCCCACCAAACTATCACTGACAGTGGAAACTTTACACTGGACCTCAAGCAACATGGATTCTGTGCCTCTCCCCCTCTGCCTTTCCAAAGGAAATGCAAAATTTACTTTCATCAGAGAACATAACTTTGGACCAATCAGCAGCAGTCCAGTCCTTTTTGTCTTTAGCCCAGGCGAGATGCTTCTGACGTCTCTTTTTCAAGAGTGGCTTGACATAAGGAATGCGACAGCTGAAACCCATGTCTTGCATATGTCTGTGTGGTGGTTCTTGAAGCACTGATTCCAGCTGCAGTCCAGTCTTTGTGAATCTCCCCCACAATTTTGAATGGGTTTCGTTTCACAATCCTCTCCATGGTGCGGTTATCCCTATTGCTTTTACACTTTTTTCTACCAAATCTTCTCTTTTCTTTCGCCTCTCTATTAACGTGCTTGAACACAGAGCTCTCTGAACATCCAGCCTCTTTAGCAATAACCTTTTGTGTCTTGCTCTGCTTGTGTAAAGTGTCAATGGTCATCTTTTTGACAACTGTCAAGTCAGCAGTCTTCCCCATGACTGTGTAGCCTACAGAACTAGACTGAGAGACCATTTAAAGGCCTTTACAGGTATTTTGAGTTAATTAGCTGATTAAAGTGTGGCACCAGGTGTCTTCAATATTAGACCTTTTCATAATATTCTAATTTTCTGAGATATTGAATTTTTTTTTATTTGTTGTCAGTTATAATCAGCAAATTAAAATAAACACTTGAAATATATCAGTCTGTGTGTAATGAATGAGTATAATATACAAGTTTCACTTTTTGAATGACATTACTGAAATAAATCAACTTTTTCATGATATTCTAATTTTATGACCAGCACCTGTATTATACCCCTTTTTCCCACAAGTGAACACAGTTATGGGTTTTAGTGAAGCAACTGTAACCTGCTTTGTTCAAAATACCATGAGGATCAAACATCAAATGTGAACATGCACTGAACATGTGCATACAATTTTAATATTTATATCATAATACATCCCTGTTAAAGGTGATATCTGCAATTGTGGGAAACTGCAGTCCTCTCTGTTTTGTTTATGTTCAGAAGCACCACATCTTTTAAGGTGGAACAGTGTTTTTGAGGAGAAATATAACTTGTTTTTGTTCAATTTGTCTGTTTTTTTTTTTTGTGTGTATTATTATTTACTGTTTGAATTACCACAGAAACTCATTTTTATTTTGAATTGTTTAGGTTCATAGCACTTTCGCTCTGTGTTTACTTTCATACAGTTAGTGCTCTCCTGAATTTAGAGTGGGTTCCTACCTAAAAAATATGAAAGAACATGTTCTTTGTGTTGAACAGAGAGAGAGGAAGCCTAGCTCATCTGACCGAGCCGCTTTGTTTCATGTTAGTATGTAATTGTTGCCAGCGGCAGATCTAGGGGTTATCTGGGCTGACAGCATGTGATACACAGGACGGGAAGCACTGTGGACCACTCTGTGGATCAGTGAAGAAACGAGACATAAGTTAGTGTCTCTACCAAACAAGTGCCAATTTATTTCTGAACTGTGCATGCTCTGAACATAAAGCTATTGTTTCTCCAGCAGATCCACATTGACGTGATAGTGGTACTGGCTGAATGGGGGAACTTTACAGAAAACTGTTTACAACTTTATAGTTTTTAGAAAGCAATTCTGAAAATAAAATAAAAAAAGTTAGGGGGTTGTCTTTTTATTTGATATAACTTCTAAATAGAGCAATTTCATATTCTAACCCTTCAACTGAGGCAATTTATTTACCCTCTGCATAATAATATACCTAGCTCAGAGAGAAGAAAACATCAGTATAATTTTAGATGCATGCAATTACCCAAATACATTGTGAATTTTAAAGTCAACAAAAAAACTACATTAAAACTATGCTGACACATATGTCCTTGCTCCTGTATGGCTCTGCATTGGGCAAATGGAGGCTTTCTGTGCTGAATCATATTTGCCAGCTGGTGCTCTCCAGTGTCCCGCTGACACACTCAGACAGGGACAATATTGGTGGTAGATTCTTCCACGTCTAAGATTTGCTTAGTCGTCTACAGCCAAAAGAACTCGCCAAAAACGGTCAGTCCATGTCTATCCATCAAAGACGGAGACGAGAAACATTAGGATGCAGATGGTAGAGGCAGAGAAAGAAAGCCCTCAATCCCTGGCTCTGTACGCTCCCAGCCCTTGGCCCCTCGGGTTACACCCAGATGCTTCTCTGTGGTCACACTGCACTGCTCTGTTCTTCACACTCAGGGATCTCACAGATACACACACGTTTAAACTGTACTCCGCTCCTCCAGTGTGCCTCTTCAAATCTATATTTTTAACTGTCTATACACACACACAACATCAAAATCTGCTCTTCAATGATCAGGACCTCTCAGGACCCCCACAGAGCAGGTTTGATGTGGTGGTGGATCATTCTGAGTGCAAACACTGACGTGGCGGTTGTGTGTTAGTGTGTGTTGTGCTGGTGCGAGTGGATCACACACAGCAGTGCTGCTGGAGTTTATAAACCCTGTGTCCACTCACTGTCCACTCTGTGAGAATTGTGGAACTCTTCTGAAGGCGAATGAGCCTCTAAATGTAACTAAAGTCCATCAGCTCCTCTGATATCACTGCAGACTGGTGCAGAGCTGATACAGAGCACCGCAAACCGCCTGGGAATGAAGCGTTGCTCTTTTTTAATTTGTGTTCCGATGACATACCAGGTTCTTGAAGGACTGTCCTGTAGGGGAAGATTTTATCCACTGCACCTTGTAACTCAGTTCCAAGGGGCAGGTGTAAAAATAAGAAATGGGAATGGGTGGAGATGTCTCGGTTCTGCACCTAACACTACAATACGGTTCTCATCTTTCTCTCTGTTGAGCAGTAAATCTTAGAAACACACAGCCTCCCACTTTCCAAGAATTTCAAATTTGAATACTAGAGTAGAGTCTCTAAACCTTGCAGCTACCTGAGACACTGTTTATCTCCGTCATCTTTCTCACAACATCATATCACCCCA
The DNA here is from genome assembly GCF_029633855.1 of Hoplias malabaricus. Taxonomy (NCBI): domain Eukaryota; kingdom Metazoa; phylum Chordata; class Actinopteri; order Characiformes; family Erythrinidae; genus Hoplias; species Hoplias malabaricus. The sequence goes on along the minus strand of NC_089812.1, from coordinate 21,116,141 downwards.
GACGTATGACATCTCTGCTTGAGGAAAATATTCAAGATCCACTACATAGTCCTGCAGCCAGGATTGTTTCTGCTCCATCTCTCCACACCTGCAGACGATACAGGGCCAACACTCAAATTCCACAGTGTGTAAAAGGCACTGATGCAGGACAGGCATCTCAGTGTTGGAGTAAAGCAGACAAAACACCACCTCTTCACTCCTGAGCCAAAACCTATATACCATCACATCTGCCTCTGGAGAAACGGCTTGTTGTTGGTGATTCCTATAGCAACAAGAAATGTCAAGACCTGCTTCAGACCAGCTGCCCATGCTCCAGCTACCGCCACTTGCTTTGGACTAACTGCCCACACTACGCTGAAGATTTCATGGAGTCCTAACTAGTACCACTACTATTATTATCCATTCATTCATTCATTCATTCATATTCTGTAACCCTTACAACTTGTTAACCACATTACCCACTGAGCTCCAGTGTGAAATTCAAGAAAATAGACTTTTGACACCATTTCCGTCTTAGATTTTCAAATATGTCTGAGTTTTGCCGAATCCTCCCTTGAGCAGAGACAGAATAACTGTGGCTGATGTGACCCTGATCTCTTCTGAGTAAACAAACATTTAATTCTAGTGCTATTTTACAGGGCATTAAAAGTTTTAACTAGCGATAACTGCAGCGACAGCCAACAGACTGTGTGTGGAGTGTCTGAGCCTCCTGGGGGAAAGGAATGTGGCAGAAACACAAACTAGAAAAAAAGATATGTGGATAAATCACATTAAATTAATAAATACATTTAAAAAATAAATAAATAAATATATTAATAAATAAAGAGTCTCCCCTCCTGGTGTGGAACTAATTCTCCATACAATAGAAGAGATGGAGCAGTGTTTGTGATGTATTTGTATTGATGTATAATATACGACAATATGGTAGCCATATATACACATATACCCATCCCAATGGTCATGGATTTTACACATCTAAATATAAACCACAGACATGTATTTTTGAAATTATTAAAGAAAATAATAATGTATTTATATAGCACATCCTCCAACAGATAAGAGCGCTTAAACATTATGTAAAATAGAAGAAAGTGTAATATATATTAAAATAAACATAAACAGAATGATAATTATATTAAAATAAATGAAAATTAAAAATAAAAGAGAATAAAATAGAGAATAAATGTTGTTTTAAATATATAAGGCTAAGACATGGATGCAATATAAATACTACAGTGTGTGTGTGTGTGTGTGTATATATATATATATATATATATATATATATATATATATATATATATATATATATTGGTTACAGCCTACATATATATGAACGGACCAATAAAAATACTCCAAAATTACTTAAATAAATAAATCTTTTTCAGTTCACTCCCATTAAAATTTAAGAAGGTTTTTTACTACTCTTTTAAATTTGGTATTTTGGGAAATACATGTTTTATATTGGACAGATATGTTTATAACATTGTAGGTAACATATATGGAAATAACAAATAACACTCTTGATAGGGACATATATTTCATATTATATTTCTATGTGGGAGCATTACTCCTTCAAAATCAGAAACAGACCTCACTCATGTTTTCAAATGTTCTCATACCAATAATCCACCAACAGGCTCGCAACAGTTTGCTGAAGGCCTCACATCCGACCCTTGCACTTGAAGCTTTCCTGAGCTATGTGTTTTTGCAGGCCTCATTCCTTGTGTGTGCTTTCCTGAGAGGGTGTCTGAACACTAAGACAGTGCCTCTGCCCACAATAACACAGTTCCAGACGGACGGCCTCCTCGCCTGTTTGAATTTGAGCTGGATGTTGCGCAGACAGAGATGAGGACATGATACACAAGCAGCATGCAAAGCAAAGCATTCACACTTTGACTCTACCTCATGCTTGAAGAAAACTCACAAAAGCCAATGTGTGCAATGTGTGAAAACTGGTAGCACCTCACTTTCTCATAAACACTGCTCTTATGCACGGAAAGATAGAAAACAAACGGCTGTGAGAAATCCACTGAAAATTGCAGAGTATCATCCGAACACTTCTGGCTACTGCCTTCAATTCTTAAAAACTTTCCACAAAAATCGGGACATTTTATTAAATCCAATTTGTGATTAGTTAACCAACTTGACTGCATTTTGAAAATATAAACATTTATAATCTGATGCATGCAGCACACACCAAAAAAAAACAAAAAACCACAAGACAGAAGCATATATAACTGAGGATGCTTATTGCTGCAGTAGTGCGAGTGGATGCTTTTGCTCATTCTTGAGAGTAGGGCTGGACAATAATTCAATATCTATAAATCACAATATAAATTGATTCAAAAACAATTGTGATTTCTAAACACATTTTTAATACGTCTATATACGTTATTTACAGCATCTATCACTGACTGACCGCCATTACAAGGTGCTGTCGTCAATTCAGCACTTGATTTTAAAGTTAGTTTAAAAAATATAAATATTGACAAAGCCAAGATTGTTTTTTGAGGGTGATGTTATGTTTCTAGTGTGTTCTTGGCACTTTTTCTGTGGCTTTTATGTTGTTTATCGATATCGGGATTTTATCATATCGGCTGAAGTTTAGAAATATATCTCAAATCGTCCAACCCTACTTGACTGATACTTGCCTTCAGCTGCTCAACTTTCCTCTGCATGATGTACCAAGGAGATCGATCTCAAATGCAAGCGCCCAAAGACACACACTGTGTTTCTACATAGCCATGTTATCTTTGGCACAAAGAACTCAACATCTGTTTTTATTTCCTGAAATCATGGTGAAATGTAAACTCATCTATGTTAGACTTAAAGGCATAGATCCCATGTCTCCCAAAAGATGTTTCCTCACCGTTTGCTGCTCTCCAGTCGGTTTGTGCTCAAAACCGCTCTAATGTGTTTACGAAGCCCAGTGTCTGTAAATGAGAAAAAAAAGCTTTCTCTGTCCAGTATAGTAGGATCTCTCTCTGTGTGTGTGTCTGCCTCTCTCTCTCTCGGCTTATGGCAGAGGTATCTAGAGTATTTTTAGACAACGGAGAGACCCCAAATGTTAAAAAAGCATGAACCAAGATGAGGATGTTGCTCTTTTCCTGCTCCATAGGGGGGTAACATTGAACTATTTTTGCTCTTTCAGATCACTTAAGGTGGAAATGTCTCCAAACTCAGGAGATTGCTAACTGCATTAGCGACAGTGCTACAAAACTAAACACCTCAAGTTACACATGAGTTTCTGTGAGAATTCAACCAGTGAATAAACACTTACAATTTACACTTCAGCCGCAAACAAATTACATTCATTATTCTCCTCAAACACACTGTTCCACATTAAAAGAGGCTTTGCCTCGGAATGTAAACAACCAGAGAGTACTATGATTGCCCACAATCATAGACGTTCCCTTTAAAGGTCAAAAACTTCCAACAGTAGTGTTCATCCTGGCCCTACAGACAGATCTCTCTGGATCTCCTAAACCTTTTCACTACATTATGCATGGTAGGTCATGAAATACCTTAATTCCTTGCAATCCTGCACTGAGAAATTTTCAAGAAATGTTTCAAAATGTTGGAATTAAATAATCTATCAGCTTTCACTTTTATCTTGCCGCTTTCTCAGCTCTTTTTGGAGTATGTTGCAGCCGTCATCATCATCCTTTTCTCTTGTCCGTTTCAGTGTCGCGGTGAATGTTGCAGCCATCAAATTGGAAATGGGTTTCTATTTCAAAAATAAAATCAAGTTAAATAACTCTAGGTCAGTTAAATACAGGTTTAAGATAATTAACAAATCACAAATTGTTTTATCACGTTATAAAATTTTGTAATTTTCATATTTTGTCATTTTTTTCATTCATTCATTCATTGTCTGTGACCCTTATCTAGTTCAGGGCGGCGGTGGGTTCTGAGCCTACCCAGAATCACAGGACGCAAGGCGGAAACACACTGGAGGGAGCGCCAGTCCTTCACAGAGTGACACACACTCACAGTCCCTTTGAGTCCTAGCACCTAGCAACGTATGTTTTTGGAACATGGGAGGAAACTGGAGCACCCAGAGGAAACCCACACAGACACAGGGAGAACACATCACACTCCTCACAGACAGTCGCTCGGAGCGGGACTCGAACCCACAACCTCCAGGACCCTGGAGCTGTAACAAAGACAGTACCTGCTGCACCACCGTGTCGTTAAATGTTCCACCACATAACACACACAGCACAGAATTATGCCACAAAGCCAGTTTGTTAGAAAATAAACACAAACTGAATGACTAAATGGATTCCAGGTCTGTGAGGCTCCCAGTCCTGAGTCGCTGAGTACAGAAATGAGTTTACCCAAAAGGACACAGAGCTAGTACCTACAGTTTGCAAAAGGATAAGGAAGAATTTCTCAGTCTCCCTCTAATTTTATCTCAAGCAATTTTAAACGTAGATACATTTCAACATGGAAATATCTGAGGTCTGGAATTTGAAACGGCTACTTGAAGAGAATTAATCTTTTATTTAGGCTCGCACACACAGCAATGACACTTTATTCATGGGCTTTAATGGTTTTCCAATGACCTCTGCTTACTCTACCACTTTCTCAGACAGTTAAAGTGAGCCACAGCTCCAGCAGAGCCAAGCCAGCCTGTAAACTATAAACTGAGGCAAGATCTGTGTTTACGATTTTAGAATTTGCCATTTTACTAAAGGTGTGTGTGAATTACAAAATGATACACAAGGCATTAGAAGCTTGTTGGTTTGAAAAAGGTATGATTTTACTGCAGGTCATTGTTCATATATCTACATGACCATTAAATAAATGTGTAGGTGTTTATGTCAGTCATCATAAAAGGCTCATGTAGGTATTTTGGAGCCTTATGTTGATTACTTACAAGAAAATGTGATCAGAAATGTGCAAGTACCTTGGGAAAAGCAAGGAGCCATTCCACAGAAGGATATACAGCTTTATTCCTGACCGTACATCACAGGTAAGAGCTCTTAAAGCCCAGGAGGGAATAAATTTAGCTTTCAGTTAGTGATTTACAAATCTTTCATCTGTAAATATATGATGCAGTAACCTACACCTGTTAATAACACTGAATTTTTCTCGTCCCGATTTTTGGATTTAAATTACATAATCACACCTACAACAAAATGTGTCTTCCGCATTTAACCCATCTGTGGCAGGGAACATACACACACACACACACTAGTGCACTAGGGGCTGAGAACACACACCCAGAGCTGGAGGAGCAGTTGTGGGTTCGGTGTCTTGCTGTTCCTCCACTCTATTTTTTTTAAATACTGTACCAAACCAGTAAAATCCCCCTTGTTTGCCTGCTCCGAGTGACATAAACGTCTTTGGAAGAAATAAATGCACAATACCAGATTCTAACTCAAACACATTTATGGCTAGTGTTAAAGGAACACTATGTAATATTTTTACATTAAAATTACAGCTTCAAAATCATTGTGAAGCTTTACTGACCTGTAATAGAAAGAACAGAGTCTCTGTCCTTGCTAATCTGGGCTCAGCACTACAGAAATGGCACTGTGTAACATTTGGAGGTTCATAGAATTCCAAACCCTCTCATAATCGATTTCAGTACTGTGCTGTAAAAATGACTTACACAAGAGGAGACCCAGGAGCAAAAACCTAACCCTAGGGGCCACACTTGACCCCTTTAACCCTAACTCTAGAGGCCACATTTACCTACTGTTCCTTTAAATTCTTCACAATGTTAGGGACATGTTTAGGCTCCACAAGGGGTGCTATCCAGTGCTTCACATCAAACACATATTGTTCCACTTTTAGCTGCTTATGTGAGGTGTTGCCACAGTGGATCAAAGGTTTTGCACAGTCAGCTTTGGCACAGAGAGTGACCTAAAGGAGACGACAGAACCTGGGACCCCCAAGTCCTGGAGCTGTGAATCACCATCGCGTACCATGCCACCCAGCATCAAAGAGGTGTGACCATATTGATGAATAAAATGGTGCATGCAGGGTGTTCTAAGGCAAAATAGTCCCCTGTTTCTTAATAGTCTACATCACATGTGAACACAGTTTCACTGGTGTTCCTGCGCAGTAAATAAAACAGCTACGTTTGTGTAGATGATACAGTAACTCTCATGTGCCTCTCATCACCACACTAAAGCATTCTGAGTCATTACACGTCTGTAAAATCAACCAACCCAGACAGCGAGCATTTATTGGTCCACTGGTGTAAAAAGGTTGGCACACCACTGACTGTAGACCACTGCTGGTCTACCATCCGACCACTCAGATCACTGTGTTGTACAGGATAGAACTCATTTATAATCTCCTCAAACAGATTTTAAATTCACAGGGACTTTTATTCTGGAAAACATACTAATACAAATATTACCAACAACTATGAGCGATAAAATAATGAATAAAAAATACAAGCCTGATATAAATTGATTATGCTGAAAATGTTAATGCTGTGCTGGATTACATTTATTTATTAATCTAAATGATAAAGAATAATAAAAGAACCTAATGAAGGAAAAAAATACTGAATTGGACAGTGAATAGAAAAGTGTTCAAATGTGGCATTTTGTCTAAAGTTCTGTTTAATCACCGGTGGCCCGCCCCAAAAAAAATGCTATGCAAAACACCAGTGGAACTCCAACTTTGCCCTCAGTCACCAACCGTGGTCCGCCATCTCCTTGCTCTCAGGGAAACAACTCTGAATTATGTGGACACTTGACTTTAGAAGGTATTTTGAACAATCAGTAAAAAAACTGAACTTGAATGCTACCATTGTGGATTAAAAATCGTATATTTTCTCCAGATAAATAATGTGTGTCAGTGCTATCTTCACCCTAAGTAAATAAAAATATTTGAATACTTATAAAATATAAGTATTAAAATAAAGTAAATAAAAATATTTTAATACTTGTTCCTCCACAGTGCACAAAACATGGCATCTATATCATAGTTAGAAATTGTGCCATGTTACAAACTAAAAAAGGCTAAAAAATAGAGATGAAACGTACCCAGGAAAAAGTCTTCATACTATCCAAATGTATGATTTCTCTTTCCATCCCAGTACATAAATAACAAGATGTCACATCCTTGTCTCTGTGCTCCACCTAGTGGTTGAGCTGTTGCAGGTTTATACGTTACTGCGGAAGTCTGTGGGAAGGATCTTCACTTGGTACTGGAACATTCCTGTGAGGATTAAACTGCATTCAGTCACATAAATATTAATCAATAAGAGCCCAGACACAGTTCACCATGAAGCCAAATTATGAGAAATATAAAACACATGTAACACTTTCCGCCCACAGTTCTTGTCATATTCTGTAATTATTTATGTGTTAAAATCCCAGTACAGTGTAAACATCACTACAAACATTCGGTAACGTCAGCATTTCTTCTTGAAACTCACCAATCACATTGTTATCCTGTAAATGAGGTGACGCGTATACAAATTCATGTAACTGCATTCAGGACGTTCGGGAAGTGTCACTTAGGGACTTAGTGGTTTAAACTGTAGGATAAATCTGTGTGGGGAACTTTCCAAACCTTATAAAGAGTTTGTGATGTCACCACAGACTCTTATGGACTGCTAAGATCAAGAGCTGATGAGGGTTGATTAGTTCTAGAAAACAAACATCTCTCAAATTCATCCCTAAGGTATTGGATGGAGCGCCTCTTTTATAAGAAACCATTCTACTGCTCCACAGGCGGATGCTGGGGTGCTTTTCCTCAGAGCAAAACTATTTCTGCCTTGGTCTGGCTCATATCCCTTTTTCATGGCCCACTTTCCGCATAAAATGACACAATGACTGCCTACCCTCCTCCAATACTTACATAGTGCAGTTTCTGCAGTGCTGAGCCTGGAATAGCAACGAGAAAGTCTCTATTCTCACTATAACAGCTCAGTGAAGCGTCACAAAGATTCCGTATCTGTAATTTTAAGGGAAAAATGTAATACTACCAAGTATTCCTTTAAAGCAACAGTAGGTGTGTGGACATAGAGGTGGAAACTAATTGCATATATAAAGATGTTCATGTGCTGAATAAATGTGTAATTTAGTTCAAAAGATCCTTGTAAAGGAAAATATTTTAAAATCAATACCTTATAAATAAGGACTTTTGATATAAAAGATGAGTTTTTTGACCAACACAAGTCTATGATGCTCATGGCCTAAGAAGACATTTTACTGGTTAATGAATTGTGGAATATAAAATTTAACTAAATACATAAATAAAACAACTCTCCGTTTTTTTACCTAGGAATTTCTTCCAAATATCATTTAAAGCAACGCTAGATGGTATTTTTTTACCTCGAAATTACAGCTTCAAAACCCTCGTGATGCTTCATTGACCAGTAATAGGAAGAACAGAGCCTCTGACGTTTCTATCCCAGGCTCAGCACTGCAGAAACTGCGCTATGTAACCTTTGTGGAGGGAAGGAACCCACCCCCGCCAACCACTAATCTCAGAACCGTTCTATAAAAGTAAAACACACTCTGCCACTGTATTGGGAGCCCAGGAGCAAAACCAACAAATCTTACCTAGTGCTTCTTTAAAAATTAGCGGCACTGCAGAAACGTGTCTAAAGGTAAGGACTCTTGCAAGCTCGGATTCTAAAAATGATTCAAAAGCTTAACAGTTGACTCTTAATGTCCGAATGCTAAAATCGAGGAATCGATTCGTTTTGGGATTGATTCCGTACTTGCCCTTAAACCAGAGGCTGACACCATGACAGCGAGGTTAAACGTGGGTAAGTTGGCTGTTACAGAGTAAGCATAAATGAACGGTTCAATCATTTGCTACTGCACCATTCTGCTATTAAACCAAGAAACGACAGAAATAGACTTTGCCTCAGTCTACACGGACCCAAGTACGGAAATACAACTTTAACTAACTGTAGCCTGGCTTTTGTTGCAGGAAAAATTATTTCACGTTACACTTTTAACGTAAAACTTAAAAAAAAAGTCCGTTAAATTTGAATTTTTCAACTGGGCCCAACTACGAAGCACAAAAGTCATTTTAATACGGCATTTAAAGAGAAAATGTAATGTAAACTGCACATTAATTTGGCAGTTTACGCTAATAGTCATTTACACTATTCTTCAAATCAGCATGTGTCCTTATCTACACCAAAAATTGCCTGATTATTTTCATTAAAACGACCTTCATGAAAAAAAAAAAAACAGCAAGCTAGTCATGCTGGTTTTGCTGGTTGACCAGCGTAAATCTTAACCAATTTAGGGTAAGATTTTTTTTTTTTTAATTTGATGGTTTATCTGGAGGCAGCAGGTGGTGTCGCAGTCACACAGCTCCAGCTCCAGGGAGTTGTGGGTTCGATTCCAGCTCCGGGTGACTGTCTGTGAGGAGTTGGTGTGTTCTCCCCGTGTCCGCGTGGGTTTCCTCCGGGTGCTCCGGTTTCCTCCCACAGTCCAAAAACACACGTTGCAGGTGGATTGTCGACTCGAAAGTGTCCGTAGGTGTGAGTGTGTGAGTGAATGTGTCTGTGTTGCCCTGTGAAGGACTGGCGTCCCCTCCAGGGTGTGTTCCCGCCTTGCGCCCGATGATTCCAGGTAGGCTCTGGACCCCCCGCGACCCTAAATTGGATAAGCGGTTATAGATAATGGATGGATGGATGGTTTATCTGGACTAAAAGCATGATCAACCTGACCACACTGGACCAGCATAATCAAACTGGCTGTCCAGCATGACCAGCACCATCAAGCATGACCAAAATCAAATGCAACATACGCTATGCTGGTCAAGAGCTGGTTAACCAGCTAGCTTACAAGCATAGGGTGTGTTTTGCCTGAATGACCAACTTTCCAACCACCTTAACTATCAAAGACCAGCTCAAGACCTCTAAAACCAGCTGCCAGCTAAAGCTACCTCAGGTAGGTCAGATGTTGTTTGGATGTAACTCTACACATTACTTTCATTCAATACACATCCTTCTCCACCTTCCAGCTATTTAAACTGCATGGCCAGTCAGTAGAGAGAAAGGACAACGAGGCCTGCTCAAAAATACGATAAGTTAATGAAGAAAATGTTTAACGATGAACAGACTGAACAGGTTATGGTCATTCTTCCTGCTGGTTTATTCAAAAGCAGCAATATTAAGTGCTACTATGAGACACAAATCTGGTTACTACACAGAATATTAACATCTTACTGTTTCGTACCAACAAAGTGAATAACACAAACAGCATTGCAATCTACACAGTTTTTTTTACTTTACATTAGATTCCTGTTTCATATAAACAAAGTGAGAACTATCATGGTTCTCTATGTCCACTGGGCATTCAGAGAATGGAAGGTTTTGATGCACTTTTTTAAGTTGCTTATACAATGGATAATACAAAACAGTGGAAATATTTTCTCTGTGTATTCCTGTAGTTGAAGTAATACTCTATGCATCCTGAAGAAAACCCTGAGTCCTCTGCAACTGGGCTTCAGCCTGCAGTAGTAAAAACAACAGAAATAATTAAATATCAACTCTGCTGTTCAGGCTACAGGTGATTTAAAAAAAAAAAAAAAAAAATGCAGAAATGCAGAAGAACATCGTACAACGCACCATAGAACAATAGAAGAACCCTCATTTTAATAACTCATGTTCTAGTTGGTTCTACATTGTTGAACCAAGGTCCAATCCCTTATTTACTTCGTCTAAGAGCTGCATTTATGACATCTTTCCTCGTGCAAAATGTTCCAAAAATGTGTAAATGTTCTTGTTCCCATCACTAAACATTTGGTCTTCGTAATGAGTTAAATACACGGCTAACAGACACAGTTGCACACACAACCTGTATGTGATCACGTATTCAGAGTTGAGTGGTTGGTTTGTAAGATCTCAGTTAAAGCTACAGTAACTCTGCTCTTCTTCCACCTGCTGCCTGCACTGCACCAAATATAAACTTCATCAGACTTGGCAGCAGGACTTTCTGCAGGGGGGAGGAGCTGGCCGACAGACGGCAGGACAGACTGAAGGACAAACACACACAGAGAAAGTGGACAAGAAGTTGATTAACAAAGAAAACAACCCAGAAATCGCATCTGATCAGCTCTCCGGACAGAAGTGTGAGTACATTTCAAATAAATCTATATTTTATTGGAAGAGTTCCCAGTGTTTCACAAGAACTTAGATATGCAGTGTTTCCTTCCTGAAATAACACGACTCACTTTGATGAGCTTGTTTTTCTCTTCAGTTTCAATATTACAGTATAAGCTGTGTAAGTAATAATATATGATTTATAGATAATAATGCATGATATCGATGGTCTTAATAATAAATGGATTAATATTTGATCTCAGAGGGGTCTGAAGGACAGCAGAGTGTAGGCCTTGCTGCATTTAACTTTTTTATAATTCAAATAAAACTGTACGTTGTAAAATACATTAAAATGTTAAATAATAACAGAGGACACTCCAAATACATCATATCTCAGTAATATCTACTGAATGTAGGTCACTGAAATAAGGCCAAATAACATCTACATAAGCCTTTAATGACAACTACCACAAACCTTTAATGACAACCTATTCCCACAAACGTCAGCCGTCATAACAGCTGCTTTACACCAGGGCTGGACAATAATTCTGTATCAATATACATCACAATATAAAATGTTTAAAAAAATGTATATGATTTTTAAACACATTTTCAATATTTCTATATACATTATTTACAGCATCTGTCACTGACTGACGGTCATTAGAGGGTGCTGTGATCAGTTATAAAGTTTAAAGTTAGCTTAAAAATATGAATATTGACAAAGCCAAAAGGTTGTTGTTTGATGGTGATGTTGTGCTGCTTTCAGTTCTTGGCATTTTTTCTGTGTTTTTTTATTGTTCATATTGATATATGAACTATATTTTGTTGACCGAAATGAAATATATTGTGATAAATATTTTTGCCGTATATTTCAGCTCTAACTTTGGACAAACTCCACCCTGGAAAGTATTGACAGCTGCTGTTTGTTGGAAGTCTTCATTGATATTTATATAGGCTTAAGTCATTTGTTAGGGGTGGCTTATGTAGGTGTAATGTAACCTTTTGAACAATAACACAGTTAAGAGCCCATAATTTCAAACATTTTGTGAATGTCAAGCTACACACACACACACACACACTTTTGAGTCTCCAATCCACTTACCAACATGTGTCTTTGGAGTGTGGGAGGAAACCCACACAGACACGGGGAGAACACACCACACTCCTCACAGACAGTCACCTGGAGCAGGGACTTGAACCCACAACCTCCAGGACCCTGGAGCTGTGACAGAGACACTACCTGTAATAAAATCATGCTTTAATGAATCAGAACGTATTCAAAATCTAACATGGTGCAGGGCTGACCTGTGCATTTAAGCATATTCTAGTCATGCTTTGATGTGCATGAGAGACTTTTGAAAATACTGATTTCTCTGATTTAGATCAGAATTGTCTGTCCATCATAGCTGCTCAAGGAGAGCCTGATATCATTTGCCAATATTATCTGGAATGTTGAATCTTGAATCTTGAATTTATAGATTTATAGCCGGGCAATTTATTACATATTGATGAATGAATGTGTGAGGATGTGTTTAATATTTTCACGTACATGATCCAGATATTTACAGCTATTACCCTTGACTTAAATGATCTTTAATTGAAGATTAAATCATTGTTTATATGGTTTAACACTTGTTTTAGTGTCTACGCCTCTGGGATTATCAAGGCTGTAATCCATAACCTAGATCCTTTACTCTGTGTTGTTGTTTTCCCCACCTCAGACACACTAATCTCAGTAATAACAGCAGGTGTAATATGATTAAGTGTTGTTTATGGTCTGGTTTGTAGAGAGATGGCTTCTGCCTCATCTATGGTGGCCAGGAGGGTCCTCGCTGCTGCGTCACATGGCCAAGAGGGAGGAGGTTTGACTATTATGCCTTTATTTATATGTATACAGTGTGTGTGTGTGTGTGTGTGTGTGCGCGCGCGTGCTTGTGCTTGTGTCCTCATCTGACCCTGCCCACGCAGGTATTTAATCTATGATCCCTTACATGACGGCAGTTTCACAATGTAGGTGACATTCTGAGATTCCAGTTTGCCCTCAAACATGATCAGCAGCCATAATAAAAACATGTCTTTTTATTTTCATTATTTCTCACTCAGCTGGGGTGCTTTGGATGTGTTGATTTTCCACTATAGGGGGCACATATCTGAAATTCTTACTGCAACGTTAATGTGCATTTCTTTTTATTTGGAATAAAAATTGCAAAATTCATGACTTTTTGACAAATGTTAAGACAATAATTAATGCAGATTTCCCAGTATATTACAGTTTTAACAGTGTTATGCATGTGTAAAATATGTAAATAACAGGCCAAGGGTTGTCCAAATTTTTATTTACTGGCATTTGGTATCTGAGCTTTGGAGTTTAAAGCCATTTAAATTAAAAGTATGTTAGCAGCACATGTAAATTACAATCAGCCAAAACATTAAAACTATCTCCTTGTAGTAAGTCATCATTTTGAATGATCTTTTTGTGTGTGTTTATATATGTATAAATAGGGCTAATTCAGACTGATATTTTCTATCTGATCTGAACACACAGCAAAGACCTGGAAGATGTTGTCATACATGGTGGCTCTGCCCGGTGTGGGTGTGTGTATGGTCAACGCTTACCTGAAAATGGTCGCTCAATCCCATGAGCCACCGGAGTTTGTCCCTTACCCACATCTCCGCATCCGTACCAAGGTCAACTCCATCTTACTCTAATGCACACAGAATTGGTACAGGACGCATCAGCACAAACATATGGAATCAAAATTTCCACTAAAAATATATTAAAATTACACTGTAGTAGAAATGTGTTTGAAAGTATATGTCATCATGGACATCGAATTGACCACAAAAGTATAATAACTGAGCACTCAATACCATTCAGTAACTTTGACAATAATATCTAATGATTTCAGGTGTACGCCTAGAGCTAGGGATGTGCTGAGCGAGGCTTTTGTAACAATAACCCATTTAAAGCCAAAATGGTTTGATGCTTCGAAGCATTTGAAACGCACCATTACTACGCCACCTGCTGTTCAAATAAAAACACTACACTACAATTACCTATGTTTATCAGCTTTTTTAAGCTTTAAGTTTATAAGCTTTTTTGAATGCTTCCACACTTGATATCTTTGTATCTTTCTTGCGTTTTACACATTATTCAAATGGCCACTCAAAATACGGAGATTTGTGGAGGATTTTTATACTCTTTTGATAGTTTGGGAATAAGACCTGACATTCAATCTAAATAGCTTGTCCTTTTTTATACCTTTTAAATACCCTTTTTTAAGCATAAAGTCAACCAAAATAAAAACACTATATATATTTATATATAAACATATTTATATGTATTTTGGTTTGGTTTTTATTTTGGCGCATATATATATATGCGCTTAGTACTGTTACTACCAGATATGCGCCGCTGCCCAATTTGGACTGCGCATGCGCAGAATAATCATAATTGAACATTTTACTGATAGCTCTGACATTTTACTAATTTCTTCTTCGATTATAATTGTAAAGAGACATGTTTTTTGATTGAACGTCATGTTTTGTTTAAAAAGTGAATTCCTCAACACTGATATCGTCACTTGTAAGTAAAACACTTTGTCGGTTCTCCAGGTGATTAAAAGTGTAACGGACAGCGAGAAAGGCTAACTCGTGTTTGTGTGTTTAAAGTTACACACTTCTCAAGATAAAGCTTCTCTTTGCTTTGAAAAACAGTCTGCTGCTATGATCTCTATCGCATGCGCCGTCTAAATCGGGTACTGGTATATGGGAGCTACTGACGCGCCTCAGATTCGCAACGTGATTGTGCTTCGGTGACGTAACGAAGCTTCGTTTCCAGGGATCGGTTATTTTGAACGACACTCCGAACGGCTGTGTCGATTCACTTCTGCTTTGAAAACGTGTTTTGACACAGCGTGTGGAGCGACCTATCCCTACCTACAACCATTTCAAGGAACTACTTCTAATATCTACAGCGGTTTCTGTTTGAGTCCAAATTAAATGAAGTGAGCCTCAGGGACATGTATACTAAAGCGTGTAGAGCTTTTAAATGGGACAGTCGCCATTTGAATTTAAGTTACCTCTCTCTCTATTTCTCTCTCACACAGCCTTGGCCCTGGGGTGACGGAAACCACTCTTTTTTCCACAATTCTCACACCAACGCTCTGCCCACTGGATATGAGGACTCTCACCATTGAGCACAGCACCACCAGGTGTCCAAGTTAAACTGTGCACCCTAAACCTGTCTCTTCTTTCTGTCTCTCTCTCTCCTCCAGTTCTCTGTTCACCGAGGAGTCGTCAGCTTTGACAAAAATAAAGCATTTTTTTGTAAACACAATAAAGCTTTGTTTCTGACCAAGTCAATAAATCACTACCACAATTTCTTACTTGAGCTTGAGTGTTCACAAAATGTCCGATCACATGCATCAAAGCACCTAGAACAGAGTTCAGTTGGTACAATACTGAAGCATTGACAGTTTATATATTATATATATATATATAATTTATGAAAGAGATTAATATTTATTACTTATCTTCTTCTGGAGTTTAACTCATTAGATGCAGAATCCAATTGGACAGGTCCCTTATATGATTTAAAAATAAAAATAATAAAAAACGTTTAGTACTGGATCTCTGGCACCACCAGGCCACAGGAATGTCATGACACAGGAAATTGACAATTGGTTTAATTCAGAAGAGCAAGTGTATATTTAAAAAAAAATGGACACAGATGTAGTGCAGAGGAGTTTAATTCAGGTGTTTCAGGAGAGCAAGGGAAAAAAATCCCTTGATTTTGGCCTTTGACATCTTTTGCATACACAGCATATGATGACACCCAAACAATAAAGGAACACTACTTATTTTTTTTAACCTTAACATAACAGCTTCAAAATCATCGTGATGCTCTATTGAGCTGTAACAGGGAGAAAAGAGCCTCTCTCACTGCCAATATGGGCTCAGCACAGCAGAAACTGCACTATGCAAGTTTTGGGGGAGGGCAGGAAACCACCCCCAATGCCTCCACCTCCCCATTGATTTCAGTACAGTAATGGAAAGGGGCTAGGGAGAGCCCCAGGATCAAAGAAACCCAAATCTTACATAGTGTTCCTTTAAACTGATCACAAATCATTCTAGATCTGACACTCAATAAGCTCTGTTTTTCTGCTTTTCCTTTTATACAAAATTACGAAATGAAAAATATAACGTAAGCATTGCTCTATCCCTGTCGTCTCCTTAAGATACGTAATAGTACACTGTACAAAGTCACAAACTACTTCAGGATATATATATATATATATATATATATATATATATATATATATATATATATATTTTATATTACATCGCATCACTGAGTAAATGGATTTTTTAATGCAGCATCATCAAAGTCAACTTGCCTGTACAACACAAAAAAAAAGAATAAAAAAAATAAGGTCAGTTGAAGACACAGACAGGCCCGTGCATTCTACACTTAATTACAAATCCACTAGCAAATTAATAAATAATAATTAAAAAAATAATAATAATTCTGAAACAAAAGAGAAATTATCCATGACTGTCCATGTTGGGTCAAATATTCAGCTCTGATTTAATCTGATCTAATCGGCCCTTCAAAACTACAGGCCTTTCGAGGTTTTCAGAACTTAAACCTCCAAAATGGAGACGTTACAGGAGGATAAATTATTTTGTCCAATTCTACATTTCTACTGATCCATTCATCCCAAAACTGACTGAATATAAAAGCCAGCAGGTATTTCCAGATTATATCGATTTATGAAAACTGGAGATACAAGGTTTTGTCGCAACAGTGATGAATTATGCTCTGAAACGGATACTCAATTTTAAAAACATGTATCCAACATAGTTCCATTAGTCAACTGCTGGTCAGTGAAGCATTCAAGTCCTTATGACACTACATAGTCTTCAATGGTAACCAAACGTCTCAGCTCGTACAATGAAACATTGATTAATTTTATCGAATATGTTCATGGTAAATCAATCATAAAGCCATACTTGGTAAAGTTATCTTTGCTGTTCAGACTTCCATTACAGCTCCAAGGCGACCAGACGCCTGCTGAGTGTCCAAAGGTTTGTAGACACCCTTAAATAAGTGAATTCAGAGATTAAGGTACACCCACTGTGGCCACAACATTCTAATGCTCTCATTTAGTTTATAATATACTCTTCCATGTTTCCCTAAGACTAACCTGCTGTGGAGCAGGGGAACTGTGTTCTCTGGAAATATGGAGTTCCATCCAATATATTTAGGATGAGTTGGAATGAGGTTTGCTATCCAGTATTAAACATCTAACATCAGTACTTGTTCTCTCTTGTCGCGGCCATCAAATCCTGACAAAAATATCTAGTGTAAATCCTTCCCTGAACAGTTAAATATGTTTCTGCAGCTAAAGAGGCACAAACGTTTGGCAAAACAGTGTACAAGGGAAAATGTTCTTAAAGCCAGACTGGGTTAGCCATGTAATTCTAAATTAAAAAGGATGCACAGATGAAAAATCCCAACGGAATCATGTTTATTCCCTTCGATTCCAGCAGCATTACCTCAGCGCCGCCATGGCCAGGCTGAGCAGGTCCTGGCGCAGGCTCTCTGCGCTTTCTGCCTCCCTGGTCAGCCGCAGGAAGCAGTCAGCAGATAGAGACGGAGGCAGGGAAGAGCTGTGGGTCTCCTGAGGCTGGAAAATGATGGATAAACAGGCTCTGCCCAGTCTGGAGTAGGAGAACCGCTGAGAGAACGAGTACGCCTGGGGAAGGAGGAATCGCAAAGAGGACTGTGGCACTGCTCTCTGCTCTGAAGACTGTCCGTCCACTCTGGTGTTAGCCTGGGATAAATCTCTACTCGCAGATCCCGGGTCAGCTTTAGTCTTCTTAGCCAGATCTTCTGGTGGTCTTGCTTTACACGGACTACTCGGTGCAGATGAAGCCACAGACGAAATCAGTGAAATACACAAGTCCTCAGCCTCCCTCTGCAACTCAGACACCAAAAACCTAGAGGCCCCTGTCATCACCTCAGCCAAGGGGCTGTTCTGAAATGCCTTGAGCCCTTTCAGACCTCCAGAGATAATAGAGCTTAGGACAGGACATCTTCCAGGTTCGTCATCTATGCCTTGGTCCACGCTGACCATCCTGCAGCCGTGAAGATAATGAAGCACGGGAAGCAGCATCCCTCTACTCACATCTCTTATGGGAATGGACTCCGACTTGCAGGCTTCACCAAACCCACCTCTCAGCAAAGCCCGGAAATACTCAGACCCGACCTCCTCCATGTTCTCGTCTCCAGCAACCACTTGCCGATTGGCTGTGAGCAGAGTCCCATCGTCCAGGAGAAAGCTGAGGTTGTGTGTAGATGCTTGGTAAGGACAAAAACGGGAAGATGGTGGATTCTCCAAGACCAGGGGACAATGACTGGCCTCTTCTCCCACAGATGGGAGGTTTCTGCTTGGACTCGCTGGTGTCTCCACTACAGAACCACCTCTCCTTTCCACTTTGGAACACGCCATTATACTAGAGAGGCAGCCAATCAAAAGGGAGACGTACAGGGAATGTAGTTTGGAGCTGGACCCCTGTTCAGGAGGACACATCCAAGCTGAGAGGAATGTTCTACATTTATCGGAGCAGTCACTGTCTTCATCACCGTCATCCATGCAGTCGAAGAGAGGTTCAAGGGCAAATGACAATCCTCCACTATCCAAAAGCAGCTTCTTCAGAAGAACTCGGTTACTGCAGATGGAACACAACATGTCCATTATTGAGTATCACAAAGAAGCTAATGCTTTTGTGTCTACCCTGCTCTGCCACTTTTCAGCTAATACATCTGCAGCTGTGCTGCATCAAGCCTGGGCTAAGACTGAAGCTTAAAGGAACATTAGGTAGTATTTTTACCTTCAAATTGACACTTCAAAATCATTGTGAGGCTCCACTGAGCTGGATATCAGACAGCAGAATTACCCAATCTTACCTAGTGTACCTTTAAACCCAGCAGCTGAGACAGACAACAGACACGACATCAATAGACACCCGACAGTTGGACATACCTGGTTATCAAAGGCAGAGAGAGGGCACAGAACAACCGGTCGGATTCGGAGCCTGAGAGCATGACATGGGCGAGGACTCCAGATCCGAATCCAGTTTCACTCTGAACTCGTATGTTGCTTAGCAAACCCTGGCCTACAAAAATCAAAACAGAAGACGCCATAAAGCTTCATAAAGGAAAATACAATATTAAACATGTCATAAAGGAAAGAGTTTCCTCCAGGGTTTTTTTTTTCCACTGGTGAGTATTAAAAGGCCGTGAGAGCCGTTAAAAACACCAGATACAAGTTCATGTTTATTCTACCGTCATAAATTACATTAATCTAAATTTTGAATATTTGAATGATATTTATCTGTGTATTTTACGTTTGAGTTATATTTATATGAAAAGAGGTAAACATGAACTCCATTCATTCATTCATTCATTCATTCATTGTCTGTAACTCTTATCCAGTTCTGGGCAGCGGTGGGTCCGGAGTCTACCCGGAATCACTGGGCGCATGGCAGGAACACAGCCTGAAGGGGGTGCTAGTCCTTCACAGGGTGACACACACTCACTCACACCTACGGACAATTTTGAGTCTCCAATCCACCTACCAACGTGCACCCGGAAAAAACCCACGGGGACACAGGGAGTCACCCGGAGTGGGACTCGAACCCACAACCTCCAGGTCCCTGGAGCTGTGACAGAGACACTACCTGCGGTCCTAAACTTGAACCTGAGCTGGTGAATCATACAGGTATTTTTTTTTTTTAAACAAACAATATTTTGAAATCTTTTTTTAATCTGAATATAACACCACCCCACAAGTTCATCAAATGCCACATAAATATAATTCCGAGCTGAAAGGTACAGGGTGAGCAAAGTAAAATTACGTGAAGTAACATGGCGTTATTATTTGCTATTTACAAAAAGAAAGAAAAGAAGTGTCAGAATGCTCCACCAAGGACTTGGGCAAAGCTGGGTGTCGTACAGCCTCCGTGTGTGGTGCAGCGCTGGTCTGCAACAGGCATCACGTTATTTTCTGAATGTTGGTTTCAACTGTTAAACCTATCAAACTCAATGTTACCTACTTTAATCTATATTTCCCTCTTCTCACCTCTGCCTGTATCTGTCATTTCAAATTAAAAGCCCTTTGCAGAGGTCTGTCATTGCAATTTTATGACAACTCAAATCTCTGATGTGGCAGCAGTAGCAATTCTATATGAAGCAGAAACACAGAAGGAGGAAGAGAAAGTTTCACTGCCTAAGAGAGTCTTACCCAGTTGCCTGATTTTGGCCTTCACTCGGTCAGACTGCCTTTCCTTCTTGTGACTCCCTCTTTCCTGCTGTGCAAGGCAGAGCGCATGCCTGATGAGAGCCACGGCGCCGGTGCGGACGAGAGGCTGGAGGCAGTTTGGGTTACAGCTGAGTCTGAGGAGCATGCGGAAGCAGCGGCCACTCGGGTCTTGGTGCTGCGTGAGGTAGTAGAGCAGCCCAGAGAGTACGGGGGCGTTTATCAGCGCGGAGCTGGGATCTGTGGCGTGAGAGAAACGGGACAAAAGCAGCAGGACGGGAGACTCAGGAGCCCAAGGCTCGGGGTGGTACGGGTGCTGATAGATGGGGTTCTTTGGCATCATTGGCAGGGCTTCCAGGGAGAGCAGGGTGGAGCGAGAGGCTGTGGATGATGAAGAAGATGAAGTGGAAACGGAGGAGGAGGATGAAGATGTACGGGGTCGCTTCCGCGGTGGAGAAGAGACTTTGAGTGGGCAGATGGGGGTACTTGAAGGCTTGGTCTGGGGGGTGGAGGTGGAGAGTAAAGGTGGGGGAGAATTGGGGGAGGTTATATTCAGGATATTCTGAGGGGATACCAGGATAGGGGAAGCCGAGGCAGAAAGACGGCAGGGCTTGGGTCTGGGGGACGATACAGGCTTCAGGAGAACTGGTGCTGGGGCGGGAGCCTCAGAAAGAGGGGTTAATGACGATGTTGATGAAGATGGAGAGCAGGACGGATGAGGGCTGGCTGAGTCTCCGTCCGTCCCACAGGGGGATTCCATTAGCTCCCCTTCCGATGAGATCAAGCCCTCCGATACCAGCCAGGACCTGAAGTGGACACCCACAAAACAAAAATAAACATCCTACAGATCAGGGACTGTTCCACAAAGCAGTTTAGCCCAAATTTAAGGCTGTCCTATTGAAAAAGAGCTGAAGGACATAGGTGTTGGACAATCCTCAGCTTAAACTATCTGAAAAAAATCAGAAATTTTCAAATTTCCAAAGCAGAACTTATGAATTTACCCAGATAACTTAAAGCAACACTAGGTAAGACTTCGTATTTTTGCTTCTGGGATCCACCAACAGTTGCAGACTGTAATTCACTTTTAGAACATTGACCTGAAACAAAGGAGTGGGGGAGGGGGTGGTTTGCTACTCCACCTCCACAATCCAGAAATTGCATAGTGCAGTGCTGAGCCAGAAGTAGCAATAACAGAGGCCTATTCTTCCTATTACAGGTCAGTTAAGAAATACAATGATTTTTGAAGTTGAAATGGTTGCTTTAAGCCCTCAAGTAAAACTCAAGTAATCCAATACAATGTGAGATTTGGGGCAAATCCCATTTAACCCTTTAAGTCCAACCACTTCCTAGCCCTCCGTTTTGCCTAGGGGTAGGGTGTCCCAATTCTTTGTGGGAAAGAGGCGTAGGGCAGAGGGGGAAGGCTATACACACCATTTAAAACAGAGATTTTGCAGAGGCACACTTCAAATGAAGGGCTATAAATACCTTGTGAATCAGTGACAAATGGTGGCACAAATGAACAAACAAAGCCACAGATGTCAGTATTTTCTCCTTTAAAGAAATATGATAAACATTGGTTTATCTTTTTTTAATGTACTTTCAATGCATTATGTTTCATTACTTCATAACAATCATAAAGCATCGCTAATATTTTATGTCTCCCAATTTGCGTAGCCAATGTGCATAGCCAATGCAACATTTAAAGGGGAAATGGAAGTTTCAAATAAAAAGCTGCAGAATGAGCAGCTGAATTCAGCTTCATATCACAGAGAGTGAGGAGTGGGTGATAATATATGACTGTGGAACGCTTCTAAAGTCACGATGCCCTAAATGTAACTATGTTAAAGGAACAATATGTAATATATTTAACTTACAATTACAGTTTCAAAATTATTGTGACGCTTTACTGGCCTGTGATACAAAGAGGAGTGTCTCTGTCATTGCTACTCTGGGCTCGGCACTGCAGAAACAGCACTATGTAACTTTTGGAGAAGGGTAGGAAACCACATCCACTCCCCATTGACTGCAGCACAGTGTTGTAAAATTACATTACACTACGGGAAGCCTCAAGGAGCAAAAATTCCTAGTGTTCCTTTAAAGTTCAGGGGCTCTGATATCACTGCAGACTGGCAGCAGAGTGCAACTGAAGCGCTACTTTTTTGTGTTGTGAAGATGCATCAGGCTCTTGAAGGGTCGTCCAGTTTCATGGGGCAGATTTTAACCACTACACCTTATAAAGTCAGCTCCAAGGGGCAAGATAACACTTGAAAACAAGGGGTAAAATGAACCCTTGGTTTTGAGTGACACTGCTGTCTCACCTGAGGCTAAGGAAGCTGGAGGATCCAGGGCCTTGCTCCTTCCCCATTTCCTCCCTTCTGCTGCCCTCAGGAGGAGGGAAATCAAACGAATCAAAGCAGGACGTCATCAGCTCGGAGCTGGAACCTGAAGTCAACCCAGAGTCCAGTTTCCCTGCACTGAGCTCCTCTCCTTTGGCCAGTTCCACCAGCCATGCCACCAGAAGCGGGACCAAGCCAAGCTCCTGGAGCTGCTCCAGAGCCGATTCGTCATACACAAAGTCCACGCAGGCCAGGACGGCCAGTCGCGTGAGAGGGTGGTTCTGGTAGGTGGAGAGGAAGCCGATCAGCACCTCCAGCCCACCGCTCTCTTTCACCTTGGCCCGGTTCACTGCCTCTTTACAGCAGAGACACAAAGCCTTGAAAAAGACACCAGAACGCAAAGGGTCTTTTCTAACTTCTTCCGTAAACTTCTGGATGACACCAAGGGAGCCCACCAGGGGGCGCAAGCAGCCCTGAGAGCACAGGTTGGCAAGGGTTTTTAGAGCCAGCTCCTCCAGGGGTTTTCCTCCATCTCCAGAGGCCAGGAGGCCAAGCTGAGCGAGGGCTCCGGAGACCGACACTTCTCGAGCACACTCGGCTCCGCAGCCTCGCGTGAGCTCGTGAAGGGCACGCAGAGAGGCTCGTCTAAGACCCTGAGGATACTCTGGAGCCATGAAGAGAGCCAGAGACCTCAGCGCTCCCTGAGAGAGGAGAGCCAGGCGATTGGCCTGAGTGTCAGACAGATAGAGCAGGGCTCGAGCCGCAGACTGAGCGCACTCCAGTTTAGGAGAAGACGACTCTGGCACTGAGGGTAAACTGGAGGAAGAAGGTGAAGAGGAGCAGGAGGAGGAGCAGGGTGAAGGTGGTGAGGGACATGACGGAGAGTTGGAGAGGGCCAGGCAGAGGAGGAGCGGAGGAACACCGCCTGTGTGGGAGAGAGAAACTGGATTAAAAAGTGGCAAAAATAGAAGTAGTAAACAATGGTGCAATGACACATGAGACTAACAGTTATGAATACTGCACAGCTCTTCCAAAACGGACGACAAAGCCGTCACACCAAAAGCGAGCAGTACTTTCTGACGGTAGACACCTCCTTCATTCCTAGTGTTTTATGTGTCGGAGAACTCATATCCATCTCTCTGGCTCTTGTCGTCGCGACTCAGACCTAGGGACCCAGCTCCAGCTGAAGACAGAATGGAGAAGCCAAGTAGCCCTCAGCAGTGTATAGTTAGCAGTACTTCGCTGAAAGATGAGGAACAGGACTTGCAACCTACTCATTCATTCATTGTCTGTGACCCTTATCCAGTTCAGGTCAGCGGTGGGTCCAGAGCCTACCTGGAATCACTGGGCGCAAGGCAGGAACAGGAGGGGGTGCCAATCCTTCACAGGGTGACACACATTCACACCTATGGACAATTTTGAGTCTCCAATCCACCTACCAACATGTGTTTTTGGAGCGTGGGAGGAACCCGGAGCACCCAGAGGAAACCCACACAGACACAGGGAGAACACACCACAACCCTAGGTCCCTGGAGCTGTGACAGAGACACCACCTGCAGTCTATTGCCACTGTGCCGGCCCAATACTGACACTCCCTCCTCCAAAACTGTTGTTTGTACACAGCTGAAGTGCAACTTGTAAGTTTTTCTTCACTGTTTGAATTCGCACAGAAACTCATTTGAAACTCAAGTTGTTTAGTTTTGTAGCACTGTCGCTAATGCAGTTAGCCATCTCCTGAGTTTGGAGATTCTTCCACTTTAAGTGATCGGAAGCTTCTAAAATAAGTCAGTGTTACTTCCCAATGGAGCAAGAATAGAGCAACATCCTCATGTCTGTTCAAGCTTTTTAGCGTTTGAATTTTTTCTATAAATACACCACATGCCATTTCCTGCACAACGACGACGGGCAGGGTTGCCAGGTCCAGCA
Organism: Hoplias malabaricus; assembly: GCF_029633855.1. Taxonomy (NCBI): domain Eukaryota; kingdom Metazoa; phylum Chordata; class Actinopteri; order Characiformes; family Erythrinidae; genus Hoplias; species Hoplias malabaricus. The sequence continues at coordinate 21,091,509 of NC_089812.1, read as the reverse complement.
CAAACCTTCTAGCCTGTATGTGCTTTAAACCCGCCCACACGAAGCTCAAAAAAAGAACAAAGTAATTGATAAATTAAACGAAATGGACAGTATCAAAAATAAAATGTGTTTTTATCCACGGTGCTTCGTAAAAATTACGTATTGTATTTTTCGATAAACATATGGGAATAAAGTAATGCCTCTGCCACAAGCAGAGAGAGAGAAAGCCTACTGTATCAGACTGAGACAGTATCTTCTTACCCATTTAAAGAAACTGGGGCTTCGTAAACACATTAGACCAGCGTTAAGCACAAACCGACTACAGAGAACCACATAGAGAGAAACTGAATTTTATAAAAAGTGATTTTTTTTATTACAGTCGCGATTAATAATAAACTACAGTGTATTAAGCTGAACCTGGTTTGTTTGAGCAGGGATTAGATTGCGCTGGACTAATTCTTTTAGAAATACAAACATCTGCAAACAAAGCCCTGTAACAGCCTTAAAACACAGCACCACTGTAATATGCCACAGACGATGAAGTACAGAGCTGAGTCGACCTGCAGAGTGAACCTGTGCAGAGCCCTCTGGATCCATGGCCAGGTTCCCCAAAGCTCGAGCTGCACGATTCTCCACTGTTTCCTCAGATGCATGTCTCTTAAGCACCTCCACTGAAAGATTAAACAGGAACAGAGGGAAAATGACATTCTGGGCTACAACAAGTATTATATCCCAGAAAAACCCAAACACTTGTGATGCAATGCTTCTGGCATACAGTAGCATACTCTTTAACCCTTTTGCTTCTTCTGTCATTGAGGCTGTTTACTGTTTTTGTTGGAGCCCTTAAAAAGTCAAATTTAAGGAGTCAGTCCATGAAATTTGAATACTGTGAAAGAAATTGTGACTTACCCACAACAGAAATGCCACCCAGCTTCCTCACCTAAAAGACAAATAGGGCAAACATTTATTATAAACTTATATATGGTAAAGGTTTGATAAACAAATGAAACATAAGGAGAAAACTGTTCAGTGTTTATTAACGAGGTTAGTGCGAGTAAAAATATATTTCAAGGACTTGCAACTACAAATGTGGGATTTAAAACTATTAACAAGAAATCTTCATTCACCAAACAGGAGAGGCACAAGCATCAGAATACAGACATGGAAATGCGTGGCCTAAAGTGTGACTCGGTTTTCCGTATTGTCCCTTACCTCTGCTCTAGCCTCCCTCTCAGTGCAGCAGTTGGCAAGGATGCTAAGTGTCAGATCCAGGATTTTCCTGGAGCTCTCAGTTCTGCGGAGGATGTTCAGTAAAGGAGGCAAACCACCCTTGGATTGGAACTGAATTATTCTGCTCCGTCCACCTTTAATATGCTGCGTCCGAATGGCCACCAGAGCTTTCCACTGTCCAACTCTGAGCCTCTTCTCCGCCTCTCTGCTGCTCTCTCTTCCGTTACTAGTTTTATTATCTGCCCCAGCTTGTCCAGGCCCAGACCGGTCCACTGGGTTTGATTTGCTCAACTGGGCCAGGCACCAGGACAACGAGGACTCCACAGACATGGGGGACGTCTCTCTAGTGCTGGACAAGTCTTTTGGATGTTTTCTTTCTCCTTGTGTAGCCATAATTGCGTGATATTGACAATTGTGATTTTCTAATTTTCAAATCGCAAACATCTTTTAAAAAAAATTACTTTTACCCTGCATTATTCCTTGTAGTCTTAGCAATGTAAATGAGTGATAAAATGTTCAGGTTCTCAAGAGGAAATGAATAGCAAAATTAGTGCAACATATATCCTGATTACTAATTTCACCTCAAAACTGTTCAGGCTTATCCCCACCCACCCCTCCCCTTCCTTTCCACTCTCTCCACTCTTATTGCTTCTTTTCAGCAGTTTCTATGATCTGAAATAAATTTGAGAATAAACTGTAAATGTAACAATAACTATTCATGATGTTCGGCATGAAATTCAAAATTACAAAAATAAAAATAAATTACATAGCTAATCTTTCTTCATATAGTAAATTCAAAAATTATTTAAGACTTAACGAACTTTCAAAACAAAACAAACTACAATTACCAGACAACAGCGAAACACTCCGTCACACGTCCAGCAAAGACTGCTGGGAATTGTAGTTTTTTTTACGTGCCCCTCCCTCTTGCCCTCGGTAAATTACACCAGGCCTGAAAGTAGGCCACACACAAAATAAACCCAAACCTCAGATATTACAAGTGTCTGGTGTTGATGGATTTTTAAAATTTGTCGCGGGTTTTCGCTGATTTTTCGTGCGTCGACCTTCCTCGCGGGCAATTTCTCGCGCTCAAACAAACGCAATCGTCACTGTTTTTGCACTCACGCCATTTCTTGCACAACGACGACGGGCAGGGTTGCCAGGTCCAGCAAAAACCTTCTAGCCTGTATGTGCTTTAAACCCGCCCACACGAAGCTCAAAAAACGAACAAAGTAATTGATAAATTAAACGAAATGGACAGTATCAAAACTAAAATGTGTTTTTATCCACGGTGCTTCGTAAAAATTACATATTACCTACCTGGAGAATTTACTGTAAATGAACTGCATGTATTTTTCGATAAACATATGGGAATAAAGTAAACAACACTAATTGTCCTGCGTGTGTTAGTAGACATGGCTCCCTCACAGCCGTGTTGACTGAAATAAACGACACAAGACGTACACCTATCGATTACCAACATTTATTATTCTATACTTGCCCTGGTTACAAAGGACATGATCTTACAGTTTTAAGAAAGATGTAAAATAACACCTTAAACTATAAGAAACTGCGGGATCTATACTTATTGGACAGCAGTTCGTGTTGGAAAAGTGTAGTGCTGTATTTCAAAAACACTCCTCAGATTTGATACTGTGACTTATATCACAAGTAAGATGTGTGTTCTTTGCTTGTGTACGTCGATATAAACTTTATTTCCAGAGGAAAGCACAGCTCTACCCTCAGTGTGAGATAACAAACTGGACGGTACCTGCGCTCCACCGCCTCACAATTGGGCACTTTCAACGTAAAAGTCCTTTTGGTTCATTGACAAAGTTGTGAATCAAATACAGCATCATTCTATGTAAACAGATTAATGCATCTGTTAAAAAAATCTATTGAAATATTCCAGTATCAGACCTGCTACATCTGCTTCACCATTTCTGTTCCTGTCTCGTGGAAGTCCAGGATTTATTTTTAGTATTCAATAGTCTGTCAAATGACTCCTTCATTAAATCAAGATGTCAATGATGCTGCAGGTATTGTCACTGTCACACAGCTCCAAGGGGCCTGTGTTTAATCTTCATCTGTCTGTTATGAGTGAGATCCCTGTGTCTATGCAGGTTTCTTTCAGGTGCTTCAACTTCCAGGCTGTGTGAGATTGTCCACAGGTGTGACTGTGTGAATAACTGGGTGGGTTTCTAAAGTTTGTCCACAGTTGTGAGTGAGTGACTTGTCTGTTATGGACTGGCATCTTATCCTGGGTGTGTCCCTGCCTTACCCCCAGTAATTCTGAGTAGTCTCTGGACCCATCACAAACCTGATCAGGATGAAAAGGTTACAGAAAATAAGTGAATGTCACGGATGGACTTTAACAACTCCCGTAATTGCTGGAGAGCACTGAGAAGTCAGGAACTGAGCCTGTGTTCTTCTTTTCTGTCCAATATATCCATAAACAGTCTGTTTGTATTTATTCCTTGTCTAATGTTTACACATTCTGTGTAGTTCTGCTGACAACAACAGCAAGCCTCATGATTTCTAAGTGAGCTGTTTACTGTGGTTTAGCTGGGCGTAAGTGCAAAAAAATATGTCCCTTGTAGATTTGTAACAATTAAGGTATTCCCATTTTTCAGTTTAGCCAGATAACTTAAGCCAAAGGTCAAATTTGTCAAGAGTTGAGGGACAATATATGTCTAATCTTCTACACTGAGCTTAAATGATCTGACTTGTGGAATACCCCACAAAGCTACTGAAACTTTTGCGCAAAGCTGTTGTTATCCAAACAAGCACACTGTGTGAAAACTAATGATCTGGCAACCATAATGGAGAGTTGTAGAGGGGGGAGGACGAGCTGTTGGTTTGTGGGTGCTGTAGTCTGACTGAAGGGTTATAGTGCTTTACAATCGGCATTTCTTAAACAAACAAATTATGTATAAACGTATGTATGTGTTCATCGTATTTACTACGTTTTATCAGGACGCAAGTAATAATGATGTTGTAAACAAAGAGGTACGACGTTTAAACATATTCGAGGACTTAATTTCCCATGATCCTCTGTGTTTTCAGAAAACGAATAACACGAATCCGAGGTTGTTATAGTCATCGATGTTGTGAAGAAGTCATCGCTAACCATTCGGCGTTGTTAAACTCTGCGATTACAACAACAACGGCCTGGAAGACACTTTGGATTTAATCTAAGTACACGCGATTAAAGGCGGAGATGGAGGTGATTGAGGCGATAGTTACGGACGGGATTGAGGTAGAGGAGTCAACTGCAACCGTTTCCACGTTGATTGACTCTGAAAAATCAAAAACAGGTGAAAGTGGTGAAAGGGTTAAAGGGCCCATATCACACCAAACACAACTGTCCTCTTTCTGTAGATTTCACTTTGCTTTTTGTTGTAAACATTGCTCAAGTAGCATTTTGTATAAAATTGAAACCGTCCACCTATGAAAACTGAGCGGACTGAGGGTCCATTGCTTTTGTGATATCACAAATTTCAGCCTATTTTCACATATATTAAAATTTTGGACATTCCAAGGGGTATTCCACAAAAAAGGATTTCTCAGTTAGCCAGCTAACGAACGTCCAAAGTCAAGTATATCCAATAGGAACAGAGCTGAGGTTGATACCCATTGGACAGTCCTCAACTTTGGGCTTAAGTTAGCTGGTTACTGAGAAAACCTGCTTTGTGGATTACCGCACTGGTCAAATTACAGCTTTGTTGTTTGTTTATGTGAATTTAGGTTAACAGGTTTCTGGAGCGAATCTCTGCATTTTCCTACAAATGTTAGTGCCCTATCAAAACTAATATCAGGATTACACCTTATATTAAATCATCTGACTTTTCAGTAAATACTGCAATAAAACTTATTAATTGTATCATGATTATGAATTATTAGTAGGAAATTTAGCCCCTGTGTTTGGGTCACTGTCTGTGAGGAGTGTCTTTATAGTCAAACATATCAAAACCACACTGGGCTAGGAAGCCTTCAGACATTAACTGCACCTTTTTATATATATGAATATAAACTGAATAAATCTCTCTTTTTCTCCTGATTTTTCCCCGAAAAGACTTTGTGTGGACGTTGCAGGCGACATGGCATCTGGTCCGAGTACGTCTGGAGATGGAGGCGGAATTTGAGCAGCCTGTTTGTAAGAAGAAGAAGCTGTGGGAGACAGTGGCGGAGAGAGTGAACGCGAGGCTGAGGGCAGAGGCCTGCCAGGACGCGACGGTGAGAGCCTTCGAGTGTGATCTGAAGTGGAGGAACATGCTGGCGACGTACAGGAAGAATGCAGAGCGTGTGAAACGGCTGGGGGACCACAGTGTGCACTGGGAGTTCTTCAGGACCATGCATCAGGTCCTAGGGCGCAGCTATGAGGAGATCGAAGCCCAAAGAAGAGCCAAGATCAGCAACACCAAAGTGGGCAAAGCCATGGCCAGCAAGAAGTACACTCCCATATTACCCACTCCCACTTTAACAGCCCCTCCTCTAACAGCCATCCCTAACAGACCCCCTCAGGATGTCCTGCAGCTCTACCTGGAGCTCCAGGAGAGGAAGCTCAGCATGTGGGCGCAGCAGAAGGCCCTGGAGGAGCGGAAGATAGAGGCCATCAATAATCTTGCCAGAGCCATCAGCAGCCTCTCACGGGACAGTGCCGATCAGTTCAGTAAAGAACCCACCATCACAGACCCCCTCTCCTCACTGACCTCTCAGAATTAGAAATTAGAGGCATATGTCTGTGATCTCACAACATTTCATTTAGCAATTAAATCATTTTTGATATTTTGTTATGATCAGTGTGTTCAGTAAAATTGTACACAGAGGTGAGTGAGTGAGAGACTGGGTGACTGTAATACACTGTGATGGACTGGCACACTCTCCAGAGTGTGGTCTGTATCTGTCCCTTCCTTTCATCCTGTTAAGTTTATTTTGGAGATGTAGCCTTTGGAAGGGCACATCAGGAATAAAATCAAATCAATCAAATCAAATTTATTTGTATAGCGCTTTTTACAACTGATGTTGGCACAAAGCAGCTTCACAGAATTACAGTAAGAGTTTTGACATTAAATGTAAAAATGTTAAGAATGTAAAGGTGTAAAAATCCCCAGGTGAGTAAGCCAAGGGCGACAGTGGCAAGGAAAAGCTGAGCTGAGGAAGAACCCTTGGGAGGTACCAAGGCTCAAAAGGGGTGACCTATCCTCTTCTGGTCAATCTGCTGGTAATAATAATTGGGAGTCTGTGAAAACTTCAGTGTAGGGGCAGGTCCAAGGCATTTGGTGGTGGCTGGAGCATGTACAGCTGGTCTGAAGCATGGAGCAGGAGCTTGACAGTCAACCATCAGTGTCCAGACGGACAGGTGAGCAGTCGTTTACTCGGAAAAATGTAAAGGGATGGAATTAATTTTAATCTGTTTGGTGTTTGTAAAGCAGAAAATGTGAAGATTTCCAGAGTGTGGCTAATCACTCCGGCAGATCTGACTACGACAGCTTTAACTAAAGGAGAGTACAAGAAGGACACACAGATGCGGGAGCATCCTGAAACACTGGAATCCCTCATCTCCACCATCAACAAACCCGAGTGATCGCATGAAGCGGAGAACGACACCAGCGTCTCAGTTTACTATAATTCCCTGTGTCCATGGACCCATCTGCAGCCTTTTTCTATTGGGGAGCATTAATTACCAAAATATAAACTAAACTAATGAGTTTTTAGCCTAGATTTGAAGATTGTGACTGTGTCTGAGTCCCAAACATTTTCTGGACGATCACTCCAGAGTTGAGGGGCTTTATAAGAAGAAGCTTTTCCCCAAGCTGAGGCCTTCTGAATTCTGGGAACAATTAAAAATCCAGTACTCTGTGATCTGAGTAAACGTGGATACTCATAATAGGAAATAGTATCTTGAAGGTATTCAGGAGTGAGCCCATGTAGGGCTTTATATGTTAATAACAGAATTTTGTAATCGATGTGGAAGTTAATAGGCAGCCAATGAAGTGATGATAGAACTGGACTCATTCATTCATTCATTATCTGTAACTGCTTATCCAGTTCAGGGTCGCGGTGGGTCCAGAGCCTACCTGGAATCATTGGGCGCAAGGCGGGAATACATTCTGGAGGGGGCGCCAGTCCTTCACAGGGCAACACACACTCACACATTCACTCACATAGTCACACCTATGGACACTTTTGAGTCGCAAATCCACCTACCAACATGTGTTTTTGGACTGTGGGAGGAAACCAGAGCACCCGGAGGAAACCCATGCAGACACGGGGAGAACACACCGACAGTCACCCAGAGCGGGAATCGAACCCACAATCTCCAGGTCCCTGGAGCTGTGTTGAACTTGTTGAAGTTTACTTAAAGTTCTGCTGGTGCATCCTGACAGTAGTGCGTTACAATAGTCAAGCCTTGAAGTAATAAAGGCATGTACTTATGTTTCTGTGTCCTGCAGGGATAAGGCATTTCTAATCTTAGCAATATTGTGAAGATGTAAAAAAAGCTGTCCTAGTGATACTGCCTATGTGCTGATCAAATGATGAATCTGGGTCAATTATAATGCCAAGATTTTTTGCTGCTGAACCAGGTTTAACTGGAAAGTCAGCGAGATTTAAAATTAAATCTCATCATTTATTTCTTGCCACCTATGGACCCAAAAGCAGGACCACTGCCTTGTTGCTGTTTAGAAGGAGGAAGTTATGCAACATCCAGCCTTTCACGTCTTTTACACAGTCCTCTATTTTCTTTAATATTTGTTTGTCATCGGAAATGGCTGAAATATACAATTGCGTGTCGTCTGCGTAACAGTGAAAGTTAATGTCATGGTTTCTTATAACTGTACCTAGCGGTAACATGTATATATGTAAATAATAATGGTCCTAAAATAGAGCCTTGTGGAATTCCAAATCTTACTTTAGAATAATTTGAAGATAAATCGTTTACTTTTCAAATTGATAAGGTTCCCTTAAGTAAGATTTGAACCATTATAGGGCTGTCCCTGTAATTCCAACCATGTTTTCTAACCTTTCTAGGAGAATACTGTGGTCTATCGTATTGAAAGCTGCGCTGAGGTCAAGAAGCACCAACAGGGATACGTGGCCTTGATCAGAGGCAAGAAGATCGTTTGTTATCTTGACTAGAGCTGTCTCAGTGCTATGATGTGGCCTGAATCCAGATTGGAATTTTTCATATATATGATTCTTATGTAGATATGAACTAAGTTGTTGGGCCACAGCTTTTTCTAAGATCTTGGATAGAAATGGCAGATTAGAAATAGGCCTGTAATTAGACAATGTGCTAGCATCAAGGTTTGATTTCTTGATCAGGGGTTTAATAACTGCTAGTTTAAAAGCTTTGCGTACATAGCCCAGGATAAGGGATGAGTTTACTATAGTTAAAAGAGGATTGATAATAGCTGGTAGTACTTCTTTAAGTAATTTTGTGGGAATTGCATCCAGTGTGCAAGTTGTACAGTTTGCGGAGATGATAATCTTCTCTAGTTCTAACTGTGGGAGTGGGTAAAAGGTTTCAAGTCTTTCTTTTACGATTACATTATGTTTTATATTAGCCACATCATGGCAGCCAGGTCGGATTTAATACAGTGGGTTGTCTAATATTCTCAATTTTATTATTAAAAAAAGTCCATAAAGACTGGTAAGAGTTGCTGGAATTTGTGGTTCAGAACCTGCCTGATTTTTTGTAATTCTGGAAAACACACTAAACAGTACTCTAGGATTATTTTTATTATTGGAGATCAGCGAGGCCAGATAAGCTGAGTGAGCTATAGTGAGAGCATTTCTATACTCTATAAGGCTGTCCTTCCAGTGAGAGTGGAACACTTCCAGCTTGGTAGTGAGTAGGCCCTGTTACATTTTAAATAAAACCAATAGAGTCTAGGATTGGAGTAAATGCCTTTTTAGTGGGTCATCTGCCTTCTCAAAATGGATATTGAAATCTCCTACAATTATAACTTTATGATTGCACACATCTAGATTTGCAGCAAAATCACTAAATTCTTTAAAGAATTCTGAGTACGGCCCTGGTGGGCTGTAAATGTTACATAATAAAAATGCTTCCTTTTTTGTGACTGGATTTGTATTAATAGTGGAGAGACTGATGTCTAATTTATTTGGTAAATTACACGTACTCCACCTCTTTTGCCTGATAATCTTGGGCTATGCACATAATTATAGTCTATAGGAGTGAAGGCTGTGGCTTCATTTAGTGCTGAATATTCATTTGGTCTAACCCACGTTTCCATGAAACAGAAAACCTCAAATGTATGATCACTTATAATATCATTTACGATGACTGCTTTTGAGTTTAGTGATCTTATATTGAGTAACCCAAATTTTAGTTCTGAGGTGTTGCTGCTATCATACGTGTATGATAAAACACAACCCCTTTATTCCATTTCTGTTTTTTTATTTGATTTTACGATGAGTTTCTTAAACTGTAAACAAAACTATTTTTGTTTTTTGATATTTTGACCAAAGCATGTCACAGACGTTTTATTAAGAACAGAACTGTGTTCACTTGTGGAAAAGTGGTGCATTGACAATTCTGGAGAATTATTGTTCTCACAGCAAAAAAACAAAAAAAAAAATCCTCGTTTGTTTTCATTCAGAAGCGCCACATCATCTTAAGTGGAAAGGTATGTTTGATTCGCAGTTTGAATTACCACAGAAATTCATTTGTAACTTGAGCTGTTTAGTTTTGTAGCACTTTTGTTCTGCGTTTACTTTCACTCAGTTAGTGCTTTCCCAAATTTAGAGTCAGTTCCACCTTAAGTAATGTAACAGCAAAAACAAGTCAGTGTTACCCTCCTATGGAGCAGAAATACAGCAACATGCTCATCTCTTTTCATGCTTTTCAACCTACAGAGGTCTCTCCACAATCCAAACACCTCTAGATGTAATTTCTCATGGATGAGACACATAAATCCTGAGCCATTTCAGACAAACAAGAGTAATTGGTGAGGAAACATCCTCTCTAGGCCTCTCTAAAATCAACCATTTTACATCAAACCACATTAGACAAAATACCACATTTTAGCACTTTTCCATTCACATCCCAATTTACATTTTTTCCTCCATTAGGTTCTTTTGTTATTGTTTATAGATTTATAGATTAGTAAAAAAAAATTTAATCCAGCAGTGTCAACATTTTCAGCATAATCATTTTATATCAGGCTTATACTCATTATTTACGACGGAGTTTTAGGGCCACAGCGGTAAAAAAAAACAAAAAAAAAACAAAAACAAAAACAAAAAAAAAAGATTCCGAGATTAAAGTCAGAATTCTGAGGAAAAAATCTCAGAATAATTTGCTGCGTATATTGGAGCAGACACAGTGTAACTGTGGAACGCAATGTGTTGCTTAAGTCATGCTATGGTATAGATTACAGGAATAAACACTCTTCTCTTCCACATCAGGGCCACAGTGTGATTAGTGTTTAAACCCTGAATCAGTGCACGAATTCATGGCATGTAGATTCACGATAAAAAATTAAGGATCACGAAAATGATGGATACAGAACGAGTAGAACTCCGGCGCCCACGAAGCTCCATCGCGTTACGGCTCGGACTTGTACAAAAAACTAAAGCCTTATGCATGAATTATTTATTAAACGCATTCACACGACATGACGCAGCCCCTGACTGAGATGCATAAAGGCTTTAGTTTTTTGTACGAGTCCAGGCCGTAACACGATGGAGCCTCGTGGGCGCTGGAGTTCTACTCTGTTACACTGTGTCTGCTCCATTTTTTTCTCAGAATTATTCCGAGATTTTTTTTCTCAGAATTCTGATTTTAATCTCGGAATCTTTTTTTTTATTTTTTTAAACGCTGTGGCCCTAAAACTCCGTCGTACATTATTATATCTCTCATAGTTGTTGGTAATATTTGTATTAGTTCATTTTCCAGAATAAAAAATCCTCTGTGAATTTAAAGTCTGTTTGAGGAGATTAAAAATGAGTTATATCTTGTACAAGACAGTAATCGGAGTGGTCGGATGGTGGACCAGAAGTGGTCTACAGTTAGTGGTGTGCCAGCCTTTATATGCCAGTGGACCGATATATGTTCGCTGTCTGGGATTACTAATAAAGAAGTTTCTATAGTAGTTGCAGTACCATTTACAGTCATTGCTAGCACTATTTTATACTCTGTACATTATTTTCAGCACATCAGCTACCTTGCTTACTCAGTAAAACTAGATAAATACAATTTCACCCCTAACCATAACCTGTAACCGGTGTCCCACTGTTTACTGGTCTCTGGCCTGTATGTCCCGCCCACTTGGTGGTCAAGCCATCCAATCAGAAATGACCTTTGTCATTTTTGATTGGCTGAAAGCGAGGCACTTTGTAAAGACTGTAAGTGTGAAGCGAGCGTGCGGGTCACAGACATCGCGTGTGCAGGACAGGAGAGCAAGATGTGTATGTAGGTTGTAGTGTGCGTTCAAGAAACCTTCTTGCTCGCTCGAAATATCCGCGCGCGCAGGCAGAATTGTGGCACAAAAATAACGCCATACCCCTCACATGTTAATCACCCCCTGCCTCCAGGGCACTGTACAGTAGATTCACAACAGTGTCTCTCAGAGTGATTCCAGCATGCTCTTTCTTTCCCTCTTGCTCTTCTTCCCTCATTTCTCTCTCCACCTGCCCCTTGGTCACATGTCCCATGTCCTGGAAGGCATTGTGGAGAATGCAGGAAGTCAGCACCACAGCCTTGGCCCTCTCAAAGTTGCCCATGTCCAGGTACCTGAGCTTCTGGAAGCGTTCTTTCAGGTCAGCTATGGCTTGGTCAAACATGCTCAGGTGGGTTTCCATTGACCTGTTGTAAAGGTTCTCCTGTGGGCTTTGTCCTTGGGAGAAGGGGGTCAGTATGTGTCCAGTGAGGGGATATCCCACTCTGGCCACAAGGCAGGTCCCTGGAGGCATGAGATCAGGGTTTTGTCTAAGTTTTTCACTCAGGGTGCTGCCCCGATCCTCGTCCGAGCCTCTGCTGATGAGACAGTGGATAAAGCGACCCTCGTGGTTACACACCAGCTCCAGGTTCAGCCAGGAGTCAGGGTGAGGCTCCTTCTTCATCCTTTTAGCGTCCAGCACGCCACTCTCAGCATCCTGTTTACTGATTGGAAGGCGGATGGGAATGCGGGTGTGGCCCAGCACCCCCAAAACCCGAGGTAAACCCCTCTCCTCCAGTCTTTCGTCCCACCCCAGCCAGCTGGAGAAGGGAAGCAGATGCTCCAAAGCTTCTTCGCCTGTGGACAAGAAGATGGTAGTTACACAATACGTTCAAACATTTCGACATCTTGTGGACAAACATAACATGAAATGGCCATCACAATCATTGCCAAGCATGAGTTAGAAGAGTACAGACCCCAAAAACCTGCACCAGGGAGCAGTGCATCTGCTTTGTTTGGGATGAGTTGGAGTGTCAGGGTAAATGTTTCAACATCAGTAACTGACCTCACTCATGTCTGAATGCCATCAAATTAGAGATGCACTGATATTGAATTTTTGGGGCCGATACGATAACTAATTATTAACACCTTGGTGTACCAAGATGTCCACACGCCTTGGGCCACAAAAATGTATCATACAGCACCTTATAGTTCAATGTATCATAGAGGTGTGTTAATGTACCCACCTGAGGGCCAGTGGATGAGCTGTTCTCTAAGCGCAATGACCCGCTCACAGAAGGAGAAGAAGATCCGGTGGATGTTGCCTTTCTCCAGGCGAAAGGTGGAAGAGACTGAGCGGTAACTGAGACGTTTGGAAAGCAGTGTGAGAGAAAGGAAGACGGTGTGAGACAATGACAAACGAGCTCTGCCCGTCAGGCGACTCTGGCTTTGAGTGGAGCTGGAGTTCTGTAGAAGTGCTGTGACGTACTGAGAGAGAGAAAGAGAGATTGATTCCAGGTCACACTGGTACTGAAATGTAGACACACACAACTGACTCTTAGGCTAATTTTGCCTGGGAAGTCTTTAGTTCCCACTCGACAGTGAATCTCATCTGAAGTTCTTACGTAGCCATTTCCCACCATTGTGGAATGGGTTCTGTAACCCCAAAGGGACCCCAAAGGTCCAGTCCCAGCAGGAAGCAAATAACAGCGAGTTTTTCAGGACGAACCGTGATGGTGTCCATGGGCATGTCAAGCTAAAGGAGCTTGAGAAACAGAAGAAGAAGAGTAAAGTCACTTTATTTATCCCTTGGGGTAATCGCTTCTCTGCATTTGACCAATCTGTGGCAGTGAACACACAAACACACACTAGTGAGCAGAGGGCTGTGACCACCTCGGTGCCCAGGGAGCAGGTTAGGTGCCTTGCTCAAGGGCAATTTGGCCGTGAATGATACCCCCCCCACCCCCCAGCCTCAAGCTCAATCTCTAACCTCCTAAAGCCAGTCCAAGGCTACAAATGCCAAGATACCTGAGCCCATGCCTACCCTCATTCCAAAATGTCACTACCACAACAACACTGAACACATCAGAGAACACAAACTCTCCAGATCTATCACATCAGCTGACAGACCACTGTGATTTCTAGCAGCATGTGCAAGTGGGGGAGAAACGAGGGGGTCATCCCACTCACCTGGAGAGGATCTGTTTACCAGTGGTGCTACCTGCAATCAGCCGTGCCGTCCCACAGCTATGATATTATTTGCTATAACACACTCCCTCTCGTGTTTTTAAATGCTTGAATTTTAAATGGTACCTGGACAGTGGGATTTCCCTCAATTTCAGTGATGTGTTCTGGCTGGTCATGGACTCTTTGCTCCTGCTGAAACACGGCAGGCTGCTGTTCAAACAGCTGGACGCTCAACGTTGGGGCTTGCTCTTGAGTAAAATGTATGAAATCGTCTTGTGTAGAGACCTGCATTAGAACAGGTCCACACTGAGCCTGGACACTGTTTATCAGCTCCGTCTCAATCAGCTCCTCCACGGCTTGGTCCAGACGTTGGTCCAGTTCCCAGTGGCCCAGAGGCTCCCAGTCAAACTGCATGATGTCCATCATCAACCGGCCAGCGGCTCCGAGACAGGACTTCCGGACCTCCATCTGCAAAGAGAAAGGCGTGTAACTATACACTCAGAAACTCAGAGACTCTAGCCCACTTTCTCAGCCATCCTCTAGGTCCTCTGTGTCCTTTTTCTGATCGTAGCTGGGTTGTCTGTATAATTTTAGGTGGTGGAACACTCTACAGCAGTGACACTAACGTGTGTTACACTCTGGATGCACTCACATAAACACCACACACACATCAATGAGGGTTCCACTACCTAAGTAGTATCTGCTCAAAAATGGTCCTGTAATGAGAAACTCATCTGACAGAACTGACAAATGTAGCACAGATCCTGTGCAGGGTCAAATGGGCTACGGGTAGTAACTGTTCCTTTATGGTGCTATAGAGAACCATTTGAAGATATACTTTAATGCATCACAGTGAAGAAACTCATAAATAGCTCCTTTAGTGATTAAAATTATACTAAAAACACCATACAGGAAAGTCTCATTCAAGAAGAGTGTTACACAGCGCTGCAGTGACACTGACGTGGTTGTGGGGTGTTAGTGTGTGTTGTGTTGATCAGTGGATCAGACACAGCAGTGCTGCTGGAGTTTTTAAACCCTGTGTTCACTCACTGTCCTCTCTGTGTTTCTGTATGGTTAAAGAGGATATCGTTCATAACGCTTTACTACAGAGCGCTATAAGCAGGAGATGTTTCCAGTTTTCTACTAGAGTTCCTGAACAACAGAAATGAAAACAGAGGTCACCAGTCTCCTGTTTCTGTCCAGCAGCTGACCACTAACCGTTCAGTCCAGATCCGTACAGCGAGGCTATCCGCTAACGCTGTTATAATGTGATAAAATGCAGTTAAACCTCACTTTAATTTCTCTAGCAGCGCCTTTTTGGTGCTAAAGTTTGTGCTGAGTACTCACCCACTCCGGAGAGACCACCTCCTGGAGCAAAACCTACTGCCCCCAACACAGTCAGGACCGCAAACCGTGTCTCAAACACCTACTGCGCATGCGCGTTTCCTTCACACACGTATTAAAAGGCCCATGTACTTTATTATATAAAAAAAATAATAATTTGAATCCACTCGCTGGCTGCTACGTCTTCATTCATTACTTTTATGAGAGTGAATCTCATGTACAGTGCGGGTTAGATAGAGGGACTGAGATTGTAAAAGACTACAGTCTGGAAAACGGGTACTCATTAATGGGTGCTAGGTGTATCCTGGTGGTTGTTTGCTATGTCAGTTGCTATTGTATTTCACATGGTTCCTGAAGTTGCCCATGTGGTAGCTATGATGTTGCTAACATTATACATTTGGTATCCAATGTGGTTTCTAGGGCGGCACTGTGGTGCAGCAGGTATTGTAGGTAGCTAAAGTGTTTCTAGATGGTTGCTATAGTATCCCAGATGGTTGCTAAAGAATTTCTGGTGTTTGCTAAGGTGTTCATGATGATTGCCCAGATGGTTGCTATGGTGTAGCTTTTGTGTTTAGTGTGGTTGCTAAGACATTACAGGTGGTTTCTATGGTGGTTTGTAAAGCACGTCAGATGGTTGTTAAGGCTTCCCAGGTAGTTGCTATAGTGTTTCCAGATGGTTGCTGTACTGTATCAGGAGGCTTCTCAGGTATTTCTGGTGTTTGCAAATGTATTTGTGGTGGTTGTTAATGTTCCCCAGGTGGTTGCCTAGGTGTTGTTATAGGACTGTTTTGGTGTTGCTAATGTGTTCCTAGTTGATTGCTGTGGTATCCAGGTGGTTAATAAAGTGTTCCTGTAAGTTGTTATATTGACTTTTATATCATTTCTGGTGCTTAGGTATTTCAGGTAGTTGTTATGGTCTAGCTTTGGTACCCCAGTGGTTGGTTGGGTATTTGTATCATAGAGACAGATGAGGGGAACACAGACTTTGACACCCATTTTTATCCTATGGGAAATATCAGTGAACAAGCCGGCTTCACACCATCAGGAGTACTCTGTGAGGAGTTAGTGGACTAAAATCAGAATAATAAGAGTATTGAGGGAAATAATTCAGATAATTAATATCGCTAGTGTCCGAAATTATTCAGTCCACTCCAGAATTCTGTATAGTGCATTGTATAGTGAGTGATGTAGGGAATTGTCAATGACAGCCATTTTGGACAAAGCAATGGACACAAGTTTCTAATGTAATGGCCTACAGCCTCTCAGTGCAAAAATCTACTTGTTTTATTCCTTTCTAAAAAGCATTTAAATTATTACACACTCTCCAGGGAAAACAGGTACGGTACAGGTACATTATTGATTACTAAAAGGTACAGCAGTGGTGTTCAAGTCCAGGTTTATTCCCTAAAGGTACATTAAATTGTTCTACAGAAGGAGAAGTGAATATTTGTACATATTCATTATAGAACTGTTCAAAATACAATAACATGATATAGACCCTGGAGATGAAATGGGGCATATGAAATCAACACAATTTAAATATCTACAATTATTATAGAATAAGGTAAAATAAAGTTAACCATTGAGGGTATCACCACAGTGACAGTTTTTCTGACAGTGCATAGCTTTACTGTTCTGTCCTTAATACACAGTGCGCCCAAATGTTTGTAGACAGCTCTTATAGTGAATTTAGATACTTTAAGATATTCCCCCTGCTCACCCTTTTTTGTATAATCTCCTCAGAAAAACCATTAACTGAGGAATCTGGAGTTACCACACAGCAACCAATGGTCAACGTGTGCAATAGAGAGAGCCCACCAGAGGAGTATGTCTGTGCAGTAGCGTAAATGATCTCTGGAGTGAGGGCACTCCATTCCATTCACTTATCCATCCATCCTTACTAATGCTGATGTGGCCGCTTGTGCTTATGTCCCCTAAGGTTAGAGCCTGTCACTGCAGCCAAGTTCGGACAAACTCCTGACTGATTTACAAAGAGTCATTAGATGGGTTTCCATAAACCTTCGGACGTAACACATATCACAAAGAATTTGCATATTAATCCAGGAGAAAGAAAACCAATAAAGCATACAAGTGTGAAAAGGGTTGGTTTAATTTAAACTTGATTACAGATACTGCTGCATTGCTTTGTTCATCTGGGATTCTTCCTTTTTAATTTTCCTGAAAGAGGGCTGTGAGGAACCATTTCCATGGAGAAGGAGCAAGTTCTCAAAAAACAAGACACTAGGACTTCTGTTTTTGGGATGAACACCATGTCAGCATTTGTTAAAACTAAACAATCACCGCTTTATGCAATTACGCCTGGTTCCTACATGTCTGCAAAATGTAACTTAAGCCATTCCTTCACACACAAACGCGCTCACACACACAAAACCAAAACGAAACAAAAACAAAAATATCAATCGTGCATTTATGCTTCCCCTTTGGTATAAATACAAAATTAGGGAATTAAAGAAAATGACACTGTGACACTGCTTAGTCTTTTCAGATCAACCTGACTCAGGAAAACAAGACGAGACAAAAAAAAAAAAAAAATTGTGGCTGAACAACATCCTTACAGTCAGATCACGCAAAGAAAGTCAGAACACAAACAGAAGCAAAAACGTAAAACACAATGTTTTTACACTTAATCTACCACTTTGTCGTGGAGTACAGACTTTTCAGGAGTGACCTTGGGGATACAAACTCAGCGTCCATCGTGATTTCAGAGCAGTCTAGTGCGCAGCTATGCTAAATTAGAAGGTAACTTAAAACATCAGCTTCCAGCTTTCACGTGCCCAACGGCTCGATAAACCTCAGGCTCTGAATGATGAGTAATAATAATAATAATATCAATATTCATTAAACACACAACATACTGTTAGTACAATTCAAGAGGGCACAGTAAAAGTCTACAGCCGCTCCATCACCAGAACAAAACCCCGGAACAAAACCCCCACCCTCCCCCTCAACACAAGGCCAAAACACACACAGCACATAAAGCTCGAGTTTCCAAACTTAAATGTGAATTAAATAAAAAGGTAATGATTTTTTCTTTCTTTTCTTTTAAATAGTCTATCGCCATGCCCCTCTAGATGACTGACTGGCAGCACTCTGACAAATGAGCGATTTTATCCAGAAATGCACGGAGACACATGAGCAAATCAAAAGAAGGTGCCCGAGCGCAGGTGGGGCGGCGGGTCAGAAATGTCGCTCTGACCAGAGACTCGACCGGATGCGTGAAGGGTTCGAGATTAACAGAGTCAGTCAGAGAGCCAGTGGCTAGAGAAGGGCTGCAAAGGAGAATAATTCGATTTTTTTTTTTTCAGCAAAAGTCACAGCATCACACAGGATCACGCTACCTCATGCATCCCCCCCCTCCATCATGTTCAAACACTTCTACATGATTCCTGATGTTTCCCCAGAATGATTCCCTCCCTTCCTCTCCCCCCTCCTGCCCTCTGGTGTGTGTTCACGGGTTCACTGCACCGCCTGTTCGTTGGCAGTGCTGCCGGAGTCCTGGGGCTTCATCACATCGGGCAGTTCGGGAGGACTGGAGAATGGCTCCACTCGCAGAGGCTCAAACGCATCCTCTGAGGAAACAACAACAACAATCAGTTCATTTCATGCTCAGGGATGTAGCACCTGAAAAGCTGCGTCAGTGATAAACACATTTTCCGACAATGGCCAAGTGTTCTGCTTTTGAAAACAAGTTCCTAAAGGAGCTAAATTTAGAACTAAATTATGTGCCCGTCGATCTTAAAGATTAACCCATGAGCATTTTCAATTAATTATTCATGACCTAAAGCATCCTCCTCATTCTGAGTTTGAGATGCTCTCCTCTGGGTGGTGCTACAGAGGGACCCTAGTCGTTCATTCCAAATGCAGTCAAACTTTTCCTTTGGGTAAGTGGTTTTGCATATTTGTGTGTAATTTGTAAAGTCTGTATATTGTTTGTTGATATGTGCATATTTACTTATGTATGCGATTTCCCTTCCTTGGCTTTTTTTTTCTTTATTTTCTATAATTCTGAGCACTCAATGTAAATGTTTGTTAGTGTTTCGCCTCTGTCTAACCCTATTCTTGATTTAAAAAAAAAAAAAAAAAAAACAGAACTAAAACTACAGCTCTCCGGTTGTTTTGAAAACTGTATTTTGAAAAATACAAAATCACTTTGTGAATGCATTGGAACAATAATATGGGTCTGGCAGTTCCTACCAACCTATACGCTGAGATAAAACCACCCAGTCAGCTATTGGTGATCTGCCTGTCTGAAAACAAGGGATTAAATCTAATATCGTTCTGGATTTGTGCTGCACGTTACATAGAGTGGAGAGATTTTAGAACTGCCCCAACCCCTCATATGAATGTAAAGACAAGTTTAAACTGAGCAAAACATACAGGGTGCGCTGAATCAAAACCAAGAACGGAGAGGAAACGGCTTAAAAACCAGAGCTTCTCGGTCTGTTTCGACCTGGGAGAATGCTGCTGTCATGTTTGATCCTTGTGGAATTATGACTAATGTTTGAGCAGTGTTGATTGTAAAAGTGTCCTTGGGTATCTAGAAAGACACTGTGCAAGTGTAACGATAAATAAATCAATAAATAATTAACCAACCAAAGTAGCTGAACCCAGAACTGTTATCACTTGTGAAAAAGGGGTAGATTGTCCCTTTTAAGTCTATAAATGCATTGTCTGCTGTCATTTGTTTGTGTGAGATTTTGACAACGTCCGATTCAGCTTTTTATCAGTTTCTGTTAGAGGGGGAGCCACACTGGTCACAGTAAAACAGAGCAATTTGTGGAGTTGCAGCTTTCGGACAGCTATGCATTTATTAAAATATAATGATATGGTGGGTATTTGATGTGGGTCAACTCCAGTTAATGTAACATGCACCACTCCTTCATGACCAACATGTAAAGATCCAAGATGTACAGTGTACGATATGCTCTCACCGTTGATGCGAAACGCCAATCCTACTGTGGCTGGAGCCTGGGGTCTTGCTGTTTGGTTTGTGAATCCACAGTCTCCAAGTGTCTTGCTGTCTTCTAGCAACATATCATCCTATACAGGAGGCCAGAAAGTCCAGGATACAGGTTAACAAGCCTACCCATTACATACAAAACTAACAGCTCTTCAGATTTAACCAGCAGTGCTGGACACACCACAGCTGAATAATACACAACTGAATAATCCATGCCCTCAACACAAAGGGGAAGCGTCTGTAGAGGAAGGAAATTTGCATTTTGCTGATAATGGATAAATCTAAAAAATAAAATAAATAAATAAATCTAATCAGTGCTCCTCAAAAATATATAATTCTACAGTACATTTTCAAAAGCTTGTAGACACTGTTTACCCACATCTCTCTGGTAATGAAGGGAATTTATACCGAATTTCTTTCTGCTTTTGCTGCAGTAATAGCTTCCACGCTTCTGGGAAGGCTTTAAGCATGAAACATGATACTGAACTTGATCAATAGCACCCAGTAATACAGAAAGCACAGCTCCACAGACTAGCGCTGGAGACTTTATATATCCTTCTAGCCGATGCCTGACACTGGGCACAGTGACCTCAGCCTCCAGAACATCCAATTCTATCGCCAGTCCTTTTCCAAGAAGGCTATACAAGTTCTAACTTAACTCCACCTCACACACAAAATTAACATCCCCTTAATGGTGCACACACATCACTCCGGCACATGAAAGCCAGACTTCTGTGGATTTGTTTCATACACAATATAATACTGCGTTAACACATGAAAAAGGCCTTCATGTCTCTGCATTCATTGTCCATTTTATTAGCTCCACTGACCAAACAGGTGCACTCTTATTTCTGCATATTTCATCAGCTCCTTTCACCCTGTTTTTCAATAAACAGGACCAGTACAGCAGGTATGGTTTGGCTGGTGGATCATCTCTAGCAGGGCTGCTGTGTCTGAGCCCACCAGCACCACCACGTCCATAATACCTGCTCTGTGGTGGTCCTTTGGAGGAGCATTGAGGAACAGTGTGAAATCTGGAGAGTAAGCAGAACAACAGATGGGCTACTAAACGTAGAACTACAGAATGCTACAGTGGAGCTGATACAATGAAAAATGAGTGTAGAAACAAGGAGGTCACTAATGGTTTGGCTGGTTTGTGTACATCTTTGCTTTGAACCCAAATTATGAGAAATTTAAAACAGACCAAAGAAACAATGTGGAATATGTTTTTTCCCCCCACATTTCTTGCCATATTCTGTAATTAATTTTGGGTTAAAAAAAGGTTTGTAACTTGTATTTCAACATTTTAGTCTTGAAACAGAATCACAGGGTTGTATGTTAAAAGTGTTGGAACACACCTTTTAGAAACAAAAATATTCCTTTCAAATTAAGTGTTTCTCTGGTCTGTGTCCTCACCCCATGCACCATCATTCTGTAAAGGCAGTCACACATACTCACATTTACACACTCATGTGACTGCATCCAGGATGTTCAGTAAAAGTCACTTAGGGAAACTGAAACCGAAGGATAAAGCTCTGTAGGGAACTTTTAAAGAGTTTGTGACACACGTCACCACAGGCTAAACTGCATGGCAAGAAAGTTACTCAAACAAAAGAGGTGAATGTATTTTGTGGTGTCCATTAGCCTCAGTGCAGTGTGCATGTGCAGGGAAGTCAGAATTCATATATATATATATATATATATATATATATATAAAAAATTAAATAAAGTGGTGCCAAAAATGAACAGTGACAGTTTCCTAAACCATACTGACAACACTGACAAGGAAGTGGTCAGAGTGTGTTGGAAGTTTTAGAGATATATTTATAGAAAAGGTTTCAGTGAAAATCTACTATTGTTAAGCTAAAATCGTGACCCTGAATTGAAAAAGTGGTTACAGATAATGAATGAATGAATGAATACTTAACATCTCTTTTTCACAAAATGTTTAAATGGGTTTTTTTTATTATTATTACAATGTTTGTTTAGGCACTTTTGGAGATATTGTTAGCGTTCCCAGCTGACCTTGTAAAGTCTCTGCTCCTCCGGTGGCCGCTTGAGGATGCCCTCCACGATACGCTTCAGCTCATAGACAGTGGTCGACTCTTTAGCATCTGTGAAGATGGTCGTCTTATGACGTCTGATCATTAAAAACACGTCCTGAGAGAAATGAAAGGGAACAGGAGGATAACATCCATCACACTGTAATCTCGGATAGGGATTGACAGGTGGACTAATCATTGGCATTTCAGCTAATATTGATTCAACTTTTGAAAGAACAACATGGAATTTAATCTCTAATTTCACCACAGTTTGAACTATTCAGATACATATTAAATTGGATATATTGATTGAAAAAAAACTCAATATAACTCATTTTTACATTTGAAAAACACCTTTGAAAGTCCAGTACTAACTACAAAAATAAATATAACTGCTTATCTCCTTAAGTAAATATCTCCACGGTTTAAAGTGGACAGTTCTGCAAAACTAAAGCGAAGCAACAAGTGTTGTGGGTCACATATTAACAGCTATATTTTCACTGGTTTTGTACTTTGTAATTTCGGTTAGACCGTTTTGTAAGTGATGACAAAAATGAAAAAACATTATGTTTTTAAAAGCAAATTAACCTACACTGTTAGCTTTCTCTTTATAGCACCGTAGTTACAACTTTATGTAAACACTACGATTAATAAAATGTCAGTTTTAAACAATAAAGTTACTCATGAAAAAGATTATGGGACTGTACCTCCACATTATAGCTTTGAATACCAAAAAGACAGCAAAAACCTGGCCATCTGCACTAAAACGAGTGTTCCCAATCCTGCTCCTGATCATGGCGTGGTCAGTGTAATGCTGCTGGAAGTAGCCTGTATTTTTAGCTAAAGAAAGTTTGAGTCCGATTTGACGCTCCTGTACAGTTAAATCATAACTCACTTGGATCTTTGTGGTGATGCCACAGACCTACAATGATTCCTACTTAATGTCAGCCACCAGTTTTCTCAGAACAAGTGTTTCACTGTAATTTGAATATCTTTTAAGAGGATTTAAACAGCAGAGGGTCAGGTAATGTATAACAGTTCTACCAACAACAAGTTACTTATTAAAAGGCTGTTACTCTGTATCAAACTTTGACTAAAAATAAGTAGCATATTTTAAGTTTGTAGGTGATTCACTATTGCAATTGTTAGGCCAGTGTTCCTCTAACCCTGTACCTTGAATATTCATTACACATCTAAATTTTTAAAAGGGGATATCTTATGAGAACTGATCACTTTTGAGTGCATTAGCACATTAATTTGGACATCTGAAGCCCCTATGAATCAACGCATTTTGAAATTAGACCATGCAGTTAGTGACTTTCCCAAGTCTTTAAACATGGGAAAACACAAGGCAATCTGATTTGTGATGCATCTTACATAGAGTGCAGACTCCTGAACTGTCCCACCCTTTCATCTGAGTCTCTCCAGCTGCAGCGTTGGAGCCGTGGTTATGTGAGAGCGCAAAGAAAAGGTTAAACAGAGCAAAACGGCTAAAAACCAGAGCTTCTGCTCCTCACTCCTGTGCACTCGGGGTTAGGGTGAACAGCAAGCTACTCATTATCATTTAAAGGAACAGGCGCTGAAAACAGGCGTTCTGAAAAGGGTTGTTTAGACAGTGGGAGCACGCAGCTGTTGGGTTTGACCCTTGTGATATTTTGACCAAAGCAGGACACAGAGGTTTCATTAAGACCCAGAACTATGTTCACTTATGGAAAAGTGGCAGAATATGTCCCCTTTCATTAATATTTAGCCTATATTTAAGGCATTTAACAGACACGATTACACAAAGCTGCTTGTGACTTTGTGTTACAGACAAAGGCAGTATTAGGAGACTTGCTCATGGAGTATAACTGGTACAGTGTGTTGTTCCTGCCTGAGCTGTGAATCAAAACTCAGACTGTTATTCTTCACAATATTCTAACCAAAGCTTTCTCTTCTCAGATAACCTCATCTTAACCCCATAATGGGATTAAGCTGATGAGAACTCCACAAGAAAGATTAGAACCACTCCCGGAGAAGATGATTTATATCTCCAGTGTTGCTCTTGGACAGTTTAGTATATTTGCTAGTGATAAATATATGAATGCACTTAGATATAATGGAGACAGAAGAGAGATGACAGATCTACAGATAAATAGGAGTGTAACAAGTGTTTTAAAAATAATAAAAATGTAAAACTCAGTACAGTATGTGACTATTGAGATCTCCACGGGAAGCTCAAGAGAGACACGTTTCCTCAGCAGAAATATCTCAGCAGCAGGAGAAAAGTGAGCAAACGTAAGTATTTTTCTTTCCAGAAATATAGGCTACGGTCATGGAGTGAGTCATACAAACAACCCCATTTCAGGGAAAGTTGGAATAAACACCAGAATCTGTGATGTGTTAATTTTCTTGACGCTTTATTTAACTGAAAAAGGGCACAAATATAACACGTCAAAGTATTACATTTCCCACTATTAAAGTTTCCACTGACCAGATTGATTGTACTTTGTATATTTAATGCCTTCAGCAGACAAGTTTCCCACTGTGTTACATCACCCTTCCTTTCAAAAATACTCTTTTAGCATTTGGAAACTGAGGATACGCTTGGTTTAAGCCTGACGAGTGGAATAATTTGCCCACTGTCTCAGTGCACGACTTTAACTCCTCAGCAGTGCATTGTAATAGTGTTTCAATTCTCCTCAAGCTGAACATGCACATGCACTTAATGTCAGAGCAATCCACAATCTTTTAACAACAACACTGGGCTTCCTGGTTTATGACGCATTGCTGTCTGAGGGCTCAAAGGTACTGGGCATTTAAAAGTACTGTCCAGTCTTTACCTAGACAGACTGTTCCTGAAACTTTCACCATACTATATGCAAAATAATAATAATAATAAGTATGTTATTGATAAACTAAGCCTCAACTGTAAAATACCAAGCCATGATTATGTAATCAGAATCCATGAAGGGAAACTTTCTCATTATTACAACTTAGTAAATGTCTATATATTTTTTCCCAAATATCTCAAACCGGTTTTTAATTCTATTGTACTTTCCTAAAGGGCTGTGGCCTACACATTACACCAGCTACACTCCAGCAGAAGTGGCTTTGGGCTCTGAAGAAGTTGTGTAAAATGGCGTCTGTAAATATTAAACAGCCAAAAAGCTCATTAGAAACACTAGAAATTAGTCAAAGTTGTTGTTGTGGTCTATTTCAGCTGAAATCCCCAAAATCCAGATCCAACATCTAGCCCAAATTATTGGAATTTTCCATTCCACCTTAAATGCAACTGTAACTGCGGCATTTAAGGTGGAACGGAAAATTTTAAAAAGAAGCTGACGAACTTAAGGTTCCTAAAGCCATAGTTTATATTATAAGGATTAACAACAAAGACAGGGGATTCAATTACAGCTTAACGAAATTAACCCGTCTTTAAAAGTGCTATGGATTATTTTGAGAAGCTTAATATAAAATGAAAGGCTTTTCCAGCAACTGAAACGAAACACTGCAGCATTTACTGGAAGCTAACCCTCCTTCGCGGGGTAAAACACTGCCAAACTCAAACGCTTTCTTAATACTCCGCAGTCACTGTGTCTTTAGAGGTCATACAATTGCGTAGAAATGCTTTTTATATCGTTAAAATGTAAAATGGGCAGAGTAAAAAAGGTTTATTTAGCTGTTTATAATCCTCACTCACCATTTCAGTTACCGGTTGCAGTCCTCCACTTTCCCACACTGCACTGCGCACAGCACACCGCCTTTGTGTGTGGCTCCAAAACACCCAACAAAGAAAAGCGTTCTTATTTTGGATTAATTAAAGGTGCAATAAGTGTTTTTTATCCACCTAAAGAAACCAGGGAATGTGATTATTTATAATATATATTTTTTCTATAAAGTGTATAAGAATTTAAATAGTTTTGTCGTCCCCACCTGACCCCACTTTATACTTGGGAGGGGGTCTCCCACAGGGGGTGACCATGTTTAAAATAGGCCTACTATAGAATCTCTGACACACCCAGGACGCTAGGTGTCAGAATAAAGGTTGCTATATAAAGCAGTTTTTGTGTCTAATCCACTACCAGCGCAACACCCACTATCAGTGTCACTGCAGCTCTGAGAATGACCCACCACCCAAAGTCATACCTGCTCTGTGTGGTACTGAAGAATAGGGTGAAAGGGGGCATATAAAGTATGCAGAGCAACATAGTACAATCTGTAATTGAAAAGTAATTAAAAGTACTCCTTTATGACAACTAGTAGGGATGCATCCATATGTGGGCGTCAAAGAAATACATAATATAATTTTTAGGATTACAAACGAGTACAACACCTGAAATGCAGTTACACAATTCATACAGAGGACATTAATTATCTACTGTCAGCAAACTCTTACTTCATCCTTGGATTCACTTTCTTTCTTTGCCTGCTTGAGTTACAGATTCTTTCAGTTTTAATATTGGTCACACACACACATTTGTTTTCATGCATAGAAGGCTATTATATTTATTTTTGCTTATTTTTTGGTTCTGAAAGTAGGGGACGCCTGTCATTTATAATATATCAACTGTTAAAGTGATTTGTGACTTTATTATTATAGTATTATTCTGGGAACCACTGGGGTAAAGCTAGAGAAGCACTTTTAATTTACTTGAGGTAAATAAAATAAATGGGAGACTTTGAAATGGCATATAAAGCTTGTGAGCATGGGTTTGTGTGTGTGAGTGGGTGTTGCCATGGGAACATTAAGCCAACAGATCCGTGACAGAGTGCCCAAACCGTGATGATGAATTCAAGGTGAGATGATTTTTCACAATATTAAACCAGGTCTGAGATTAATATTAATGACTTTCATCATCTTTAAAGTTCACCTTCAAGATTTAATATGGGTCCCCAGCTCAGTGCCCTGCCACAGAGATCTGTGAGGGGAGCTTTAAAGAACAGATGATTTGTAAGATATTGCTTGTGTTATTATCTATAAGTTAAGCAGTGTGATACAATACTGTAATTGTTAAAGACTCCCTGTAACTTTTTAACATTTCATTTTACTAAAACTTATTTTTAAAAGTTACAGGAACATTATTGAACTGATATTAGGTTAATTTAATTTCTCTACACAAAACACACAAATCATGGTTTAATGAATTCAGTATGTATGAGAATTTTCACTCATCCATTCATTCACCAATGTCATAACAAGAATTGGACACAGCACCAGTTCATCAGGAGTTTAATTTTGTATTTCAGAAATGTACCATTTCTACAGGTGTGAGTGTGTGAAATTGTTCAAAGGTGTGAGTGACTGGGTGAGTGAGTGATACCCTGTGATGGACTAGAGCCCTGTCCAGGGTGAGTTTCAGTGATTCCAGGGTCCGCATCCACCGGTTACAGAAAATGAATGAATGAATGAATGAGAAAACACTGTTTTTATCTGAAGTTGATGTTGAGACAGACTCTGTTTACCATTTCCACAGCAGATTTGTAGGTGGACGTTTATTACATCAGACCACCATGTCTTTTGGAGACCAAACCAAGACCACCTACTCTACCACACATACAGAGGTGAGATTAGTGCCACCGTTTAGTTCAGTGTCCTGTGGTTCTAATCAGTGTCTCATGATTCAACACACAGAACTAGAGCTGTGTGATATCGTATTATTCACAATAATACCATCATAATTTTTTAAACTATAAAAAAAATAAACATTGCTATAATTGTTATTGTGATATTCTGACTTGTTTATGTTAATGACGTCATGAGTCATTTAGTCACAGTGAAGTACGGTGGAGAGGCAGAGGAATTTGTTCCAAAAGGGGTGTGGCTTCATTCGCTTGGAGGGGGTGTGGTTACAAAATATAAGACGTACAATAAACCACGGTGTTATGTGAGAAATGAAAGAAGCCTTTAATATTCATTCTTTCATTGTCTGTAACCCTGCAAGGCAGCAACACACCCTGTAGGCGACACACACTCACTCACACTGATGTCACACTAAAACCGCATCAGAGAAACAGCACTCTTCCATGTTTGAGAATCAAGCTCCACTCTCGCTTCAGATTGAAGCACATCCACAGCTCCCTTCTACTGGGAGAACAACTCAACTGTGGGTCTGAAAGAACATGGAGCAGTCAAAAGTCCTTACTGAGAAAAGGAAATAGACACAAAAGTTGAAATCAGCCAAAGAAATTGCTGGTGTTTCACAGAACCATGGACAGGCCACCTCAGAGCCCAGACCTCAGCATCACTGAATGTGTTTGTGATTGACTCGGTTCGTGAGAAGCAGGGAACACAACCAACTTCTGAGACTGAACTTTGGAGGCATGGCTTTAGGATTCTTTGAGAAACATAAATGTTCTTGAAAGAATGGAAGCTGTGATAAATGTTAAGATTAGACAGTATGCACTGAACATGTAAGGCTCCTGTGTACATTTCTGTTTCATGTGTGTTATTAATTTTTCCCCAGACACTGAAAAATTAATAACTTGAATAAGGACTGGAAGCAAAATAAATGAAGGGTTGATTCTACACTGTATCTCACTTTAGAAAAGCACACTCCACAGAAATACATCATTCATTCACTCTTTCATCTTCTGTAACAGCTTCGGCCAGTACAGGGTTGCAGGGTCTAAAGCCTACCCAGAATCATTGGATACAAAACAGGAACACACCATGGACAGAACATCACATACACACCTGTGGACAGTTTCACACACCCCGTCACTCACACACACATACTCACTCAGAGTGTTTGGACTGTGGGAGGACACTGGCGCTCCTGGAGGAAACCCACACAGACACAGGGAGAACACACCACACTCCTCACAAACAGTGGCTTAAGATGAAGCTCGAACCCAGGACCCAAAAACCCTGGAGCTCCTATAACTGCAACAGGGTGTCGGTCCACCAGAAGGCACTACGCACTCACACCTTCACTCACACCTATGGACAACTTTGAGAAGCCAGTTCACCTACAGCATGTTATTATTATTTTTTGGACCCTGGGAGGAAACTGGAGCACACTGCAATTTTACCCATTCAGAATGATCATGAAATAATAAAAACCCAGCCGACCTGTTCTTTTGCAGAGCTTCTCTGGGAAGAGTCAAGATGGAAGGCCTCTGATTTTCCAGCTGAGGGATCCATGTTTTCCTTCGCAGCATTACAGCAGCGTGGACATCAGCAACATCCTGAAAAAAGAGTCTTTATACACTTCCACACACTCCAGAGACGTCTACAGCCCAAAAGACGGCCTACCGGTATAGTGCAGCACCTTCAGTTTGAATGTAGTTTTACATTAGACAGGTTCAGCATTCACTTACAGTTATAACGTTTGGCAGACACTGTTCACCAAAGCATAGAGGTAGTCTGATGCAGTGACATGTGGTGTTCCTGCCCGAGCTTGGACTTGAACCCCCATCAGACTCAGGATAGTGTCTACACTTAACAGCAGATGGCAGTGTGGTTTATTTTTGTCTTTCCACACTCAGCTCAGTGTCCTGCAGAGCCTCAGAACCAGGAACCAGACTGTGAACCGTGAAGGCCTGTCCGTGAAGGAAGTGACCAACCCTCCAGATTCCACCTCTTACAGCAGCTCCTCTCATTCACAGCACCGCAGCCCTGCGTTCAGCTCTCTGCACACGGCAGCGTGTGGACTGCCCACACCCTGGCACCAGCACAACATCCTCACAGGTTCTGTATACAGCCCTTAATCCAGGCCTGGGGACACCGAACCAGTGCCAAGTGTTTATATCTCTTAAAGTGACAGTCTGTCTGAAATAAGAAACGTGACTGAAGTTGCATCCGTTGGGTCTCCAGAGAGATTTCTTGGTTTTTAAACTAAGAAAAACCTTTTTAGTATTGTATTTTGAACGTGGAAATATACATAGGCAGATGTTTGGGTGTGGGCTGTTTGGATAATTATTTTATTAATTTGTTTATTATTTATTTTCTTGGGGCAAGTATCTGAAGGACTATGTGTACTCCACAGGAGAGGACAGAGTCTCAGCTGGACCAGGGACACAGAGGAGGAAGTCAAGAGAGAGACAGATATGGGCAAATCGCTGCTGGGAGATGGACTGCACCTCTCTCCGACTCTACTGAAACACAGTCGCACATTAAACGGTCATTGGTCCTAATGACAGGTGGTGGTTAGTGTTGTAAAATATTTAGTATTTTAACGTCCCGTGCTTTCTTATATTTAGGTTAAAAGGGACACAGACTAACCCTCTTCTACAAGTGAACAGTTCTGGGGCCTTAATAAAACATGTGACCTACTTTGGTCAAACTACCCCAAAGACCAAACCTCACAGCAGTCTAAACAGCTCCATTCAGAACGGCCAGTTTACAGTACTTTTCCAGTCCAAGTCAATACGCTAATAGTTTTGTGATTTTTCTGTATGTATTCATTTCTGGAATCAAAAATGATGACCTATCAAATCCTAAGGACTGGCGCCCCCTCTAAGGTGTGTTTCTGGCTCAGGACCCAGCGCCACCCTGAACTGGATACAGACAATGAATGAATGAACTCTTCATCCTGATGGGGTCACATGGGCACATGCCATTGACAGGGCTCCAGTCCATCTCAGGACATCACACACAGATGCACTATTCCCCAGTCAAAGTCATAATTTTAAGGAGTGACATTTTCAAATGACAATAACTGTCTTTTTAATTGTAGCCTTCACTCGTATTAACTTTAATAAAATAAGTTAACCAATCAGAGACAGCCAAACACTGCTCTGGACAGGACTCCAATCACAACTGAAAAAGTACATTCAGCACTCAGAATCAGAGCCAGAGTTTTGTTTTAGGGTTAAAAACAGACCTGGACCTTACAATATGGAAAAGAATTGCACTTAAAATATTACTCTATATTTCTGACAAATGCTGTTATTTTCTCCACCCACCCAAAAGCATTCAGCCTTAAATCATACACTTTGATTCTCTGTAATCCCCTGAGAAGTAGCGAAAGCTGAATGTATTCCCCAAAAGCAGCTATATAAAAAAAGGTGGTGGTAAAATAAAGAGCCCTTAGAGAAAATGTTTAATCAGTCTTTATTATGATAGAATAGAGAATTGAAAAAAAAACAAAAGATGGAAATATGAGGGTGAGAAGAAGACACAGATGAAGACTGACAGTTCAGACAGTGAATCTCAAACACTTACACTCACGGACACACACAGATATAGAAGTGAAAGAGGACGTATATTTACAGCGGTAACCCAAAAGTCGTGAGGGGCAGGCGCTAGAGTAGAGTTTTAAATAAACAGCAGTACGAGCGTGTTCCCGTCGTGCAGAATTCACAGGGCACCGACACATCCAGTTTCTCCTACACTTCCAGTGCAATTTTTAAACACAGCTAAACGCCTTTGATTAAGTAATGCTGAGTGTACGTTACAGGGCTATTCCTAAAGCCTTTCAAGAACGAGGACACAGCTGATCAGAAACAGGACCATGAGTACGTATTTCAGTAGTCGCCTCACTGGCTTAAAGAAAAAAAAAAAAAGGGAATGGCTGTAATGGGTAATGGGTTTCCCAATTCTGTAAAGTGACTGCATTAAGTACTATCATTACACACAAACAGATGCTGTACAGAGACTGATGTATCAGAATGGTATAAAATATCCAAGCTCAGCAAATCAATGAATTTTGAGCAGTAAAGTGAAGCAGAGAAGCTGTTGTCTTGTTTAAAGCTTGTATTTAGCCTAGATACTGTGTTGTTGATTCTCTCTGCACTGGTCACTGCAGCTCAAGCCAGAACTTCATTGGTCTGTGCCATTATTTTAAGGACACAAGGGGAAATGGCCATGTTCAACTCTTAAAATACGCCTTATTCCTTTCAACTACGTCATCGAGCCAGGACACTTCCTTCTTTACTCATTCTTCTTCTCCTTCTGCTTCAGCAGTTTGTTGATCTCCCTCTTGGCCATGCCGGCGTACTTGGTGATGATGCCATGCTGGTTGAGGCCAGGCAAAAGCAGGAGGAAACTCACTGAGGGAGCGGGGGGGTGGAGGGTGGGGAGAAGAAAAAATGAGCAGGCAAGCCGCAACATATCACACCAGAGCAGACAATCACAGCACCTGCTCCAACAGAGCACAGTTACACCCTTTAAATGCAGAGGTTCTCTCAGAGGGAAACCAGGAATGTCTATTAGGACATTTCCCAGAATCGAACCCTCCCTTTTCATTCCACCTTAAAAAAAAAAAAGAGCCTGTACCATGGAAAAACTGGGTTTCTTCAGAATGTTCAGAATGTGCTGTTTATGTGCGTCTCATATCACAACCCCCTTACATACTGAGTCAGGATTTTTGAATACCCAAACCACCTTAAAAATATTTAAAAACATTTACAGGTCTGACATAACCACAACACCACCTTCTTATTTCTAATCACTCTCCATTCTCTCGGCTACATTGAACATACAGGAACATCTTGTAGTTCTACAAATACAGACCTAAGTCCGGCTGTTGCTCTGCATACTTTGTTTGCCCACACTGGTGGTGTTGATATGGCTGATTGGTAGAACAGTATAATACGATAGTTACATCAAACGCTTGTTGTGCTTAAGACTCATGACTTGTCTGAACAATGTTCTCCACCAGAGGGGAGTGTAGAGACTGCGCCTAATATTTTGGCTGCATTATAAGAAATCATGGCTAATGGCATATAGTGTACTGCAGACTGGTTCAGAGAAGCAGCTCAAACCTGATTTTATCTGATGCGAGTGATAAATTGTCTGCCGTGTGAAAGAGGCTTCATGAAATCTAACTCGACTTCATCATACGCAACATCACTTAATGAAAACGGGTTTAGTTCAGAACACATCAGCTTGTACGGCTGTTTCATCTGATAATCCTTCATAGACCCTGTTTCCAGCTGAAATAAAAATGTAATAATGGGTCTTATTTAAATAGGTATAATGCCTTACATATTTAAGACCTCAGCTTGTGGTCACAAATATGATAGAACATAACTCTGTATGGATGCAGCCTCTTTAACATTGTTACGGAGCAGGGTAATGAAGTGCATATTTTTGGACTGGTGCTGTGGCCTGTTTTCTTGGCCTACATACCATGGCCTCTTTGTTGAACAGACTTCTCTCACTGAGCGCGTGAACTTCTCTTCTTAAACTTCACAGCTGTGACTCATGATTTTGCGCACACACCATTCTCATTCCTCCTCACACACAAAGTTACAAAAATGTCCTGCAGTTGTCAGTGAATCATGAATTTTTGCAGCAAGGTTTCATTATATTGTAAGAAAAATAGAAGTCATTTACCAGTAGAAACACCTTCACATTTTTAAAAGGCCTGTACACAGTTTAACAAACAAACAAACTAAAGCGGACAGTCACTGCTATAGTTAGAGTTAGGGCTGAATTGGTTTTTGATATTAAAGCAGGTGTGCACAACTTTGGTCCTGGTCCAGCAAAGCTGGATAATTTTTCTGCTAAAACACACACACCAAACTTGGCAATTAACAGATGAGATGAACCAGGTGTGTGAAAGCAGAAAAATCACCACACCCTGTTGGATATTGGCCCACTAAGACCAGTTGTACTCCCCAGACTTAAAGAGTCATTTAACAATTATTAAGGAGGTATTTAACCAGCCAGAGAACAATTTCTGCATTCAGATGGTTGTTTGAGTTTTCCCTGCTATGTATGCAGGGTTCACACCACTGCTCCTTAAGTGTGGGCGTCCATCTCCTGGGTCCTTTTAACTTCTGTTAAATGTTCACAAACATTTCAGTAATGTTCTATTTTTGACACCGCCAACGGAAAACACCCAGTGCCTTTTACTGCTTAACAAAATGGACACTGCCTTTCTGCCTAACAACATTTAACCCCAGATAACAGCTGCCCAGTGTTGTACCTACCAATCAGATACGTGAGGAAGAGGTTATGGACCTGCTGTCCAATCCAGGCCATCACCACCAGGCTGCTGATTACAGACAGGAAGTACTGTTGGGAAACAAGGCCAGAGTATTACACAGCTGAGCAAAATGTGATGGTAGTAAAGTTGTAGTTAATATAACTCTATTACTGTCAACACGCCTCCTTTAAGGTGAGCCAGCTTCTCTCAAACTAAAGAGCATCTGTTTTCAAATTTAACCCAAGACACTTCACACCGTTACAGGTCAAGAACAACAGAGTCACTGTTCAGAGAGGAACAAAGAGGCAGTTGTTCACCATCTTGGGCTTCTCCTCCTTCAGGGCAAACAGGCGCTTCCACCAGCCAAGCACACGGCGCTGAGTCTTCACCAAGTTCCCACAGATCTGATGGAAACGCTGCTGCTGCTCTGTGGTCCTGTGGAGCATGGAGTTCATGAGAAGATTATTAAAAATTAACCACAGAACAGCATTAATGAAAGACCTGTAATTAAACAAGTGTATGTGATATATATTATATTGTCCTCAAGCCATAGACTGGATTTATTTTATCTCAAAAAAGATGTACTGAATATTTTAGAGTTAAACTGCTGAAAAGTGGTCTGACTTTGGCACAACACTGTACATTTCAGTTCTCGTGACATGCTATAACTACATTTCTGTTCCTCAAATTTAGAGACTCCAATCCTGTTTTACACTCATGCAATCTTTATTTCAAAAGAATTTAAAATGGAGCAAGATGCCAAACATGAAACATCTTTTAACAGCTCTTCATGCCTATTCACAAAAACACACAGCACTTTTTTTAATTCAAATGAGAGAAGATACCGTAAAAGTCTCATATAATCCCTTACACAGCAGTAACACATTCTGCAAACGCATCCTTATTTGCTGTGGGAAACTTGTCTACACATGTGCTTAGACACTACTTTTTATTTCTGGACGTAAACCATGCCCATATATACAGGAGGTCGAGGTACAAGGACACTGCCAGTCTAAAATAAACTGCTGCGCTCTGATCTATACTCGCTCAGCTGACTGTGAGAAGAACTTTTCCTTCTGCAAAAAGTAAGAGAGAGTGAGTGAGTGAGAGACTGCTAAGTCAGAGCTCAGTCTGACACTGCACACACAGTAGCACCTGTATTCTGCCACTCAGAAATGACAGGAGAACCATGAAGGGGAACACTCACCCCAGCCAGAGACAGACCAATACATTTATTCTGCTCACCTCCAGAAAGAAATGCATCACTAAAAACAGACCTGTAACAACATTATCTAGTACTGTACAGTGCAAGCTTCTCAATTCTGACAAATGATTATAAATCTTGACACTGTAATTTAAACAAACAAAGCCATAATGAGGGCAGGGGCTCCCTTTGTGAAAGTACACCCTCCTTTTTACATCCACATCAAGAGCAAGACGGAACAGCACAAAAATGCACTCCTCATAAGAGCATATGAGGAGAGCATTATTAATGCATTATTAAACACCTCTTACGTCTGCAAATGCAACCAGAGGAATGGGGGGAGAAAAAAAAATTATATATGAAACTGCAAAAATGAAAAGGCCTCTGCTGCTGCGTGTTCATGTTGCCCTTTAACCACCAGCTTGATCAGAGACAACAGTTCTGCCTTAATCTGCAGTAAAGTCTAGTGTCTATTTATATCAGCCTCTGAGAGAGAGAGAGAGAGAGAGAGAGAGAGAGAGAGAGAGAGAGAGAGAGAGAACAGAGAGAAAATAGAGAGAGAAGAGAGAGAACAGTGAAAGAGAGCGAGAACAGAGAAAGGAGAGAGAGAGCAATGATTGAGAGAACAGAAAGAGACAGCGCAGAGAGAGAGAGAGAGCGCAGTGAGAGAGAGAGAGAGAGAGAGAGAGAGAGAGAACAGTGTGAGAAAATAGAGAGACTTTCACACAAATGTATGCTTTACATTTTTAAGCTGTTGTTAGCCACAGCGCACACAAACTTGCTGGCTTTCAGCATGTTCATTCTCATGTCTCACTGTGTGGGGTTCCTATCTCACCATTTCCCAATTAATAAAATAAAACACAGAACAGAACAACCCTAAAACTCAGCCTCTGAACATGCTTGAATAATGAGAAAATACAGATTAAGCGTTGATAAGACAGTGTTAGATCATGCAGAGGTGATCTTGCAACTGATTTAAAATTGTAAGTATCTATGGATGTGTGTGTCTGCACAATGCCACAAATAGAAAAACGTTTTCTTGGTTTGTTTCCTTGAAGCAGTCACCCTGCAGTTTGATGCATGCCTGCCTCTCTCTCTGTCTGTGTATATGCATCTATTCATCTACATAACACTGAGAAATATCTAGGGCTATCTTTTCTTCACAATCACACACCATTTGTTGGAGCCGAAAATGCGTGGGGCGAGGGTGGGCACTAGGTAATCAGCCAGGCACAGGATCATCACGGTGCAGGACAGTCCAGTCAGCACAGATGGGTCCAGATAGTAGATGAGCCTGCCAAAGAAAGAGAGGGAGAGAGAAAAGGCATGCAGCTTGAATTGGATGAAACCCAGAGGCTTAAGACAACGCTTAGCTACATGAAATTAAATAATATGCTGCTAAGAACTGTCTTCAATTCAGTTTTTAGAACCACATATTACCCCAGTGGTCACTTTACACAACATTTACATTTTTATGAACCAAGCATGGCTTTGTGTTTCCTAAAGCCCTTCAGTTTCCCAGATCAGCTCTTAATTATAGTAGCCAAAATGACCAAAACAAAACTCCACCAACAATCACGGCACTGAAATGTAATCCTGAAAAGTATTTCTTTAAAACTAAAGGTATGCAGATATCAGGAAAATCGGGCATAATCTTTAATAACACAATAATCCATCAGACAACAAACAGCTGCTCTAATAAAGAGCTGGAAGGGAGGACGGTTTAATCCTGTAAAACCCTCCAAACGTTTGGAGCAGCACAAGGACTAATTCCCAGACAATAAGCTCAAGCTACATGCTACACTTGAGATGTCTGTGGTCTGTTTTCAGCAGCAGGGGTAGGGTCTAAGGTGGGAAGAGCAGTTTAAACCCACACTAGTGATGTACAATATATCGGTGGCTGATATATTTTTTTTAGTTATTGTTATTGGTCCGACATTGGAATTTTAGCTGATATTACACAGATAATGTTTTGTGCTTGCGTGTATGCACTGCCATGTGGACATTTTTCACAGTTTCTGAAGAGAACAGTCTCTGGGATTAAATTTCTCAGTGCTGAAAACTAATTTAAAATATTAGCGATGCTCAGTACATGCACACACAGATAGTGGCAGCTGTGTCTAATCCACTCGCACCAGCACACGCTAACACAACCACCACGTCAGTGTCACTGCAGCACTGAGAACCCACCACCACACCATATCCCCCTGCTCTGTGGGGGTCCTGAGTGCTAAAGAACAGGGGGAAAACGGTGCTAAAAGTATGCAGAAGAAACAGAAGGACTACAGTCTAATCGTAGAACTTCAAGTGCACCTGTGTGGTCAGTGGAGCTGGTGAAATGGACAGTGAATGGAGAAACAAGGACATGGATTTAACATCATGGCTAATTGCTGTATAATGATTGGTGTCTGTCTCTCTCCACCAAAGTGTGAACCCTCTAGCCTTTCATCACATTTGTTTAGGCGTGAAGAAAAGTGGTCAACACACAAAAATGGCTGTGAAAGCTCCATTTAAAAGTCAGACAAACTACACACAAACACACGAAATACAGAACCACAGCCATTTCTTACGCAGACAAATAACCAACACTGGTGTGCATGTTATACTTTAAAATCTCCTGGAAAATCCAAGTCCATCAAAAGCCTACTACCTAGAACTGAGTAAATAACAGATACTACCTGCCTACAACTGTTAGTTTACTTGCAGTGAGAGATGAAGGCAAGGGAAGTGCATTTCTAAGCTGACTGTGGGTTAGTTTCATAAAATGAAGTGTCTTATCTATAAAAAAACTCACAGGAAGAGCACTGTGGTGACACCCATCAGAACACCGGGGAACCATGGCTTCTCCCATCGCAGGAACTGGTCTC